>NC_091059.1:43794906-44125808 GCF_000393655.2 Nicotiana sylvestris
GGGTGGTACGCCTACCACGAGATATAATGAAATGGGAGCGGGTGGTACGCCTACCACAAAATATACTGAAATGGGAGCAGGTGGTACGCCTACCACAGGATATGATAAATGGGATCGGGCTGCACGCTTGCAACAAGATGAAACTGAAAGTGAAAATTGCCTTATTTCTCTTTATACGTGTTAGAAGTTAAATTGTAGTTTCCTTACTATTCTTTGATATTCTGTTTTATCTGCTACCCCTGGAGCATGTTTCCCCTTTCCTAGCAATGATTGCTTATTACCTGTTTACTTTTTTGCCATATAGTATATAACTGCACAGGTTTATCTGGAGTCTGGTCCTAGCCTCGTCACTACCTCGCCAGGGTTAGTCCAGACACTTACCATCACATGGGGTCGGTTGTGTTGATACTACACTCTATGCTCTTTTGCACAGATTCAAGTCTTGGATAGCAGCAGTAGCGCGGAGCCAGATTTCAGTCCAGTGAGACACCAAGGTAGCCTTGCAAGCGTCCGTAGGCCCGACATCTCCTCTATCTTTATTTCAGTCTATTATCTCATGTATTCGAGACAAACAATTTATATTTTTCTTTCAAACGGTTGTATTTAGTACTCTTAGATGTTTGTGAGTAATGTGACACCAGTTCTTGGGTAGAGGCATATGATGATTTTCGTATTATTGTTCAGTTTCTTTAATTAAAGTCTTCCGTACATTTATTAAATTTTGTTGTTTTTATGCTATCACTGATAATCGTTAAAAGAAGTGTTTTGTTAATGAAGTAAACTGTTAAAGATTGGCTTGCCTAGCTTACATTAGTAGGCGCCACCACAACTCCCGAGGGTGGGAAATCCGGGTCGTGACAGGTTGTTATCAGAGCTCTAGGTTATATAGGTCTAACAACTCATGGACAATCTCAGTAGAGTCTGAGGGATCAGTACGGAGACGTCTGTATTTATCCCCTAAAGGCTACAGAGTTAGGAAAATCTCACATTTGTTCTTTCTTGTCGTGCAGATTTGTTCCTCAAAAGCTAATTGGATTTCTACTATGTTCTCTCGCAGATGGAGAGAACACACACTTCCTCATCTATCGTTCAGCAGCCCGAGCCCCTTGCAACAGCTCTCACTAGGGGCAGAGGCCGAGGCCGTACTAGAGGCCGAGGTAGGGGTAGAGTTCAGCCCCGAGCAGCAGCATTAGTAGCGGAGCCTCAGGTTGATTTTGAGGAGGAGGTTCCGGCCCCAGCAGTTCCGGTGGGCCCAGCTCAGGTCCTAGAGGGGTTTATTGCTACCCCAGTTCTTCAGGACGCACTGGTCTAATTGGTGGGCCTCATGGAGAGTATCACTCGAGCAGGTTTGCTTCGTATAGCACCAGCCACTTCTCAGGCTGGAGGAGGGGCTCAGACTCCTACTACACGCACTCCGGAGTAGGTAGCTCCTCAGATTCAGACTCTAGCAGTTCAGCCAGTTAAAGTAGTTCAGCCTGGTGTAGTAGCTCAGATCGGTGATGGAGCGGCTATGACTGCCGATGCTTTGTGGAGGCTGGATAGGTTCACCAAGCTCTTCACTACTACATTCGGCGGTGCATCTACTGAGGATCCCAGGATTATCTGGATAGTTGTCACGAGGTATTTCGGAACATGGGGATTTTTGAGACCAATGGAGTTGATTTTGCTACCTTTCGTCTGTCTGGATCCGCCAAGACTTGGTGGAGGGATTATAGCTTAGCTAGACCATCCGTTTCGCCGTTTTTAACTTGGGAGCAGTTTACAATATTGTTTCTGGAGAAGTTTCTCCCCGTTTCTCAGAGAGAGGCCTATCGGAGGCAGTTCGAGCGCCTCTAATAGGGTTCTATGACGGTCACCCAGTATGAGACCAGGTTCATCGATCTAGCTTGTCATGTTCTTGTCATACATCCCACCGAGAGAGAGAGAGGGTGAGGAGGTTTATTGATGATATCATTCAGCCGATTAGTCTTCAGATGGCCAAGGAGGCTGGGAGTGAGATCACTTTTCAAGAGGCGGCCAATGTGGACCGCAGAGTTGAGATGGTTCTGTCGCATGGAGGTGGTCAGGGGTCGGATAAGAGGCCCCATCATTCAGGCAGATTCAGTGGTACCTCGTTTGGAGGTAGAGATTCATATGATAGAGGTCATCCTCCTAGGCCCTTTCAGTCAGCTCTTCAGGCTTTTCACGGTGCTTCAGGTGGCCGTGGTCCTCTGATTCAGTATTCTGATTAGCAGTCCTTCAGTGCACCACCAGCACCTATTAGTGCACCGCCGCTTCAGAGTTTTCAGGGTCGTCAACCCCAGCAGCCGAGGGCTTATTTTGCTTTTGGCGACATGAGGCACATTGCTAGGTATTTCCCTCGAGCTTCGAGCAGTTCTCCGCATTAGGGTTCCCGTGCTATGGTTCAGGCACCAGATGTTCCACAACCCGCCTAGCCAGCTGAAGGTGGGGGTAGAGGTTCTAGAGGTGGAGGTAGAGGTCCTAGAGGTAGAGCTCAGGCCTCCAGAGGTGGAGGCCAGCTAGTTGCATGCCATCCTAGAGAGGTAGTTCAGGGTGGTGGGGCCTAGCCCCGATGTTATGCTCTCCCAGCCAGGCCTGAGGCTGAGGCTTTAGATGCAGTTATTATTGGTACGGTTCTGGTTTGTGATAGAGATGCTTCAGTGTTATTTGATCCAGGGTCTACATACTCGTATGTGTCATCTTATTTTGCACCGTATTTGGTCATGCCTAGTGATTTGTTGAGTATTCCTGTTTATGTGTCTACGCTAGTAGGTGATTCTATTGTCGTAAATCGAGTCCATCGCTCTTGTGTAGTTGTGATTGGGGGTCTTGAGACTCGTGTAGATTTGTTGCTTCTAGACATGGTCGATTTTGATGTCATATTAGGGATGGACTGGCTATCACCTTACCATGCTATCTTGGACTGTCATGCCAAGACTGTGACCTTAGCTTTATCGGGTATGCCTTATTTAGAGTGGAGAGGGACTCCTGGTCATTCTACCCGTAGCATTATTTCTTATGTGAAGGCTCGGCGTATGGTCGAGAAGGGGTTCTTGACCTGTTAATATTCAAGCAACAAGAAAAAATTCCCATTTTTTGTAAAAGTAAAATAAAATATATAAAATAGAAAATTCGATCAAAATAAAAGTCTCATTTCTCTTTCTGCTTTTTTATTTTATGTCTACCACCTTACTGGACTAAAAAAAAGAAGCTTTCGAGTATTCCACAATGCTTTAGCTTATGTTCGTGATTCTAGTGCGGAGGTTTCCTCTATTGATTCTATGCCCGTGGTTTGTGAGTTTCCTGAGGTATTCCCTTTAGACCTGCCGGGTATGCCGCCCGACAGTGATATTGACTTTTGCATTGATTTGGCTCCGGGCACTCAACCCATTTCTATTCTGCCGTATCGCATGTCCCCGCCTGAGTTGAAAGAGTTGAAGGAGCAGTTGCAGGACTTGCTTAAGAAGGTTTTCATTAGACCCAGTGTTTCGCCATGGGGTGCACCGGTGTTGTTTGTTAAGAAAAAAGGATGGTTCGATGAGAATATGCATTGATTACCAGCAGTTGAACAAGGTCACCATCAAGAATAAGTATCCACTGCCGATGATCGATGATTTGTTTGATCAGCTTCAGGGTGCCAAGGTATTTTCAAAGATTGACTTGAGATCTGGCTACCATCAGTTGAAGATTAGGGAATCCGATGTCCCTAAGACAGCTTTCCGCACTTGGTACGAGCATTATGAGTTTTTGGTTATGTCATTTGTGTTGACAAATGCACCAGTGGCTTTTATGGATTTGATGAACCGAGTGTTCAGGCCTTATTTGAACAAATTCGTGATAGCCTTCACTGATGATATTTTGATATATTCCCGCAGCCAGGAGGAGCACGAGCAGCATCTCAATGTGGTTCTTCAGACTCTGAAAGATAGTCAGTTATATGTTAAGTTCTCGAAGTGTGAGTTTTGGCTGAGTTCAGTTGCATTTCTGGGTCATGTTGTATCAGTAGAGGGTATTCAAGTTGATCCGAAGAAGATTGAGGCTATCAAGAACTGGCCTAGACCAACATCAGCTATAGAGATTCGGAGTTTCTTGGGATTGGCAGGCTACTATCGTCGGTTTGTGGAGGGGTTCTCATCTATTGCAGCCCCGATGACCAGGTTGACCTAGAAGGGTGCCTAGTTCAGATGGTCGGATGAGTGTGAGGCGAGCTTTCAGAAGCTCAAGACAACTCTGACTATCGTACTGGTGTTGATGTTGCCCACAGGTTCAGGGCCTTACACATTTTATTGTGATGCTTCCCATATTGGGCTTGGTGTAGTGTTAATGTAGGATGGCAAGGTCATTGCCTATGCTTCGAGGCAGTTGAAGATTCATGAGAAGAACTATCTGGTCTATGATTTAGAGTTGGCAGCCATTGTTCATGCATTGAAGATTTGGAGGCATTAGCTGTATGGCGTGGCATGTGAGGTGTTCACTGATCACAAGAATCTTCAGTATTTGTTCAAGCAAAAGGAGTTGAATTTGAGGCAGAGGAGATGGTTGGAGTTGTTGAAGGATTATGATATCACCCGGGAAAGGCCAACGTGGTTGCCGATGCTCTGAGTAGAAAGTCAGCCAGCAATGGGCAGTCTTGTTTATATTCGGGTCGGTGAGAGGCTGCTTGCATTGGATGTTTAGGGTTTGGCCAATAGATTTATGAGATTGGATATCTTTGAGCCTAGTCGAGTATTAGCTTGCACAATCACTTGATCTTCATTATTGGAGTGTATCCGTGATCGACAGTTTGATGATCCCCATTTGTGTGTCCTTAGAGACACGGTGCATCGTGGAGATGCCAAGCAGGTTGCCTTAGGTGATGATGGAGTTTGGAGATTGTAGGGGAGAGTTTGTGTTCCTAATGTGAATGGGCTTCGAGAGTTGATTTTAGAGGAGGCCCATAGTTCCCGGTACTCTATTCATCCCGGTGACGTGAAGATGTATCAGGATTTGCGGCAGCATTATTGGTGGCATAGAATGAAGAAGGATATTTTTGCATATGTGGCTCGATGTTTGAAGTGTCAGCAGGTTAAGTATGAGCATCAGAGGCCTGGTGGATTGTTTCAGAGGATTGAACTTCCTGAGTGGAAGTGGGAGCGGATCACTATGGACTTCCGTTGACTCGGAAGAAGTTCGACGCAGTTTGGGTCATTGTTGATAGGATGACCAGGTCAGCGCATTTCATTCATATGGCAGTCTCCTATTCATCCGAGAGGTTAGCTGAGATCTATATCTGGGAGATTGTTCGCCTTCATGGTGTGCCTATGTCTATCATTTCGGACCAAGGCACGCAGTTTACCTCGCATTTTTGGAGAGCAGTTCAACGAGAGTTGGGCACTCAGGTGGAGTTGAGTACAACCTTTCATCCCTACACGGACGGCCAGTCCGAGCGAACTATTCAGATTCTGGAGGATATGCTCCGAGCTTGTGTCATTGATTTTGGAGGTTCATGGGATCAGTTTTTGCCTTTAGCAGAGTTTGCGTACAACAACAGCTACCATTCCAGTATCCAAATGGCTCCTTATGAGGCTTTTTATGGTAGGCGATGTCGATCTCCGGTTGGATGATTTGAGCCGGGGGAGGCTCGGTTGTTGGGTACGGATTTGGTTCAGGAGGCCTTGGACAAGGTCAAGATCATTCAGGAGAGGCTTCGTACGGCTCAGTACAGGCAAAAGCGTTATGCAGACCACAAAGTTCGGGATGTGGATTTTATGGTTGCTGAGCGGGTATTGCTTCTAGTGTCGCCTATGAAGGGTGTGATGAGATTCGGGAAGAAGGGGAAGATTAGCCCTAGGTTCATTGGTCCATTTGAGATTCTTGATCGAGTGGGAGAGGTGGCTTATAGACTTGCATTGCCGCCTAGATGATTAACCGTGCATCCAGTATTTCATGTGTCCATGCTTCGGAAGTATCACGGCGAACCATCCCACATGTTAGATTTCAGTACTGTCTAGTTGGACAAGGACTTGTCTTATGAGGAGGAGCCGGTAGCTATTCTAGACCGGCAGGTCCGTCAGTTGAGATCGAAGAGTTTTCCTTCGATTCGTGTTCAGTGGAGAGGTCAGCCTCCTGAGGCATCGACCTAGGAGTCCGAGTTTGATATGTGGAGCCTTTATCTTCATTTATTCCCCGACTCAGGTACTTCCTTCTTCTGTACGTTCGAGGACGAACGATTGTTTTAGAGGTGGAGAATGTGACGACCCAAAGGGTCAACACTTGCTTTCAGTTTATTTCTGTGTCTTCGAGGCCTTGAAACCCTCATTAGAGTTGCCTCGTATTGCGTGCGCAATTCGAGCGCATAGCCGGAAAGCTTAAATATGAAACTCTAAGAAAAAATGCTAAGTTTTAATGTTAAAAGGAATAATCTTGAATTCGGTAAACATTTTGGGTAAACGAACCCGGATCCATGATTCAACGGTCCCGGAGGGTCCGTAGGAAAATATGGGACTTGGGCGTATGCTCGGAAACGAATTCCGAGGTCCCAAGCCCGAGAAATGAATTTTTAAGTGCAAATTTATTAGTCACTTCGGAAATTTGAAGTGCAAATTTATTAGAAAGCAATGGTATCGGGCCCATATTTTGGTTTCGGCGCCCAGTACAGGTCTTATATATGACTTGTGCCATTCCTATGAAATTTGGTTAAAAACGGACGTCGTTTGACGTGATCCGGACCTTAATTGAGAAATTTGATGTTTAAAAGAGTTTTGAGAAATTTTAGTGATTTCGAGGTTTAATTCGATGCTCGTGATGTTATTTTCGTAATTTGATTATACGAATATGTTTGTAGGATGTTTTGGAGGTTGTGTGTATACTTGGGTTGGAGTTTCGAGGGGTCGGGTGAGTTTCGAGTGGGCTCCAGAATGCCTTAGGCTTAGAAAGTTGGTTAAATTTGGTGAGTTTTGAGTCATTCCTATGAAATTTGGTTAAAAACGGACGTTGTTTGACGTGATTCGGACCTTAATTGAGATATTTGATGTTTAAAAGGGTTTTGAGAAATTTCAGTGATTTCGAGGTTTAATTCGCTGCTCGTGATGTTATTTTGGTAATTTGATTACACGAATATGTCCGTAGGATGTTTTTGAGGTTGTGTGTATACTTGGGTTGGAGTTTCGAGGGCTCGAGTGAGTTTCAAGTGGGCTCCGGAATGCCTTAGGCTTAGAAAGTCAGATGTTGCAGATTCAGGAAGTTGCAGTCTCTGAACCCTCTAGTGCGGTCCGCGAGAAATCGCGTGCGACCGCGGAGGGGCCAGCGCGGCCGCGATCGCCTTTGTGCGGTCCGCGGTGGAAACTGTGCGACCGCAGTTGCCTTTGTGTGGTCCGCACTAGGTGCTGAACTGCAGGTCTTCAGGGAGGGACCAGCATGGCCGCGGTCGCCTTTGCGCGGTGGAGGTCTGAGAGGGGTATAAATAAACGAGAATTTCAGTTATTTTTCACTTTTCAAAACCCCAAAACATAAGAGGCGATTTTTCAAACAACCTTTCTTCTCCAAAACGTTGGTTAGTGATTTCTAACTCATTTTCTTCACTCCTTAACATCTTTAACATGATTTTAACTTCAAATCAAAGATTTTCATGGGGGAAATTGGGTGTTTTGGGTAGAACCTAGGTTTTCTAATATTGGGGATTTGGACCTCAATTTGAGGTCCGATTTCAAAACAAATTATATATTTGGATTCGTGAAGGAATGGGTAATCGGATTTTGGTCTGAACCTCGGGTTTCGACCATGTGGGCCCGGGGGTGATTTTTGACTTTTGGGTAAAATTTTAGAAAAATCATTTTCATGAATTGGGGTTGATTCATTTAGCACTTATTGATGTAATTAAGTAACTTGTGACTAGATTCGAGCGGATTGGTGGTGGAATCAAGGGGTAAAGCTATAGTTGAGACTTGAGTGGTGATCAAGGCATCGAGGTAAGTGTTTGGTCTAACCCTAGCCTGAGGGATTTGGAGTTGAGTCATACTTTCTACTTGCTTCTTGTTGAGTACGACGTATAGGCATGGTGACGAGTATCTATACGTTGGTGTCAAGCATGACCGTGAGTCTTAGATTTGAAAATTATTGTGTTCTTAAATGAAACTTGGGTGCTTAACCTAATGATCTTTAATGATTGAGCGTTTTCAATAATTGAACTGAGTACAAGTTGAGTTGAGATTGGTTATAGCTGATTCTCCCTTGCCGGAATGACTAATTTAATATTGTTGTTCCCTTGCCGGAAAAATTATAACATTGTTGTGTTTGCCGGGAAGTTATTATATTATTTATATTCCCTTGCCGAAATTTCTTGTGATTATGGGATGAAATGTAAAAGGGAGTGGGTGGTACGCCTACCACAAGATACAACGAAATGGGAGTGGGTGGTACGCCTACCACAAGATATAATGAAATTGGAGCGGGTGATACGCCTACCACAAGATATAATGAAATGGGAGCCGGTGGTACGCCTACCACAAGATATACTGAAATGGGAGTGGGTAGTATGCCTACCACAAGATATAATGAAATGGGAGCGGGTGGTACGCCTACCACAAGATATAGTGAAATGGGAGCAGGTGGTATGCCTACCACAAGATATAATGAAATGAGAGCGGGTGGTACGCCTACCATGAGATATAATGAAATGGGAGCGGGTGGTACGCCTACCATAAGATATGAGAAATGGGATCGGGTTGCATTCCTGCAAAAAGATGAAACTAAAAGTGAAAGTTGCCTTATTTCTCTTTATCCGAGTCACCGGGTGTCAGCCACACCTCCCCAGGTTCGGGGCGTGACAAATTGGTATTAGAGCATAGATACGATTTTATATGGTTGTGATAAGTTTTAAATTAAATAGATGATATGTGGGAGTTTATAAATGAGGTTTTATTTATTATAAGAGTAGATAGTATTTTATCATAATAAAGTTATCCTTTTTCCATTTTGAGAATTTATATTACAAATAGAATTTCTTTATTGTAAAGATATAAATTATTTTCACACAAGAAAAGAAAGTTATCTTTTTTCCGTTTTAAAAAAAATAAGCATACGAAAAATTTGTACTCTTTATATGTGACTGGAAAAATTAGAATATTGAGAAAATGTATGTATTTTTACATGGATGTTTTAATCAAATAATAGTATGTATTTATTTTATATGGTACCACATGACCTTGATAGTATGATGTATAAAGTGTATAAAAAGGTAAAATTTTATGTAATTTGAGACAATTCTTAATTTTTTGGGTAATTGGTTAATTAACGGGTAGCGGGGTATTACCTAAATTAATTAATACATTATTGGATAAAATTCAACCACCCCATAACATGGCAGCCTCCCTTAATTTCTACATTCTGACTCATGCGTGGATCTAGTCATTTCTATCACACTTATATTTTAAAATCATTTGAACTATTAAGGGTCTTATGGAATTAGGAGTTGTTATCTTTTGCCTTGAATCCTTGGTAATTGTCCCCTACCTCAAAATTGTATAGTAGTGTAAATCTCTGAGCAGGAATTTTCTCTTCACCATTTCTTCAACTGGTTTCATACTCTCTTCCATTGTCTTCTTATCTGATTTATTACAAGGTCTAATCTTAATTGTTCATAGATTAATCATGAATATAGTAAAACTTCTTTTATTCGCTTTTCTCTTATTGGTACAAAACTGACGGTTATTTGTGTATAGATAAAGGGTATTTTAAAATTTTGCTTTAGCATATATGGACAGAAAAATTGAACCTTTCTTTGTGTTTTTTTGGATTAGCGATCATGTATGGTAATTTGAGATGTAAAGAGATGATATGATTTTGGGAAGATCATATGAAGTTAGTTGATTATAGGTGTATTCTTTAAAACATGAAGTGACATATTTATTAGAACTTTCAAGTTGTACAAAAATGTAGCAGATCAAAGTTTATTATGCGTTGATTGGGTAATTAAGTAGTATGGAGTTCGTATGGCTTGTCGTTTACCTTGACTACAGTGGCGGAGCCACCTTAGGCTAAGGGGTATAATTTATCGTAAAATTACACTGTGTAGCTAAGTTAAAAATTTTATTTTTATATATATTTACTATATGTTGAATCTCCTTAACTTATTCGTATGTTTACTTATTTATATTTTGATACCTTTAGTAAATTCCTTGCTTCTCCACTGCTTGGCCGTTATGTTATTTGAATACTTTAGTTGGCTATATTCGATATCTGGGTATAATATTTTCCTCTCTAAGTTTTTTTTCTGTGAGTTTTGATATCATGGTCGGATGGTCCTCATAGATGCTTGACCAAAGGAATGTTTTACTATCACAAAGTGATTTCTGAATTTTTTTTTAGACGTGCTTCAATTCGTAGAAGGATTAGTAATATAGGAGAATTCTTTCCCTCATATAGTGGTATGGTGAATTGAATTTTTGCCTAAATAAACTCACCTTGGTAGTACGATTAGATAAATGAAGCATTAGTGCTTTACACATAAGATTCTTTTCTAGCAATGGTGTTTTGGGAAGTAAACATCCAATTTCTTGTATACATGTTCTGTGTGTTTCATATCAGAATCTTTGGAGGTTATTCTAGTGGGTAGGATTCTGCTGTTGTAACCTTGAAGTGATTTTAACGCGTCTAGCATATATATCTAGCTAGATGCTTGCTGATCAAAGCCATCTTTACAACCTTGAAAAGAATGTGAAGAGAATGAGGGGCCGCACATTTCTCTCACAACAGTGTGTTGCAAGTATGTTAAGGCTATCATTTCTTTCTTTTGGCATGATCCGTACGATACAAACAAAATGATAAAATATATAACTTCCATAAATGACTCTATTCTTAAAAGTATTAGAAGTGCCTATGTTATTGAATTTCCATGTATCTTGTGATTATATCATTTGTTCATGGGTCTCAGAAAAATACGTAAGTTGAAAAAAAGTTTATTTCATGATATTATTCAAAGTCATTATGATCTTATGACAATCCGAAATATTTTATTAACGTACTTCTCACGCATTGCATTCGTTTACATGTGCATTTAACCATGACACAGACGGCGTTATATACATATATATATGTATATATATGTATATGGGATATGGGAAAAATTACGACGTTATATACGCACCACCACCTGATCAGCTGGTATATGATGATGATGTTGCCCACAGTGGCTGAAATATGACTCTGACGGCGTTATATACGCATATATATATATATATATATATATATATATATATATATATATGTATATATATGTAAATGGGATATGGAAAAAGGTTACGGTGTTATATACGTACCACCACCTGATCAGCTGGTATATGATGATGATGTTGCCCACAGTGGCTGAATTATGACTCAGACGGCATTATATACGCGTACATATGTATATATATGGATCAGTCGGTATATGATGATGATGTTGCCCATAGTGGCTGAAATATGACTCAGACGGCATTATATACGCGTATATATGTATATATATGTATATGGGATATGGAAAAAGGTTACGACGTTATATACGCACACCACCTAATCAACTGGTATATGATAATGATGTTGCCCACAGTGGCTAAAATATGACTCAGACGGCGTTATATACGCTTATATATGTATATGGGATATGGGAAAAGGTTACGACGCTATATACGCAACAACCACTTGATCAGCTGGTATACGATGATGATGTTGCCCATAGTGGCTTAAATGATATAATGGGATACCCTCAGAGGCTTGATGATGATATTTATGTATAGACCTATGCATTACATGACATTTACACACATATGCATGACGTTATAAATATTTCATAATTTACAGAGCTATCTAGACTTACAGGTTGAATCCGTTACTCCATGTTTCTTCCATGTTCTTTATATACTGATTTACATGTCTTACATACTCAGTACATTATTCATACTGATGTCCTTTTGTTGGGGATGATGTGTTTCATGCCTGCATGTATAGATAATCAGTTTGACGATCCCTCATAGTAGACGAGATTGGCATTTAGCGAAAGATCGGTAAAACTCCACATCATTCAGAGTGCAACCGAGTCTATGAGTCATCGTGTCAGATTTTTTCTACAAACTTACAGTTAGGCCGGTACCTTGTCCCATTTGATGTCAAACAATCTTAGAAGCTTTGTAGATATAAGTTGATTATGTACAGTATGTCAGAGGCTTTGACAACCCATATGTATTCATGTTTTATCAACGATGGTTCATTGATATAACATTTGCCCACTTATACGGGTTGTGGCCATGTTAGCCCATGATAGTTACAAAAGGAATGAATGAGTTACAGATTGGTTCGCTCGGACCAATGTGGCACCGGGTGCCAGCCACGCCTCCCCATGTGTCAGGGCGTGACAATGTGAGTACACCAACCCAGTAAGTAATAAAAGTAAAAGCAGATGAGCAATAAGAAAATAGGTAATTCCACGTCATAACACTACAGCAAAATAGTATATGTCCAAAACAATACAGAAATCAATTAACTCGTAAAAACAACTTAGTTTCAGTTAAACCTTTTTCTTTTAAAAACATCTTTCAATAGTTTCAAACAAGTGGTTAAATAGTGAGTAAAAATGATAGAAACGTATATATCCCTCCGGTAAAACATGTACCATAAACCGCCCCTCGGGCAAATTATCAACAGAACCAGCCCCTCGGGCTACCTCACAATCACACGTAATCAGTCGGATAACCAGTGAAGACACATCTCACAGCTCTAGGATCCAATTTATCAGTCCCTCAGGAAACAATATGAATCAACAACAGTCCATCGGGCTACATCACATCACTCACACTGGGTACCCGCGCTCACTGGTGTGTTTAGACTCCGAAGGGGCTCCTACAGCCCAAGCGCTATTACAAGTCATCTCGTGCCATAATAAATCAGGCCCTCGGCCCCTCATATATCACAAATCATTAAAACGTACTGCGGCGCTTAGCCCAATCCCATGATATCCTCACAACACAAGCCCCCGACCTCACTCAGTCAAAAACATCTCAAGCCACTCGGGCAACAGTAAAACATGATGCTCAACCCAAAATATCATTTAAAGTACCAAAACAGAGTAAATACAACTGAGTTGTGAAATCAGTAAAACACATCATAACTGAGTACAAATATTAAGTTAAAATAGTGAGGAATAGTAGTAAAGAGCCCCTAAGGGTCTAAACAGTTGGAACGAGGCCGAAATATGGCATTCAGCCCAAAAACATAGTGATACTTTCCAAAATACAATAGTATCAAATGATTTTCAATCAAATACGCGACTTAATAGTCGTACGGGATGGACCAAGTCACAATCCCCGACGGTGCATGCCCTCACGCTCGTCATCTAGCGTGTGCATCACCTCAAAGTAATACCATGATTGATAAAAATCTTCGATGCCTTTGCCTCTTCCAAATGCTCCAAATCAAACCAAATTAGTATATTATCATCAATATATGCTAAAGGAACAAAAGCTCAAGTGAAAATAATAAAATTAACTCAAAAATACAGAAAATGGCCAAACCTACCCCCCGGGCCCACATCTTGGAATTCGATAAAAATCACATCACTAGAATCCTTATCCATCCACGAGTCTATATATACCAAGAACATCAAAATCGAACCTCAAATGGCCCCTCAAATCCCCAACGAAAACTCTCCAATTACAAGTTCTAATTCTCCAATTTTAACCCTTAAATCCCATAAATTTCATGTCTAATCAGTTAGAAATCACCATAGAATTGAGTATTGAGTTTAAAAATATTATATCCAAGTGTTACCCCTTGAATCCCTATTCAAATCCTCTCAAAAAGCTCCAAGCCCGTATGAAAAATGGTGAAACAAGGCTGAAAAACGCGAAGGGAAACTTATATAGTTTTCTGACCCAGGGATTCCGCATATGCGTTCCCATAAGCGCACCTGCACTACCGCTTCTGCGGAAATTTTTCCGCTTCTACGATTTTCACTTAAAAAGGCCAACTTCCGCACCTGCGGGCCTGTACGTGTGGTTATCCATCCGCTCCTGCGACTAAATCCGCTCCTGCGGTCAGCCCTACGCACCTGCTATCATCGTACTTGCGGTCCCCAATCCGTAGGTGCAGAAACAACAGAAGCAGAACATTCTGCAGCTCCACTCAAATTCCAAATCTTCCTCCAACCATCCAAATCCATCTCGAGGCCTTCGAGACCTCAACCAAACATGCCAACAAGTCACATAACACCAGTCAAACTTGTTCCAACCTTCGGAACACTCAAAACAACATCAAAACATCAAAACACAATCGGATTCAAGCATAAGGATTCCAAAACTTTCGAATTCCACAACCGATCCAAAAACCTATCAAACCTCATTTGAATGACATCAAATTTTTCACACACGTCACAAATGGCATAACGAACCTACTCCAATTTCCGAAATCCCATTCCGACCCCGATATCAATATTTTCACTGCCGACCGAAAACGCTAAAATTACAATTTTGCCAATTCAAGCCTAAATCTACCACAAACCTCCAAAATACATTCTGATCACACTCATAAGTCCCAAATCATCTCACGGAGCTATCCGAATCATAAAAATCAAGTTCCGAGATCATTTACTCATAAGTCAACTTCCGATTGACTTTTCCAACTAAAGCTTCCCAAAAAGAGACTAAGTATCTCATTTCTCTACAAAACCACTCCGAATCCAAACCAACCAATGTGATGCGATGAAATGTAGTTGAACAACACATAAAGAAGCAGAAATGGGGGAAACAGAGCGGTAACTCATGAAACGACCAGCCAGGTCGTTACATCCTCGCCCCATTAAACAAACGTTTGTCCTGGAAAGAGTCAAGAAACATACCTGGAGCCTCAAACAGGTGAGGATATATGCTCTGCATCTTCGGCTCGGTCTCCCAGGTAGCCTCCTCCACGGGCCGACCTCTCCACTGCACTTTCACTGAAGCTATATCTTTTGATCTCAGCTTTCGGACTAGCCGCTCCAAAATAGCCATTGGCTCCAATATACTTCGGGAGCATAGAAACATGACATACCGAATGCACACTCAACAAGCTAGGTGGCAAAGCCAGCTCATAAGCTACCTCCCCAATCCTCCGGAGCACCTCAAAAGGCCCAATGAACCGAGGACTCAATTTGCCCTTCTTCCCAAATCTCATAACCCCCTTCATGGGTGAAACCTTTAATAGAACCTTCTCCCCAACCATGTAGGACACATCACGAACCTTCCTGTCAGCATAACTCTTTGTCTTGATTGCGTTGTACGAAGCCACTCCTGAATCACCTTCACCTTGTCCAAGGCATCCTACACTAAGTTTGTACCCAAAAGCCTAGCCTCACCCGGTTCAAACCAACCAACTGGAGATCTACACAGTCTCCCATATAAAGCCTCATATGGAGCCATCTGAATACTCGACAGATAACTGTTGTTATATGCAAACTACACTAGCGGTAGAAACTGATCCCATGAACCCCTAAAATTAATGACACAAGCGCGCAACATATCCTCCAATATCTAAATAGTGCGCTCAGACTGGCCGTCCATCTGAGGGTGAAAAGTTGTGCTCAACTCAACCTGAGTACCCAACTATCTCTGCACGGCCCTCCAAAAATGCGAAGTGAAATGAGTACCTCTATATGAAATGATGAAAAGTGGAACCCCATACAAGCGAACAATCTCTCAGATATAAATCTCTGCTAACAGCTCCGAAGAATAGGTAGTACACACAGGAATGAAGTGCGCGGACTTGGTCAGTCGATCCACAATCACCCAAATAGCATCTAACTTCCTCAAAGTCTGTGGGAGTGCAACTACAAAATCCATGGTAGTCCGCTCCCACTTCCACTCTAGAATATCTAACCGCCAAAGCAAGCCACTCGGTCTCTGATGCTCATATTTTACTGGTGACAATTGAGACACTGAGCTACATATCCCACAATATCCTTCTTCATACTTCTCCACCAATAATGTTGCATCAAATATTGATACATCTTCGCGGCAACCGGATGGATGGAATACCGCGAGCTATGGGCCTCCTCCAATATCAACTCTTGAAGCCCATCTACATGGGGCACACATATCCATCCATGCATCCTCAACACTCCATCATCACCAATAGTCACATCTCTGGCATCGTCGTGATGAACTCTGTCCTTAAGGAAAAGCAAATGAAGATCATCATACCGGTGCTCTCTGATGCGATCAAACAAGGAAGACCGAGAAACCACACAAGCTAAGACCCGACTAGGCTCCGAAATATCCAATCTCACAACCCGATTGGCCAAGGCCTGAACATCAACTGCAAGAGGTCTCTCCCCAACAGGAATATATGCTAAACTGCCCATACTCACCGCCTTCCTACTCAAGGCATCGACCACTATATTGGCCTTCCCCAGCTGGTACAAGATATCATAGTCCTTTAGCAGCTCCAACCATATCCGTTGCCTCAAGTTGAGATCCTTCTGCTTGAACAAGTTATGGAGGCTACGATGATCAAAACACACCTCACAAGACACACCATAAAGATAATGCCTCCAAATCCTCAACACGTGAACAATGGCAGCCAACTCTAGATCACGAATCGGGTAGTTCTTCTCATGGGGCTTGAACTGACAAGAAGCATAAGCAATCACTCTACCATCCTGCATCAACACACACCCGATACCAACTCTCGAAGCATCACAATACACTGTATATGAACCTGAAGTTGATGGCAATACTAACATAGGAGTTGTGGTCAAGGCAGTCTTGAGCTTCTGAAAGATCGTCTCACACTCATCCGACCACAAGAATGGAGCACCCTTTTGAGTCAACTTGGTCAAGGTGATGCTATAGATGAAAATCCCTGAACGAACCGACCGCCAAACCAAGAAAGCTGCGAATCTCAGTGGCTGAGGACGGCCTGGGTCAACTCTGAACCGCCTCTATCTTCTTCGTATCAACCTGAATACCCTCACTGGACACCATGTGTCCCAAAAAATCACTGAACTGAGCCAAAACTTACACTTGGAGAACTTTGCATAAAGCTTCTCTTCCCTCAATGTCACGCCCCAAACCCGGGGAGGCGTGGCTGGCACCCGGTGCCGTATTGGCCCGAGGGAACCACTCTGTAACTCATTCATTTCTTTCGTAACTATCATGGGCCAACATGGCCACAACTCGTAATGTACAATTATAAGTGGGAAAATGTTATATCAATGGACCATCGTTCATAAATAGGTGAATACATATGGACCGTCAAGGCCTCTGACATACTGTACATAATAAACCTGTGTCTCCAAAGCCTTATACTTAAGTCTTATTCTCTCTCACAAGCGGGAATTTTATCTATGAACTCCTGTCATAAACATGTTGTGCATCACATACCGTCACTGTCATGCTCATACTCAATGCACTTGAAATACGTTTACTTAATCACTCTTATAACACCACTATCACAAATCACTAATACTAACAACTCACTTCAAGATGCATTAAGCTGAAAGTTGTGTAAGTGTCACTTAATTTGAGAAAGACTCTTGCGGTTGTTGCCTTGATTTTACTTGTGAATATAATCCAACTTTATTCCATTAAACTTCATCAAATAATTATCACATACTTAAAAAGAAAATAGATAATCAAAATACAAATGGAACGACAAAAAGACTAATAAGAAAATATGAAATTAAGGAAAGCTTATAAAGTAGCATGTAGGAAAAACAACTTTTCATTAATTTGTAGTCTGTTTTTATGTATGCATCAATAATAAAAAGTTGAAGTAAAATAACATAGATGTTTATACTAAATAAAAATATATATACTTACTTAACATATAAGGAAAAATTTATCCATTTTTAGGTTATAATTTGTCTTGCTACATAAAATATGAAAGGGGTTATGACAAGCCAAACTTCAACTGTATATGTCTGATAAGCCAAACATTACGTTTGAAGACAAAATTGTCTAAAGTTTAATTGCACAATCAATATGCTAAACCTAGGTAAAATTTGTAACTTTGGACGCCGATTTGGCAACTTCACATATATATGTCTGAAGTGGCTGATTCCAAATATTTATAATGTCATGCATATGTGTGTGAATGCCATATTGTGCATAGGTACATATTTCATAACATCATCAAGCCTCTGAGGGCATCCCATCATATCAATTCAGCCATTGTGGGCAATATCATCATCGTACACCAGCTGATCAGGTGATGGTGCGTATATAACGCCGTAACCATTTCCCATATCTCATATACATAAATATATACATATATACGCAAATATAACGCCGTAACCATTTCTCATATCTCATATACATAAATATATACATATATACGCAAATATAACGTCGTAACCATTTCTCATATCTTATATATATATATATATATATATATATATATATATACGCATATATAACGCCGTCTGAGTCATATTTCAGCCACTGTGGGCAACATCATCATCGTATACCAGCTGATCAGGTGGTGGTGCGTATATAACGCCGTAACCTTTTTCTATATCCCTATACATATATATACATATATACGCGTATATAACGCTGTCTGAGTCATATTTCAGCCACTGTAGGCAACAACGTCATTGTATACCAGCTGATCAGGTGGTGGTCCGTATATAATGTCGTAACCTTTTCCCATATCTCATATACATATATATACGCGTATATAACATCGTCTGAGTCACATTTCAGCCACAGTCTCAAAAACATATTCAACAGACAAACATGTAAAGGTCCAAAGAGAGCCAATAAGTTATGTACAGAACCCAGAAAAAGACCAACATGTATGCTCACTACTTTAACATCCACCCTATAAAATAAAATGACAGCGAAAATGATTGGCAGGTCTCGTGATAACACCAAAGCATCAAAAGGGTGAATATCTAAAGACTAAAGATTCACGATGCAGCAGTAGTGCCTAAGAATCCATGAATAAATTAACAAGTTTAATGTCACAGTTCAAACCCCATACACAAACAAATGGCAAAGGCACGTACCTCACGCCAGTGCGCCTTCAAATTTATAACACGGAGATCTATTCAGAGATGTACTAGTATATGAGGAAAAACAAGACAATGAAATTTATTGTCATTGAAATTGTGCAAATGCCCGATATCATTGATCATCAACAATAAAAAAAATAGTGGTGACAAAGCTGGTGATAGTTAAACACCAGTCTAACATCCATCTGTGTAGCAGCATTCATAGACATAATAGGGAAGTTCCAGGCAGGAAGCTGATTCTAGGTTTTTTATCAGAAAAATAGAATAAGCCAAACTAAAGAAAAGCTGAACGCTCATGTTTGAGCTGCCCCACGTGTAAATCTGAATTTTCCCTGGTAAATGCCACTTCTTAACATTTGCCACCTTCCATATGGCTTTATGAGTCATCCAAATTTTAAGGGGAGGGGCTGCCACGTTTTAGACTTATCTACAACAACAACGGCCAAGTATAATCTCACAAGTGGGGTCTGGATTATTAGGTCTTATCCCAACATATTAATTAATTAGGCACCAATCCTTAATTAACTAGTTAATCTCCCACTAATAAATAATTAACCAATTGCCTGCATGATTAAGAATTATTTCAACTTACTTAAAATATTACTCACTTTCAACACATTTTATGTACCCTACTATCATAGCCATGTGGTACCATGTAAAATAAATACCTATACTATTATTTCATTAAAATATCCATATAACAATACATATATTTTCTCAACTTTTAATTTTTCTAATCTCATATAAAGAGTAAAAATTTCGTACGCTTAATTCTTAAAATGGTAAAAAGATAACCTTCTTTTCTTGTGAGAAAATAATTTATATCTTTACAATAAAGAAATTCTTTTGTACTACAAATTCTCAAAACGGAAAAAGGATAACTTTTCTTATGATAAAATACTATCTACTCTTATAATAAATAAAACCTCTTTTGTAAACTCTCACATGTCATGTATTTAATTTAAAACTTATCACAACCATATAAATCGTATCTATCAACTTTTACCGAAAATGGTTTACTTTGAAGAAAATACATATCAAGTCAATATATAGTAGTTCGAAATTCTTCAAACTTACAGGGTCTTACATCCTTATCTTCATGTATAACCTTAATCACTTCCAACTCATATGTTATTACTTTGACGAATTCTAACGTTAAAGTACGAGATGTAACACCCAACCGCTACAATACCACTCTCAAATGCTCCGCGTGCTCCTCCTAACTACGTGAGTATACCAGAATATCATCAATGAATACAATAACAAACGAGTCGAGATAAGGTCAAAACGATGTTCATCAAATGCATGAACGATGCCGAGGCATTTGTCAACCCAAAAGACATCACAAGGAACTCATAATGAACATATCGGGTCTTGGAAGTTGTCTTAAGAATGTCTGAGTCCCTAATCATCAACTGGTGATACTCTGACCGGAGATCAATCTTGGAGAACACCCTCGCTCCCTGAAGCTGGTCAAATAAATCATCAATACGAGGCATTGGGTACTTGTCTTTGATTGGGACCTTGTTTAACTACCTAAAATCAATGCACATCCTCATCATGCCATACTTCTTCTTCACAAATAGAACTGGTGCACCCCAAGGCGACACACTAGGCCGAATAAACCCTTATCAAGGAGTTCCTGAAGCTGCTCCTTCAATTTCTTCAACTCCGCCGGTGACATACGATACGATGGAATAGAAATAGGTTGAGTGCCTGACACCAAATTAATACAAAAGTCAATATTCCTGTCCGGTGGCATGCCCGACAGGTCTGTAGGAAATACATGCGGAAAGTCCCTCACTACCGGGACTGAATCAATGGTAGGAGTCTCTGCACTGACATCCCTCACGAAGGCTAAGTAAAAAAGACAACCCATCCCAACCATCCGCTGGGACTTCAAAAATTAGATCACCCTACCGGGGGAAAATATCAATCGAACCTCTCCACTCAATCTGTGGCACACCCGACATACCTAACGTCATTGTCTTAGCATGACAGTCCAAAATAGCGGGACATGAAGATAACCAATCCATGCCCAATATCACAGCAAAATCGACCGTACAAAGCAACAAAAGGTCTACTCGAGTCCCCAAACCCCCAATAGTCACCATACATGACCAATATATGCAGTCCACAACAACAGTATCGCCCACCAGAGTAGATACATGAAAAGATAAAACAGGATAATCACGGGGCGTATCCAAATAACGAGCAAAATGCGATAACACATATGAAAAAGTGGAACCAGGATCATATAACATAGAGGCATCTCTTTGGCAAACTGATACAATACATGTAATCACAGCATCTGAAGCAATAACATCGAGTCAAGCCGGGAGCGCATAGAAATGGGCCTGACCACCACCTGATCGACCTCCCCCTCTAAGGCGACCCCTAGCTGACTGACCCCACCCCTAGTTGCCTGGGCGGGTGGTGAAGTAACTGGTGCTGAAGTTGATGGCTGACTCCTCTGTTGAGACGAACCCACAAGATAACGAGGATACTGCCTCCACATATGCCCCAACTCGCCACACTCATAACAACCCTTGGTGCCGGAGATGGGGACTAAAGGGAACCCCTAGCACCGGGATGACTAGTAGAAGAACCGAACATGGAAGAGCCCTGAACTAATGGAGCATGGGACAAACTCTAGGATAGAAGGGCACTATGTGATGAATGACCCTGATGAGAACTATGAGAACCATGGCCCGATGATGCCCCACGATAACCTATGCGAGCTGAATGAGCATGCTTGAATGGAGGGCCTCTGTCGTGCTGAAACTGACCCCCATGAGGAGCACCACTGAAACCTCCCTGACCACGAGGCCTCTTAGCCTCATTATCAACCCTCTCCTAACCATGAACCATCTCAATCTGTCGAGCTATGTCAAACACCTCATCAAAGGTAGATACTCTCTCTCTCTGGTCATGAGCAACCGAAGCTGAAAATTGAGGCCATCTATAAACCTCCTAATTTTTTCCTGGTCTGTGGGAACCAACCAGACCGCATGATGAGTCAACTCGAAGAACTTTATCTTATACTATGTAACAGACCTATCACCCTGACGGAGCTTCTCGAACTACCTGCGCAGCTGCTCTCGGCGAGACTCAGGTACAAACTTCTCCAGGAAGAGAATGGTGAACTGCTGCCAAGAAAGGGGCACTGTGCCAACCAACATACGTCTCTCGTAAGCCACCCACCAACTAAGTGTAGCCCTGGAGAACTGTAAAGTAGTGAATGAGACCCCACTAGTCTCCAGAATACCTGCAGTCTGAAGAATCCTCTGACACTTATCCAAGAAACCTTGGGCATCCTCGCCCTCTACACCACTGAAAGTCAGAGGCTGAAGTCTACTTAACCTCTCCAATCTACGCTGCTCGTCCTCTGTCATAACAAGAGCAACATAGTCCTGAGTAGTTGCAACCGGCTGGGATCGAGGTGCCCCCGGTGTTTGAAGACCCTACATGACCTGCTCAGGTGTGCGAACGGTGGGAGTCTGAGTGGCTCCCCCGATCAGAGAAGTAGCTCTGACTGTAGTAACTGAGACCTCTTGAGCTAGGCTAGTGCGCGCAAATAGAATCTGGGCCAGGGCCTCCTAAAGGCCTGGGATAACAATAGGCACAGCCGGTGCCTGAGCTGGTACTATTGGGGCATCCATAATTGTAACCTGATCATGAACTGGGGCAGCTGGTGGATCTGAAGGTGCTTCCCCAGCTGCTGTGCTGGCTACACCCCTGCCCCTAGCATGTCCTCGACCGCGTCCTCGTCCTCTAGTGGCCCTAACTGGTGGAACTGGTGGTTGTCCATCCTGGCCGGTAGCACGTGTTCTCACCATCTGTGAGAGAATAGACTAATAGAAGTTTAGTTACCAGAATCAATAGATTCGCACGACAGGAATTCAAGAACGTGAAGTTTTTTCTAAAGGTTCTACAGCCTCCCGAGGATAAGTACAATCGTCTCTGTACCGATCCACGAGACTCTACTAAACCTGCTCATGACTCGTGAGACCTATGTAACCTAGGCTCTAATATGAACTTGTCATGACCCTAAAACCGACCCGGTCGTGATGGCACCTATCGTGAAACTAGGTCAACCAATACAATTCTCTAATCAACCATTATTCTATAAAAGTCATTTTTAAGCCATTAATTAATAAGAAATCTCATAATATAAGTCTAAATAACTAGTGCGGAATAAATACACAAGCCTGACATTGAGGTGTCACTAGTCATGAGCAATTACAAACCTGTCTAAGTACAAGAAAGGCTAACGTAGTCCAAAAATAAAATACTAAGACAGTCTGAGTAAGGTAAGAAGGAGATGTACAGGGCTGCGAACGCCAAGCAACAACCTAGCCAACTCCGGAGACTTGCTGGAAGACTGATTAGCACTCACTATCGCGTCCCGAGACTCCTGGATCTGCACACAAGAAGCAGGGAGTAATGTGAGTATGCCAATCCAGTAAGCAATAAAAGTAAAAGCAGTTGAGCAGTAAGAGAATAGGTAATTCCACGTCATAACACTACATCAAAACAATATATGTCCAATATAATACAGAAATCAATTAACTCGTAAAAATTAACTCAGTTTCAGTAAAACCTTTTTATTTTAAAAACATCTTTCAATAGTTTCAAACAAGTGGTGAAATAGTGGGTAAAAATGATAGAAGCGTAACCAGACCCTCGGTCAAAACATGTACCATAAACCGCCCCTCGGGCAAAATATCAACAGAGCTAGCCCCTCGGGATACCTCACAGTCTCGTAATCAGCCCCTCGAGCAACAATATGAATCAACAACAGCCCCTCAGGCTACATCAAATCACTCACACTAGGTAAACGTTCTCACTGGGGTGTACAAACTCCAGAGGGGCTCCCAAGACCATACGCTATCACAAGCCATCTCATGGCATAATAAATCAAGCCCTCGGCCTCTCATATATCACAAATCAGTACAGCATGCTGCGGCGCGTAGACCGATCCCATGATATCCTCACAACACAGGCCCTCGGCCTCACTCAATCAGAAACCTCTCAAGCCACTCGGGCAATAATAAAGCAGGATGCTCAGCCCAAAATATCATTTAAAGTATCAAAATAGAGTAAATACGACTGAGTTGTGAAATCAGTAAAACACAGCATGACTGAGTACAAATATTAAGTTAAAATAGTGAGGAATAGTAGTAAAAAGCCCCTAAGGGTCCAAACAGTTGGCACGAGGCCCAAATATGGCATTCAACCCAAAAACAAAATGATACTTTCCAAAAACACAATAGTATCAAATAGTTTTCAATCAAATATGCGACTTAATAGTTGTACGGTACGGACCAAGTCACAATCCCAAATGGTGCATGCCCCCACGCTCGTTATCTAGTGTGTGCGTCACCTCAAAATAGCACCACGATGTGAAATCCAGGGTCTTATACCCTCAGAACAACATTTACAATCATTACTTACCTCAAACCGGTCCAAACTCTAGCCTGCGAAGCCTTTTCCTCTTGAATCGGCCTCCAAATGCTCCAAATCTAACAAAAATTAGTATATTATCATCAATCTACGCTAAAGGAATAAATCCCAAGCGAAAATAATCAAATTAACTCAAAACTCCCAAAATTCCCCAAACCCGACCCCCGGACCCATATCTGGGAATTCGATAAAACTCACATCAATAGAATCTTTATCCACCCACAAGTTTATACATACCAAGAACATCAAAATCGGACCTCAATTGGCCCCTTAAATCCCCAATGAAAATTTTCCAATTACAAGCCCTAATTCTCCAATTTTAACCCTTAAATCCCAGAAATTTCTTGTCTAATCAGTTAGAAATCACCATAAAATCGAGTATTGAGTTCAAAAACATTACCTCCAAGTGTTACCCCTTTAATCCCCCTTCAAATCCTCTCAAAAATCTCCAAGCTCGTCTCAAAAATGGTGAAACAAGGCTAAAAATCACGAAGGAAAACTTATATAGTTTTCAGACCCAAGGATTCCGCATATGTGGTCCCATAAGCGCACCTGGGCTACCACTTCTGCGGAAATTTTTCGGCTTCTGCGGTTTTCACTTAAGGAAGCCAACTTCCACACCTACGCCCCAAGGCTTGCAACTGCGGGCCCGCAGGTGTGATTATCCATATGCTCCTACGACTAAATCTGCTCCTGCGGTCATCCCTATGCACCTGCAGTTCCCAATCCGCAAGTGCAGAAGGAGAAAATTCTACAGCTCCACTCAAATTCCAAATCTTCTGCCAACCATCCAAATCCATCCCGAACCCCTCGGGACCTCAACCAAACATGCCAAAAAGTCACATAACACGATTAAAACTTGTTCCAACCTTCAAAATACTCAAAACAACATCAAAACACCCTCAGATTCAAGCCTAAGGATTCCAAACCTTCCGAATTATACAGCCGATCCAAAAACCTATCAAACCTCATGCGAATGACCTGAAATTTTGCAACACGTTACAAATGAAATGACAAACCTACTCCAATTTCCGGAATCCCATTCCGACCCCGATATCAAGATTTCCACTGCCGACCGGAAACGTCAAAATTCTAATTTTACCAATTCAAGCCTAAATCTACTATGGACCTCCAAAATACATTTCAATCATGCTTCTAAGTCCCAAATCACCTCACGAAGCTATCTGAACCATAAAAACAAACTTCCGAGATAATTTACTCACAAGTCAACTTTTAGATGACTTTTCCAACTAAAGCTTCCCAAAAATAGACTAAGTGTCTCATTTCTCTACAAAATTACTCTTAAACCAAACCAACCAGCGCGATGCGATGAAATATAGCTGAACAACACATAAAGAAGCAGACATGAGAGAAATGGAGTGGTAACTCATGAAACGACTAGTCGGATCGTTACATTGAAACTGGGAGATCTAACGACCCTCATATTCTCTATTTAAAAATGTTTAAACCTAGAATTATTAGGTATGTCGATCTAAAAGATCAACGGCCCAGATCCCTTCCCCTAACCTTATCCCTAGAGACGACCACCCAAACCCCTAACACTAAAATCATTTCCCCCTTATTCGGCTGCCCTAATTTCCTGAAATGCTCTCGCTTCTCTCATCCGCCTAAACCCATCAATCATCAGACCTTGCACAAATTCGTGCAAGGTCATAATATTTCATTTTAAATTATCTCTTTTTCCTCCTCAGCCACGAATCCATCGGATCTTTTTCCGTTTTTGTCGTTAAAATTTGAAATGCCCCAACCTGAAACCCTAAGCTAGAAGAGAAAATCCTCAAATCATCTGATTTATCTTATGCTCCATCAAATCAGAGCATGCATGAAGATTTCTCAAAGCTTCATCATAAGTATTCAATGTCCAAAGGTCAAACATAGTGACCTCTAGGCATTGGAGCTTTAGCCAATGGATTTTGCTCATCAACAATCGATTCTGATCCTCACATGCCTAGGTAAAATGCCTTCATCAATTCTCCCTATGTTCTTTCTGATTCACCCGATTGTGCTCACATCATCAACTCATCGGCATTTTCCACTAACTATTTGAATCTACTGGAACCCTAAGCATTGAAGGCACTATTAATACTAGCCTTAATGGCTCTCACCCAAGAACATCTAACATTTGAAGAAAATCAATACACAATACAATATTGCTTAGAAATCTTTAATTGATGTCTGAGTTCTTACTTAATTTCTTATTTCCTCTCTCTTTCTGGTTTTGACTTTACCTACTGATTGAAAGTTTGAGTCTTTGGCTTCGAAACGACTAAACTAAGTCTTTGATTGGTTTGTTTCTCTAAAGGAGGTCACTAAAACCTCAACTCTACTCCTCTTTTTGATCGTTTGAATTTGTAAGCATGATTTGTTTGGTTATCTTTTATTAAACAAAATTATTAATAATGTGCTATGGCTGACTTTTTTTATATGTTGGTTATTTGTAACGACTCGACCAGTCATTTTTGCTTTTCAGAACCCCGTTCACCGAAATAAGACTTCATGTGCATGCTCTTACTGTTTTATAACATGCGGGGATGGTTAATTCGGAATTTCGGAGGGTTTAGGTTGAAATCGAAACACTTGCTTCCTTAAGGTTGGCTAAAAATGCCAAGTTTGACTTCGGTTAATATTTTGAGAAAATGACCATGGAATCAAGATTTGACTGTTTCAATAGGTTTATACGATGATTTCGGACTTGGGCGTATGTTCGGATCGGGTTTTGGATGATCCGGGAGCGTTTTGGCTCCTAATAGTGAAAGTTAGTTCTTTGAAGGTTTTAGAAGTTCTTTAAATTTGGTTTGGAGTAGGTTTTGGTGATATCGAGGTCTGAATGAAATTTCGAGACCAGAAAAAGTTTCATAATATCATTTAAGACTTACACGCAGAATTTGGTGTCATTCCATGTAGTCTAAGTACGTTTCAGTGCATTGGGAGTAAATTGAAGAACTTGAAGTTCATAAGGTTGATTCAATTTGGTTTGGGGTGTGATTCTTAGTTTTAATGTTGTTTCGCGCATTCTGAGAGTTCGAGCAAGTCCGTTTTATGAGTTCAAACTTGTTGGTACATTCGGGCAGGGCCTTGGGAGCCCCTAGTGTCAACCGGACGAGGCTAGGACCAACATGTCATAATTGCACCTGCACTTGGCCAGTCGTAGGTGCGAGCCATGAGCCGTAGAAGCGAGTCAGTGAGGGCAGCTCACCCATCTGCAGGTGCGAAGGTTTTAGTGCACCTACGTGACCGTAGATGCAAGAATAGTGGTCGCAGGGGAAGAAGGCACGCAGAAGCAGTCCCCTTTGTCCGTAGATGCGGAGATTGGCCAAGTAAGGGAAAGGCGCACCTGCGAGGATTTTTCCGCGCGTCTGGGACCGTAGATGCATCCAAGGCACCGCAGGTGTGAAAGTCGCTGGGCAGAAGGGTTCATTTAATACGAGACTTAAGCCATTTCTAACACATTTCTCTCACTCTTTGGGCGATTTTTGGAGCTTCTTGAGAGGGGTTTTCACCTAGCACTTGGACTTAAGTGTTTTCTACCAATTTTGAGTTAAATACATAGTTTAAGTGTAGATTATAATATGTAAATTAGTGAAAATTATGGGTTTAAGTGAAAATCTAGGTTTTTGATAAAAATGAGATTTGACCACAAAATTTGTTATGGAATTTAGAAAAAATCATATATTTGAGTTTGTTAGGTTATGAGCAACAACGTTTTTCAAAAATTTTTGAAATCCGGACACGTGGACCCGAGGTGAGTTTTAGGAATTTTTACAAATAGTCTTGGGAAATCACTTTGATAGTTAGGGCATGAACTTTTAAGCATGTCTTAATTATTTTATATAACATTTGACTAGTTTGTAGTCGTTTGGCGCCAAATTGAGGGTTTGGGCACAATCTTAGACCGGAAAGTATGCCTTAAGCCGAGGTAAGTCTCTTTTCTAACCTTGTAAGAGGGAATTTACCCCATAGGTGAGCTTAATTAATTTGAGCTTCTATTTGTAGGGGCTACATACGCGCGAAGTGACGAGAGTCTATACGTAGCTACTATTCTTGCTTAGGTCTGGATAGTTTTAGGTTTACACCATGATTTGTAGACGTCTGTCACGACCCCAACCCCGGTCATGATGGCGCCCAACACACTGCTAGGCAAGCCCGACCATTCAACAACATTATCCCAAATTCTTATTCAGATTATAGATAAATATCACAGAGAATTTACTAAGTCATTTCATTCAAGTGTATAATTAATAATAAAATCTACGGAAGTTCAATTAAAATACCACACCATAGCCCAATAGAATCTGGTGTCACGAATATGAGCCTATAATACAGAATATCCACCTATTACAAGTCTATATAGAAAAAATACGGAATAAAAGATAGAGATAGATGGGAGAGATCAAGGCTGCGAATGCCATGTAGCTACCTCAATACTCCCGGATACTGCCTGCTCAGCTAAACAATTCCTCACTTAGCCTGTGGTGTACCTGGATCTGCACGCAAGGTGCAGGGAGTAATGTGAGTACTCAAACCCAGTGAGTAATAAACATAAAAAAAGGCTGAAAATAAGAAATCATGGAAAAATACGAAGTAAACTATAATTGGCAGTTTAGAACAACAAATAGTGAAGCAACAAGTCAATTAAATCAAAGTACCAAATACTGAGACAGGTATAACCGATAAAAACAAATGCATGAGTGCAATGCAATGCATATGATGGTACACTCTAGTACCCACTGTAGCGTGCAGCCTGAGCCATCCCTTTATTTATCGTCGACGGCGCTCACTGGGGGTGTGTGCAGACTCCGGAGGGGCTCCTACAGCCCAAGCGCAATATCAAGCCATCTCGTGGCATCAAATCTAGGCCATCAGCCTCATATCAATCTCAGTATAATCAACTAAGCTCTCGGCCTCAATATCAATGTACTCAACCAGGCTCTCGGCCTCAATATCAATGTAATACTGCTGCGGCGCGTAGCCCGATCCATGCTCAGTCCAGAAACCATCATAAGCCCCTTGGGCATTTGTAAAACAGTAGTTCTCAGCCCGAAATATCATTTAAAAATACCATTTAAGTTTTCAAATCTTAGAAAGATGGCTGAGTTTGCAAAACAGTATTTAAAAACCTTGGACTGAGATCAAATGATATGCATGTATGCGAAAACAGTGATGTCAATTCCTAAAGGATTCAAATAATTGGCAAGAAGCCCAAATGTAATAGTTAAATCCAAGTAAGGATGATTCTCAATTTAGTTCAAGTAGAAAACACGGTAAAAACATCTCTCGGGACGGACCAAGTCACAATCTCCAATGGTGCTCTACCCCACGCCCGTTATCCGGTATGCAAGTCACCTCAATATAGCGTTACGATGTGAAATTCCGGGGTTTCAAACCCTCAGGACATCATTTACTTCAATTACTCACCTCGAACCGGCTACTTCTTTAGCTCGCGACGCCTTTGCCCCTCGAATTGGCCTCCACGTGCGTCGAATCTATCCAAAATCAGAACGAATATGTCATAATATGATAAGAGAACAAAGCCCAATCAAAACAATCGAAAAATACCAAAATTTTCGAAATTAGCAAAAACCCGAACAAAATACGACTCCGCAATGCCTTTTCCTCTCAAATGGACCTCTGAATGCCTCGAATCTAGCCACAATAATTCAATTCAATCAATAAAAATTATAGGAATTAATTCCATATGGAATTCTACACTTTCCATTAAAAATCCGAAAATGCACTCAAAATTCGCATGTGGGGCCCGCGTCTCGGAATCCGGCGAAACTTATAAAATCCGACAACCCATTCCGATACGAGTTCAACCATACCAAAATTATCAAATTCCGACAACAACTCGACCTCCAAATCTTTATTTTTAATTTTTTGAAGTTTTTGCAAAAATCTTGATTTCTTCCATTTAAATCCGAATTAAACGATGAAAATAACCATGGATTTATGTAATATAAACACTTTCGAGTATAGGACACTTACTTGAGTTGAAATCGTGAAGAACAACTCAAAATCGCCCAAGAACCGAGCTCCAAAAATCCCAAAACAAAAATGAAGAAATCAGCATTTTTGGTCCTTAAGTTTCTGTCTGCTTGTCACTAAAAGTCTAGTTTTGTCAATAAAAGTCGTCACTAAAAGTCCACCAGAGACAGCTTTACTAGCCATATTCAATCGATCATAACTTTCTGTACAAATATCTAAATGATGAATGGTTTATATTTCTGGACACTAGAATACACGGGCTACAACGTTCATGTTTTATACATTTTCCGATTGCATATATATTTTGAGATATAAGCTTCCAAATTAGCCTCCTCACATCAGAAGTTTCTGGGAAATTTCAAAACAGCTTTACTAGCCTTTATTCAATCGATTATAACTTTCTGTACTAATATCTGAATGCTGAATGGTTTATATTTCTGGAAGCTAGAATACAAGGGCTACAACGTTCATGTTTTATACATTTTCTGAGTCGATATATATTTTGAGATATAAGCTTCCAAATTAGCCTCCTCGCATCCGAAATTTCTGGGAAATTTCAAAACAGCTTTACTAGCCCTTATTCAATCGATTATAACTTTCTGTACAAATATCCAAATGGTAAATGGTTTATTTTTCTGGAAACTAGAATACAAGTGCTACAACTTTCATGTTTTATACAGTTTCCGATTCCTTATAGATTACGAGATATAAGCTTTCAAATTATGCTCCTCGCTTCAAAATGTTCGAACCTTGCTGTCAAAAATCCAGCAAGTTAAATTGGCCTAAAAATGGCCCGAAACCATTCCGAAACTCACTCGATCCCCTCGGGACTCTAACCAAATATGCCAACATGTCTTAAAACATCATCCAAACTTGATCCAATCATCAAAACACCTCAACTAACACTAAAATCATCGAATTACATCGAATTCAAGCCTAAGTTTTTTTTAAAACTTCCAAAACACGCATTCGATCAAAAACCTAACCAAACCATGTCCGAATGACCTGAAATTTTGCACACACGTCACAAATGACATAACAAAGCTACAACAACTCTCGGAATTCAATTTCGACCCTCGGATCAAAATCTCACCTATCAACCGAAATTCACCAAAATACTAACTTCGCCAATTCAAGCCTAATTCTACACCGGACCTCCAAAATTACTTCCGATCACACTCTTAAGTCACAAATCATCTCTCGGAGCTAACCGAACTGTCAGAATTCACATCCGAGCCCTCTAACTCATAAGTCAACGTCCGGTTGACTTTTTCAACTTAAGCCTTCTTAATAGAGACTAGGTGTTTCAATTCCTTTAAAAACATTTCCGAATCAACTCGTTCACACCCAACACTGATAATGAAGCATAAAGAAATAGGAAATGGGGAAAATGGGGCGGTAACTCACGAGACGACGGGTCAGGTCGTCACATCCTCCCCAATTTAAACAAACGCTCGTCCTCGAGCGTACCCAGAGTTGTCCTAGAAGCCAACCAATAGCTGAACAACTTTACCAAGAATATACCCGTGGGTGATCCCACACTACCCTATCTCGCATAGGTCCGATAACACAACATAGCTGAAATTTCACAATCCATCTAGTCCATAAACCATAGAACCACACTGCACCTTCCGAAATCATACACAAGATTAGAACTTCACATCCATACTCAGAATAAGCCCGAACCAGCTGTAATAACCCATACTTGTAACATCAGGTGCAATTATCTTATATACCACATAACTCAAACACTCGAAACGATAATTTCTATTCACAGTAGCTGCACATAATAATCGAATATCGATAGGAAACCTCTTAACAACTAAAGCCTCATTCCAACACTTTCACATACTGCCAATGATAAAGGAAACACGCAGTAATCATAACCATTTCATATGTCAACCATTCATGAAGTCATTTCTCTCCTGGTAATTACCATAGCAAATTTTGAACGAACCTCAATATTTACCCATCACACATACTAAAATCGAATCCGTTTGCATTCATTAATGATTTCAACGATCTCTTCTGACCAAACACACTACTCAGGTAACATGACACATCAATACATGCCTAAGCCACAACTTGCATAGTACGTGAACCGATAAGAAACGGTCCAAACATACTCAATTCATGAAAATAACTCAACTGAGAGAGCTGTACCTCAAACTCACCAGTACTGCCACAATACAAGGCTGAGACCCTGTCTCACATCATAGAAACAGGACACACAAATTTGACTCGCAATGTCATGTTTCCACATAGCTTTGCTGCAACGGGCGTTCCTATCCAAATACTACTCCACATGAAACACCTCAAGTCACTATGCTTGAAATCGACAACCATGCTCAATTGATGTCTGGAGCCAAAGCAAATCATTACACCCATGGTGAAACAAATAACACACACCACGCAAACCTGATAGAACATAACTGGTACGTTATTCACCGAGCAACACCCAATTACTCATCCTGCTCGACTTCCACTACTACAACTCCTATCGGAGCCAGACGATCCGGTGCTCGGCACCAAATTAATACCGAAATCAACAACCTCGCCCGGCGACATGCCTAGCCATATGAAACTCATCTAAAAAGTCCCCCAACACCGGAACTAAATTAATGATAGCAACCTTTGCACTGACATCCATCACGAATGCCAAATTAAGAAATCAATCCTTCCCAACCGTCCGCTGGTCCTTTGAAATATAAACCACTCTGCTAGAACATAATCCAATTCACTTCATCACTCAACCCATGGCATTTTCGGTATTGCCCTTAGCGCGATAGTTCATAATCACTCAACACTAAGACAACCAGTCCGAATTCCGACATCACATCCAAAATCTGACATACCAGCAAACAAAGATCCACTCGAGCCTTCGAATCCCGGTTGTCGCTAAACGGTGTCGAATACACATGATACACCACCACAACCTAGCTTGTACATGAGAACTCCCAGTCTCCAACTCCATATGGCACACAAATCATCATCCCTGATTCAAGTTTCCACCGTGCGAATACATGCACACCTTTGATACCCAATCATTCAACGATAAATACTCTAAAATTTCTATGTGCCATACAAGCAACTCGAATATCAGCAGTCGATCCAGCCTTAAAGTGCCGCAATACTATTGAAGTGCCATCAACTTAATCACATTGGCCTTTTTTTTCTGAAACATATACCCTCTACAAATCACTATGATTAGAAATACAATTTCCTTAATCATCTGAAGATCATTCATCCTAATCATCTGAAGCTCATTTCTCTAATCACCTAAAGCTGCCCGTACCGCCTAAGAATGTTATGAATTTCCATTCACAACTTAACCATAACCTTACATACGCAAATCTCAATCCTTCACAATATATCGCATATACCATATCATCCTAAGTTAACATGAGTACTTCACCTCCCTTCCGAACCATGAATGTTTACGTACTCAACTAGTCAAGAACTTCCATTGATCCCATCTAGAAGAAAAATCATTACACATCCCATGCTCTGCATGACATACATAGGTCTTGTTCAAATTCTTACAATACCGACACGATGGATGTGATCTGTATAAATTGATAACACCGCCGAATCAACAATTCATTGGGTCTATACTTCTGGCAAGAACTATCACCTCATTATGAACCAAACAATGGTCTTAGCCCCTTAATTTTCTTCATATACTCAGATTGCACTGATCTCGAATTCAATAATCTCGTCTCACCCATTACGAACTTCTCAGGAAATAAGCCACCCCAGACATAATTAAAAGTCGCATATGATGCCCTAATATTCCAATAGGCTACCAATTCAAACGCAATACAAAAAAAGAAAACGAACTCTAGAATGAATTACCAATCTCACGCACTAATACGGACTTTTCTTAGAAAACAAGAAGCAAGACATACAAAATAGCATATAGAAAACTATACTCAACATCACACTGTTGCGGCGTGCAACCCGATCCAGATAACATATCCATAGCGGCGTGCCACCCGATCCGCACATAGATCTCACATAAGGAGATGCACATCGAGCCAAATTTGCTCATTACAACAAAATACCGAGTATCGGTCGTAAGCATGCTAAGTGTATAATAATATCTCTGAGGGACATATAACGTTATAAGCTACAAAACTCAAGCACAACTGAGGTGCGATGTACAGTCTGAATTTCAAGAGCCAAGCTGCTTATATAACGTCATTCCTACGCGGATTCTCAACATATAGCAATTTCTCAAGCCGTCTCACAACTCACACAGCGCAATGCATTACTACGCAAAATATCTGACAACGAAACATCAACCTAACTACTCCTCCATAAGGATCGCGTTACTAAAATGCACACATCTGGCCTGATATAGAGCCATTATTCACATTAAATCTATCCACCGACTGCAAGCTGATTCCGATCACGCTGAACTAGTCTGATAACCTTTTAAAGGTCCATAATAACTCCCATTTTTCTCATAACACACAAGAACAACCATCACAATTTGAGTAATCCTCCCCGGTTCACAACCCAATAAGCCAAGTGCCCTCCAGGCTTGAATCTTCAATTTAACAACACCATCACAAACTTCATACTTAGTTTACTTCTTTAATCAATCAAGTGATCACATGCCACACTTATATAATCTTCCCATGGGACACACTCCCACAACCTACCACAACAATATCTGGAGCGTACCTCCAAACCACCGATCGCATTAACGCTGAAGAGCGATCAAGAATCATTAACCAGGACGCAAAACCCTTTTTACAAAACACCGATCTTAGGTGACGCTGAAGACAATACCAACTTACAGTAAACATCGAAACTTATCTCCTGCTTATCCGAGCTCATGACATCTTGTCAAAATTTTCCTTCACTCGTGCCATTCTCCGCCCAATTTCCACAACCAGAACTGATTCACCAACATGCATCAAATCGGAACTAACATAGTACATAACCGCACAATCCGCTAACCAATAGCAAGCTCCCCAACTTGGCTTGAAGCCATAGATCACAACACACTATACTCATAACGCATATACTCCATTGTTGCCTCAATACCTTAGTGAGGTTAAACTCAAATCCTCTATAAGCTTGTGTAAACATATTTCATCTAGTACTTCAACTCTTTGGCAATCTCGCAACAGTTAAACTCACTCTCTTAAGTGAACCAAAAATTTCAAACTTCAACACTTACAATTCATTTGCACATGAGATCTTCTGTCATTCACATGAGGATCACACTGCCTTAGCACACTTCACGCGAGATAACCCACCTGCTTCGCCTCAATATAACATTTTCGTATACCTTCCACCGCCATAAGCATTACGCAGTCACTTGATCTTCCTGAGTCTGTACTCATACCGCAACATGAAATTTACTTCACTCCCAACTAGGAGACTTGAAAAGATTCTTCACACGCCCATAACTCGGGCTATAACTTGAATCACGATGGACTTCAAGCATCTATTAGTTCTTCCATCATTCAGCAGACCCTTCCCGTCGCTTCCAAGTCATATAGATACGCCTCTCAGTACTAACATACTCATCACATAGCCACAACCATCATTTCCACTAACAGGGACACTATCGAACATATAAGTTCAAAAACACTTGTTCACACAATCATCACCTTGGCGCTCCTGCCATAGGCAAAGATCCAACCTCAAGTCCTCCAAACTGGCCCACTATAAACTGACAAAGATAACACCTCGCCCTTCGATCGGGGAATCACAAGCCATCAAGGCACATCTGATACTGAGCGCCCATGCTCACATACGAATGCGTGGAGGGAATTTCAAAAGTTTCTTTTCAAGATGAATCAAGGACGCAAGATAACAATTCAAGAATGTGAAGTTTTCCTAAAAGTTCTGCAGCCTCTCGAGGATAAATACAGACGTCTCTGTACCGATCCACGAGACTCTACTAAACCGGCTCATAACTCGCGAGACCAATTAACTTAGGCTCTGATATCAACTTGTCACGACCCCAACCCCGGTCATGATGGCGCCCAACACACTGCTAGGCAAGCCCGACCATTCAACAACATTATCCCAAATTCTTATTCAGATTATAGATAAATATCACAGAGAATTTACTAAGTCATTTCATTCAAGTGTATAATTAATAATAAAATCTGCGGAAGTTCAATTAAAATACCACACACCAACAAAAGAATGGACTGGACATTGAGATCGATAAGCCAAATAGAGTAATGTATGCAAACAGCAGGACCTAAATTGCAACTGGATAGAAGCAAATGCGAAGGAGAAAGGCGTATACTAATGCATGAATTGTATGGGCTGGCTTTTAGTTATACAAAGTGTGATATCAACATTGAGTACATTACTCAACTTTGATAATAGGTATTATGTAGTTTACAAAATTTATTTCGTGCACCTTTTAAGATTTCATGACACTTTGTTTCTCTTTTTATATATTAATAAAAACCAACCCTAGGTTATGCCTAGTGGATTGCTTAATAAAAAAGATTATCACACCATAGCCCAATAGAATCCGGTGTCACGAATATGAGCCTCTAATAAAGAATATCCACCTATTACAAGTCTGTCTAGGAAAAATACGGAATAAAAGATAGAGATAGATGGGAGAGATCAAGGTTGCGAACGCCATGCAGCTACCTCAATACTCCCGGATACTGCCTGCTCAGCTAAACAATTCCTCACTTAGCCTGTGGTGTACCTGGATCTGCACGCAAGGTGCAGGGAGTAATGTGAGTACTCAAATCTAGTGAGTAATAAACATAAATAAAGGCTGAGAATAAGAAATCATGGAAAAATACAAAGTAAACTATAACTGGCAGTTTAGAACAACAAATAGTGAAGCAACAAGTCAATTAAACCAGAGTACCAAATACTGAGACAAGTATAACCGATAAAAACAAATGCATGAGTGCAATGCAATGCATATGATGGTACACTCTAGTACCCACTGCGGCGTGCAACCCAAGCCATCCCTTTATTTATCGTCGACGGCGCTCACTAGGGGTGTGTGCAGACTCCGGAGGGGCTCCTACAGCTCAAGCGCAATATCAAGCCCTCTCATGACATCAAATCTAGGCCCTCAGCCTCATATCAATCTCAGTATAATCAATCAGGCTCTCGGCCTCAATATCAATGTACCCAACCAGGCTCTCGCCCTCAATGTCAATGTAATACTGCTGCGGCGCGCAGCCCGATCCATGCTCAGTCCAGAAACCATAATAAGCCCCTTGGGCATTTGTAAAAAAATAGTTCTCAGCCCGAAATATTATTTAAAAATACCATTTAAGTTTTCAAATCTTTGAAAGATTGTTGAGTTTGCAAAACAGTATTTAAAAACCTTGAACTGAGATCAAATGATATGCATGTAAGCGAAAACAGTGATGTCAATTCCTAAAGGATTCAAATAATTGGCAAGAAGTCCAAATGTAACAGTTAAATCCAAGTAAGGATGATTCGCAATTTAGTTCAAGTAGAAAACACGGTAAAAACATCTCTCGGGACGGACCAAGTCACAATCCCCAATGGTGCTCTACCCCACGCCCGTTATCCGGCGTGCAAGTCACCTCAATATAGCGTTACGATGTGAAATTCCGGGGTTTCAAACCCTTAGGATATCATTTACATCAATTACTCACCTCGAACCGGCTACTTCTTTAGCTCGCGACGCCTTTGCCCCTCGAATTGGCCTCCACGTGCGTCGAATCTATCCAAAATCAGAACGAATATGTCATAATATGATAAGGGAACAAAGCCCAATCAAAACAATCGAAAAATACCAAAATTCTCGAAATTAGCAAAAACCCGAGCAAAATACTACTCCACAATGCTTTTTCCTCTCAAATTGACCTCCGAATGTCTCGAATCTAGCTACAATAATTCGATTCAATCAATAAAAATTATAGGAATTAATTTTATATGGAATTCTACACTTTCCATTAAAAATCCGAAATTGCACTCAAAATTCGCCCATGGGGCCCGCGTCTCGGAATTCGGCGAAACTTATAAAATCTGACAACCCATTCCGATACGAGTTCAACCATACCAAAATTATCAAATTTCGCCAACAACTCGACCTCAAAATCTTAATTTTTCATTTTTAGAAGATTTTGCAAAAATCTTGATTTCTTCCATTTAAATCCGAATTAAACGATGAAAACAACCATGGATTTATGTAATATAAACACTTTCGAGTATAGGACACTTACTTGAGTTGAAATCGTGAAGATCACCTCAAAATCGCCCAAGAACCGAGCTCCAAAAATCCCAAAACGAAAATGAAGAAATCAGCATTTTTGGTCCTTCAATTTCTGTCCGCCAGTCACTAAAAGTCCAGTTTTGTCACTAAAAGTCCACCAGAGACAGCTTTACTAGCCATATTCAATCGATCATAACTTTCTGTACAAATGTGTGAATGACAAATGATTTAAATTTCTGGAAACTCGAATACAAGGGCTATAACTTTCATGTTTTATACTTTTTCTGATTCCATATATATTTCGAGATATAAGCTTCCAAATTAACCTCCTCGCATCAGAAATTTCTGGGAAATTTCAAAACAGCTTTACTAGCCCTTATTCAATCGATTATCACTTTCTGTACAAATATCTAAATGATGAATGGTTTATATTTCTGGACACTAGAATACACGGGCTACAACGTTCATGTTTTATACATTTTCCGATTCCATATATATTTTGAGATATAAGCTTCCAAATTAGCCTCCTCGCATCAGAAATTTCTGGGAAATTTCAAAATAGCTTTACTAGCCCTTATTCAATCGATTATAACTTTCTGTACAAATATCCAAATGATGAATGGTTTTTATTTCTGGAAACTAGCATACAAGGGTTACAACATTCATGTTTTATACAGTTTTCGATTCCTTAGAGATTACGAGATATAAGTTTCCAAATTATGCTCCTCGCATCAAAATTTTCGAACCTTGCTGTCAAAAATCCAGCAAGTTAAATTGGCCTAAAAATGGCCCGAAACCATTCCAAAACTCACCCGAGCCCCTCGGGACTCTAACCAAATATGCCAACATGTCGTAAAACATCATCCAAACTTGCTCCAATCATCAAAACACCTCAACTAACACTAAAATCATCGAATTACATTGAATTCAAGCCTAAGTTCTTTTAAAACTTTCAAAACACGCATTCGATCGAAAACCCAAACAAACCATGTCCGAATGACCTGAAATTTTGCACACACATCAAAAATGACATAACGAAGCTACAGCAACTCTCGGAATTCCATTCCAACCCTCGGATCAAAATCTCACCTATCACCCGGAATTCGCCAAAATACTAACTTCGCCAATTCAAGCCTAATTCTACACCGGACCTTCAAAATTACTTCCGATCACACTCCTAAGTCACAAATCATCTACCGGAGCTAACCGAATCGTCAGAATTCACATCCGAGCCCTCTAACTCATAAGTCAACGTCCGATTGACTTTTTCAACTTAAGTCTTCTTAAAAGAGACTAAGTGTCTCAATTCCTTTCAAAACCTTTCTGAATCAACTCGTTCACACCCAACACTGATAATGAAGCATAAAGAAATAGGAATTGGGGAAAACGGGGTGGTAACTCACGAGACGATGGGTCGGGTCGTCACAACGTCGTTATCTGATTATATTTGTTAATTGTATCTAATGGAGCTAAGTTGATGTATTTATGATTTCAAAAGTTTCAAGTTGAATTTCTTTGTTTTGAAAAGAATTGAGGGATGTTATGATTAACTTGATGAATTTATATTTAACCACGTCGCAATTATATTCCGCGAGCATGGTGACTTTTCCATTACTCTCATGGGAGCGGGCCGTTCACCTCGGCGGGTTTATATATGCATCTATGGTTTGTGTCGTTCGACCCTCGGTAGTACACACAGTTATGTATATGTATATTTGGATCAGGCCATACGTTCTCGGCAGAATTCGTGTGTGATAATAGAACTAGAACTCCCTTTGCATTTGATATTAATTCATTTGTTTGAGAGAGTACTAATTTTAAATGAAGGAAGTGATTCGGTTCATAAATATGGTAAAAGGATGGTGCATTTATTTCTTATTCTGTGTTTTATTGTCATATCAATACATCATGTTTAATTAGAATTTCATGTATTATATTGTTGGCCCTTAGTAAGTATCAATACATCTTCGAGGTTAGACTAGATACTTACTGGGTACATATTGTTTATGTACTCACGCTACACTTCTGCACTTAAATTTGTAGGATCTGAGGCAGGTGCATCTGGATATCAGTCTGGCGCGCACGCTTGACTTACAATACGAGACTTCACGGTGAGCTGCCTTCCGAGCCGTTCTACAGCAACTGGAGTCTTTCTTTTGTTATATCTTTTTTCTATTTTATTTCAGACAGTAGACTAGTATTCTTTTGTATAATCTACTAGAATGCTGATATGCTTGTGACACTAGGTCTTTGCAAACACTAGTAGATTTATGATTTTGGATTCATTGTTATGATTTCGATTTGCACTCAGTTGCTTTCGTTTAAGTATTTTACATCTGTCATTTCCTAAATATTTTAAGATGACGAAATTTATTTACTTAGCAAACTTATTAAAAACGGAAAACTACTAAATTGATCAGTGTTGGCTTACCTCGCAACGGTGTTAGGCGTCATCACGACTATAATAGAATTGGGTCGTCACATTATTAATATATGGTTGATTAATGGAATTATAAGTCCCTTAAGGTGTTGAAACATTAGCTAATCCTAATGAACGTCTAATAACTTATATCCACTATTAAACTTTTGAGAACAACCAAAAACCTCTCAAACGATCCTAATAGCTAGCTTCAGACCTCCCTGATGTTCTATTAGAACAATCATAAAGATATAGCGTAAAGAAAAACTATATGTTCAAAGTTAACCTCTTTTTTTTTAGCAAACAGGAAAATTATATATTAATAACTACTTGTTTCCTACATAACCTTCATAGTTTGTGTCACTAAGGACACTTTGATTCCCTAAGCTTGCTTGGATATTACAAGCATCATAAGATAACGTCTTAACACAAATATAGAGTTCCTTTTGGTCACTTTCCACAAAAGAGTTTATATAACATGGTGGTAATACGAAAACTTGTTTCCCTTTCTGCCTTGCCTTCTTTGCCAAGTGATGTGCAATCCTATTTCCTTGCTCGAAGGTGTGTTGGAGGATCACCTTCTGCTTGTGCATGAACAACCTGCATTTTATCAACAATGTTGTTATATAATTTGTTCCCTTATTCTATTGAATGAATTACCTCCGTGGAGTCCGTCACTATCTCTAGCGGAAACTTACCCCATTCGTGTGCTGTTTTGAGCCCCTCAATGAGTACCTTCATTTCTGCTTGTAGTGATCCATTAGCTTGGGTAGATTTAGCAAATCCAACTATCCAATTCCCATAGGTATCTCTGGTTACTCCTCCAAGACCAATTTTTTCGTTATGATATTTAAAATTAGCATCGATGTTGAGTTTAAACCACCCTCTAGGTGGTTTGTTCCATTTGATCTGTATGGGGATTTTGGTAGATGTGTTGGGTACTTTTTCAGTGAGTAGCAAAAATTCAGTTGCTTTTTGGATGATATGATTAATATTAATAGGATAGTCCGTATTATTTTGATTGTTATTATTCCTATTAAGCCAAATATGCCAAATGGAGAATGGGAAGAAGGAACTCCAGTTAAGGAGGTTATTTATAAGGGGGGAATCTAAGTCTTTTACTTGAAGGAGTCAATGCTTGTTGTTATTTTTATAAGACTTATACCACCCAAGGTTTTTCCAAAAGGATTGTACGGCTTGACATCGTAGGAAAATGTGAATTATAGATTCTTCTTCTTGATTACATATAGGACACAAAGGGTCAATTTTCATTCCAATTTGTGAGAGATATTTCCGGAAAGGTATTCTATTATGAAGACACTGCCACAAGAAGAATTAAATTTTATTAGGGCAATTTATGTTCCAAATCCAAGATAAGTCTAATTGATTGATTAAAGGAGGTTCTACTAAGGTGTAACAAGTTTTTGTTGTGAAAAAACTTTTGTATTTAAGGACCATATATGAATGTCATTGGTAGAGCCTTTGTTGCGAATTTTTGTTTTAGATATATTTTCCTTGATATTATTAGGAAGGTTGAGTGATAAATTGTCAAAGCACCAAATTTCCTTGTCAAAAATATCTCTTATTTTTACTGAGAGGTCACTTGTAGTTAGAGGACCTGTAACTTCTTTCCTAAGATTTCCCATATTATATATCCTGTTGGTTTCCCATATGTTCATGTTGGAAAGGTAGTGTGGTGATCAAGTGATACCTTTAGAGCAAATATCCCAGCCTCTTTGGATACTTTTCCAGATGAAGGAATTTCTATTTTTACCTCTGTTTGTACTATAAGAGGTGATGATTAAACGAGCCCAAGGGGTTGTAGCATTTGTAAGAATTATCCATGCAAGATTTGCTAATGTGCATAAGTTCTTTGAAATAGCACTATGAATGCCTAAGCCTCCATTGTTTTTTGGTTGACATAAAGTAGTCCAATTAACAAGGTGTATTTTCCTTTTTTCAATGATGCTACCCCATATAAAATCCCTTTGAGTTTTATCAATCTTGTTAAGGATATTTTTGGGAAGAAGGGTGTACTGCATATAGTGGTTGGAAATTGAGTTGAGGCACGAATGAGCTAGGGTAGTCCTACTTGCTATGTTAATGAATTTTAATTTCCAGGATGCTAGCTTAGTTCTCATATTGTCCGTAATAAACTGGAAGTCTTAAGGTCTTGGACAATTACTTAGTATTGGGAAACCTAGGTAGGTACCAAACTTATCACATTTCTTTATACCTAGTTTATTAGTATAATTACTAATGGAAGGGGTGCAGTTTATAGAGAAGAGACTTTTTGATTTTGTGTTATTGATACACTGACCTGATAGGTTGCAAAAAAAGGTATAGGTCATTCTTTATGGCATGACATGACTTGCTTGTTAAGGGCTTATTAATTGTTTTAGGAAAGGTTTTAGTCTATTTGCAAGATTTTTTGTAATAATTTTGTAGATAGTATTATAGAAACCAATTAGTCTGAAATTCCTAATGTTATTAGCATTGAGAATTTTTGGTATAAGGCACAGATAGGTCTTGTTGATATCTTTAGGAATTTCTGGGGTGTTGAATATGTCATGACAAAGTTTAGTTACCGACTGCCCTATGATTTTCCAATATTTCTGAAAAAAGAATGGATGGAGATCATCCGGTCCTGAGGCTTTAAAGAGTTTGAAATAGTATATAGCCTTTTTAATTTCAATATCTAGTAGGGGTATGTCTAAAGATTTTAGGTCTAGCTTAGGATATGAAGAAGGGCTTCCTAGTGGGGTAGTCCACTTAGTTGAGGAACGTGAGGTTGTGAATGTATTTGTAAAGTACTTAAGAACATGTGACATAATTTGGTGGTGTTCGTTAATCCAGTTTCCATTGTCATCTTTGAAGAAATTAATTTTGTTTCTTCTTTTTCTATTGGTAGTAGAAATATGGAAAAATTTAGGGTTTGCCTCACCGCCGTTTGGCCAAAAAATTCTAGACCTTAACTTCCAATAATCCTCTTCGATTTTTTGGATATCATTGTATTCTCTTTTTAAATCTTGTTCTAATTGTTGAAGAAAAATACTAGTATTATAACTATTGGAACTAGTATTTTTTGGATGCTTGCACCCGAAGGTTTCTAGTCTGAAGGGTACATTATGGTGCAACCTATTTTTAGGAATTAATTCAATTAGTAAAGGATTATGGTCCGAGTATGTTTTGGGTAAGTGAATTATAGAATTTTTTGGGAATAATACAATCCTTTCCTCATTTCGTAAGATTTTATCTAGTCATTCCATAATGAGACCCTTGTTCCTATGTCTATTATTGGACCATGTATACTTACACCCTTTATACCCTTAATCTATTAACTTGCAACTGTTTAGCTTAGACCATATAAAACTAGCTTTACTATCTTTCATAGGTTTTCCCCCAAATTTTTCGTTTGAGGCTAAGATATCATTGGAGTCACCTCCTACTATCCAAGGTCTTTTGTATGTCTTACTTATATTTTCTAGGTTATCCCACATTATGTTTCTGTTTTGGACACTAGTACTAGCATAAATTGAAGAAAAAAACCATTTTTTACGAATAGGTAATACCTCTATTGTTGTATGAATCTCCCGGTTTCTACGAACTGCATTGTGAACACTGACTACTTCATTTTTTCACATCATTATCATGCCTCCTAATTGACCCTCCGCTGGAACCTCTCTTATTTTTTCTAAGTTAAAATCATTCAAACATGATTCATGCATAATATTTAATCTCTAGATATGTTCAAATTTTTCTTTTCTATTCGACGACCACTTTTTCAAATAATTTATACAACTACTTGCATTTATAGTATCTTGTCTTTAATGTATAACCGATTTTTTAGGGTACACGCTTTGTGCGTGTATCCATATCAATAAATACATATTTTTTTAAAAATTACGTAAATATTATTAGATTATTCATTTGAGTTGGATAAATTTGTAAAATAAAAGTTAATTTTATTTTTGAAAAATGATAAATGTTGTTCCCATTTTTCTAGCTCAATAAATAAAAATATGTTATACCATAAAAGTTTTCAGATGCCTTAATTTTTAATTTAAAAAGGACTTATATAAGAATTTAAAAATTAAAAATTAAATTTTCTAATCTTCTAGAAAGTTAGGATGACAGTTGGCACTATACCTCCTAAAGATTGATAGTAACAATATAAAGTTTAAGGAATTACTAATGGTGAATAATATTTATAACAAAAAACTTAGTATAAAAAAGAAAATACCGAGACATTGTCACCTGTTTGACAGAATGCAAGAAAAAAATGATAACTCATTTATAATATATTTTGTCCTCTACTGTTTCATTGTTATTGCTTCAAATTTATGTTGTTATCAATTTGACTCTTAATTTTATATTATAATCGATTTTTTAATTTCGTTCATGTTTAATATTTTCCACACGAAAATTAACTTATATACCTTAAGAGTTTTGTCAACATGAAAAATAAATTTCTTAATGATGAATTTGAAAAAACAATTAAATTGTATTCTTTTTCTCATTAGTTAATTCAGAGACTTCATTATTTATTCTCAATATTAAAGAAAGTAACTTAATTAAATTCTTAATATTAAATTTTTAAATATTAACTATAACTTTATTCAATAAAATTCAACTTTCAAATAGGTAAAAAGCCATATTAGTGTGTCAATTTCGAATCATTGTGCTTTTGACTCTTAGAAATTATTGCTAACGTAAAATCTTATAGTTTAATATAGCTTTAATGTTAATGGACTACTATAAGGAAAGTCATATAAGGTAAAAAGTTTAATAATTTAAAGTGCTAGATATTAATTTTTTTAACCTAATTTTATAATGAAAGATTTAACAAATAAAATTTTAGTTGATTTTAATTTCTTAAAAATTAGGAATAGTTGAATCTTTAAATTGCATAATAAATTATGATAGTCACAGATGAGATACACTTTTATTTTTTCTTCTATGCAGATTCAAATAGTTCTACGACATTAAAAGTTAGCATTTTACTATAAATACTTCGTTGTTCTTCTATAAACTATTAAAGACAATGTAGAACTAAAACTATAATAGCTAGTGTATCTTTTGTTAATGAAAGGATATAGAAGAAAAACGTGGTAAAAGGATGTTGGTTTTTTTCTTTCTTTTTGATAATTTATACAAAGTAAAAGTATTGTAGACAATAAATTGCATTGAGAAAATAAAATCAAGACCGAAAAATATTGTAACAGTTGTAGTATTTGATTTCAAATAATATGAGTGTACAATCTCTATGAATCCTCTGATTCTTCTTTTCAATAGTAAATAAATTCAAGGACTTTTGGAGCTTGATCTTGAATCTATATTTTTTGTCACGAATAATAATCTTGAATTCAACTAGCACGAACTTTGATTTGAATACGTACTTGTCACGACCCCAACCCCGGTCATGATGGCGCCCAACACACTACTAGGCAAGCCCGGCCATTCAACAACATTATCCCAAATTTCTTATTTAGATTATAGATAAATATCACAGAGAATTTACTAAGTCATTACATTCAAGTGTATAATTAATAATAAAATCTGCGGAAGTTAAATTAAAATACCACACCATAGCCCAATAGAATCTGGTGTCACGAATATGAGCCTATAATACAGAATATCCACGTATTACAAGTCTGTCTAGGAAAAATGCGGAATAAAAGATAGAGATAGAGGGGAGAGATCAAGTTTGCGAACGTCATGCAGCTACCTCAATACTCCCGGATACTGCTGCTCAGCTAAACAAATCCTCACTGAGCCTGTGGTCTACCTGGATCTGCACGCAAGGTGCAGGGAGTAATGTGAGTACTCCGACCCAGTGAATAATAAACATAAATAAAGGCTGAGAATAAGAAATCATGGAAATACAAAGTAAACTATGACTGGCAGTTTAGAAAAACAATTAGTGAAGCAACAAGTAAATTAAATCAGAGTACCAATTACTGAGACATATACAGATAAAAACAAATGCATGAGCGCAATGCAATGCATATGATGGTACACTTTATGCATGAGTGCAATGAAATGCATATGATGGTACTCTCTAGTACCCACTGCGGCGTGCAGCCCGAGCCATCCATTTTATTTATCATCAACGGCGCTCACTGGGGGTGTGTACAGACTCCGGAGGGGCTCCTACAGCCCAAGCGCAATATCAAGCCATCTCGTGGCATCAAATCTAGGCCCTCGGCCTAATATCAATATCAGTATAATTACCCAGACTCTCGGCCTCAATATCAATATATTCAACCAGGCCCTCGGCCTCAATATCAATGTAATCAATCAGGCTCTCGGCCTCAATATCAATATAACACTGCTGCGGCGCGCAGTCCGATCCATGCTCAGTCTAGAAATCATCATAAGCCCTTAGGCATTTATAAAACAGTAGTTCTCAGCCCGAAATATCATTTAGAAATATCATTTAAGTTTTCAAATCTTAGAAAGATGGATGAGTTTGCAAAACAGTATTTAAAACCTTGGACTGAGATCAAATGATATGCATGTATGCGAAAACAGTGATGTCAATCCCTGAAGGATTCAAATATTTGGTAAGAAGCCCAAATGTAACAATTAAATCCAACTAAGGACGATTCTCAATTTAGTTTAAGTAGAAAACACGGTAAAAACATCTCTTGGGACGGACCAAGTCACAATCCCCAATGGTGCTCTACCCCACGCCCGTTATCCGGCGTGCAGGTCACTTTAATATAGCGTTACGATGTGAAATTCCGGGGTTTCAAACCCTCAGGACATCATTTACATCAATTACTCACCTCAAGACGGTCAATATCTAGCTCGCTATGCCCTTGCCTCGCAAATTATCCTGCTCGTGCGACGAATCTACCCAAAATCACAACGAATATGTCGCATTATGCTAAAGAGACAATACCCAATCGAAATCAATCGAAAAATATCAAATTTCACGAATTTGACAAAACCCGAGCCCCGGGACAACATCTCGAAACTCAGAAATTTTTAAGTCATCGGGTTCCTTATCTCGCCACGAGTCTATACATACAAAAATCTCTCAAATCGGACCACAAATGGCCCCTCAAATCCCAAATTTAGAATTTCAATTTCAAGCCCTAATTTCTTATAATTTGGCTATATTTTCATGAATTTCAAGGATGATTTCACAATATAGTCATGTTTTTAACTCATAAAACTTACCTCCAATCAATCCTCTTCGAATCCCCCTTCAATTGCTCCCAAGTAGCTCTCAAAATGCCCAAAAATGGTGAAAGAAATGACTTAGCTCGCGGATGAAATGTCTTATAAATTCACTTCCCAGATTTTGTTTCGGAAGTACTGTTCACCCGCGTGGTACTGTTCACGCGCGGGGTCACTGTTCACGCGCAGTTACTGTTCACGCGCAGTTACTGTTCACGCTGCTAAAAAAATTACAGCAGCCAAAAAAATTGCAGCACTTTGCTTTTCACTAAAAATGGCTCTAAGTCCATCATACGAACTCGGAATTCGATGATTCTTGTTCCTATGAGTCACAAATAATGATACGAACATAGTCCTTCAATCGAAACTCAATTCGGAGCTCGTTTGCTCAGTGCGATATCCATTTCGCTCGTTAAACAATTAACTCATGTTTCGTGTCAAAAACCCAATCGCGACTTGATGAAATTAGACCAAACTTTCCAGATCACTCCTATAATTCATTATTTAAATTCTGGAAATCTCGAAATAAAATTTCGATCTCTAGAACTAAAAATGGACCTTTGGATCATTACATGCTTATGCTCAAACGACAAAAATCTTCCAAAAACTCTTCCAAAACTTATCCGAGCCTCATGGGACCCCGACCAAACATGCCAACATAATTCATAACATTATTCAAACCTCTTCCAATCATCAAAACACCTCAAACAACATCAAATTACCCAAAACTCATCGAATTCAAGCCTAATTTTCTAAAAACTTCCGAAATACACTTTCGATCAAAAACCCGACCAAACCACGTCCGAATGACCTGAAATTTTGCACACATATCCCAAATCACCTAACAAAGCTATAGTAACTCTCGGAATTCCATTTCGACTCACGGATCAAAATCTCACCTATAAACCGGAATTCGCCAAAATACTAACTTCGCCAATTCAAGCCTAATTCTACACCGAACCTCCAAAATTACTTCCGATCACACTCCTAAGTCACAAATCATCCCCCGAAGCTAACCGAATAATCAGGATTCAAATCCGAGCCCTCTAACACATAAGTCAATGTCTGGTTGACTTTTCCAAAACAAACCTTCCTTAAAGAGACTGAGTGTCTCATTTCCTACTAAAACCAATCCAAATCAACTCGTTCACACCCAACACTGATAATGAAGCATAAAGAAATAGGAAATGGGAAAAACGGGGTTGTAACTCACGAGATGACAAGTCAGGTCGTCACATCCTCCCCAACTTAAACAAACGCCCGTCCTCGAGCGTACCCAGAGTTGTCCTATAAGCCCACCAATAGCTAAACGACCTTACCAAGAATATACCCATGGGTGATCCCACACTACCCTATCTCGCATAGGTCCGATAACACAACATAGCTGAAATTTCACAATCCATCTAGTCCATAAACCATAGAACCACACTACACCTTACGAAATCATACACAAGATTAGAACTTCATATCCATACTCATAATAAGCCCGAACCAGTTGTAATAACCCATACCTGCAACATCAGATGCAATTATCTGATATACCACATAACTCAAACACTCGAAACAATAATTTCTATTCACAATAGCTGCACATAATAATCGAATATCGATAGGAAACCTCTTAACAACTAAAGCCTCATTCCAACACTTTCACATACTGCCAATGATAAAGGAAACACGTAATAAATCATAACCATTTCCTATGTCAACCATTCATGAAGTCATTTCTCTCCTGGTAATTACCATAGCAAATTTTGAACCGAACCTCAATATTTACCCATCACACATACTGAAATTGAATCCGTTCGCATTCATTAATGATTTCAACGATCTCTTCTGACCAAACACACTACTCTGGTGACATGACACATCAATACATATCTAAGCCACAACTTGCATAATACGTGCACCAATAAGAAACAGTCCGAACATACTCAATTCATGAAAATGACTCAACTGAGAGAGTTGTACCTCAAACTCACCAGTACTACCACAACACAAGGCTGAGACCCTGTCTCACATCATAGAAATAGGACACACAAATTTGACCCGCAATGTCATGTTTCCAAACAGCTTTGTTGCAACGCGCTTTCCTATCCAAATACTACTCCAGAGGAAACACCTCAAGTCACTATGCTTGAAATTGACAACCATGCTCAATTGATGTCTAGAGCCAAAGCAAATGATTATACCCATGGTGAAACAAATAACACACACCACGCAAACCTGATAGAACATAACTGGTACGTTATTCACCGAGCAACACCCAATTACTTAGCCCGCTCGACTTCCACTATTACAACACCTATCGGAGCCAGACGATACGGTGCCCGGCACCAAATTAATACCGAAATTAACAACCTCGTCCGGCGACATGCCTATCCATATGAAAAGTCCCCCAACACCGGAACTGAATTAATGATAGCAACCTTTGCACTGACATCCATCACGAATGCCCAATTAAGAAAGCAATTCTTCCCAATCGTCTGCTGGTCCTTTGAAATATAAACCACTCTGCTAGAACATAATCCAACGCACTTCATCACTCAACCCGTGGCATTTTCTGTATTGCCCGTAGCGCAATAGTTCAGAATCATTCAACAGTAAGACAACCAGTCTGAATTCCGACATCACATCATAAATCTAACATACCAGCAAAAAAAGATCCACTCGAGCCTCCAAATCCCGATTGCCGCTAAACGGTGCCGAATACACACAATCCACCACCACAACCTAGCCTATACATGAGAACTCCTAGTGTCCAACTCCATATGGCACACAAATCATCATACCTGATTCCAGTTTCCACCGTGCGAATACATGCACACCTTTGATACACAATCATTCCACGAAAAATACTCAAAATTATCCTGTGCTACCAAGCAAACCCGAATACCACCAGTGGACCCACCAAGAACATGCTGCAATACTACCAAAATATCATCAGTTTAATCACATTACCTTTTTCTGAGACATATACTCTCATCAAATCACTTCTAATTAGAAATACCATTTCCTTAATCATCTGAAGATCATTCACCCTAATCATCTGAAGCTCATTTCTCTAATCACCTAAAGCTGCCTGTACCGCCTAAGAATGTTATGAATTTCCATTCAGAACTGAACTGTAACCATACACACGCAAAACTCAATCCTTCACAACATATCGCATATACCATACCATCCTATGGTAACATGAGGACTTCACCTCCTTTCCGAACCATGAACGTTTACGTACTCAACTAGTCAAGAACTTCCATTGATCCTATCTAGAAGAAAAATCATTACACATCCCATGCTTTGCATGACATACATAGGTCTTGTTCAAATTTTTACAATACCGATACAACGGATGAGATCTGTATAAATTCATAACACCGCCGAATCAACAATTCATTGGGTCTATACTTCTGGCAAGAACTATCACCTCATTATGAACCAAACAATGGTCGTATCCCCTTAATTTACTTCATATACTCAGATTGCACTGATCTCGAATTCAATGATCTCGTCTCACCCATTACGAACTGCTCAGGCAATAAGCCACCACAGACATAATCAAAAGCCGCATATGATGCCCCAATATGCCAATAGGCTACCAATTCAAACGCGATACAAAAAAGAAAACGAACTCTGGAAGGAATTACCAATCCCACGCACTAATATGGACTTTCCTTAGAAAATAGGAAGCAAGGCATACAAAATATCATATAGAAAACTATACTCAACATCACACTGTTGCGGCGTGCAACCCGATCTAGATAACATACCCATGGCGGCGTGCCACCTAATCCACACATAGATCTCACATAAGTAGATGCACATCGAGCCAAATTTGCTAATTACAACAAAATACCGAGTATCGATCGTAAGCATGCTAAGTGCATAATAATATCTCTGAGGGACATATAGCGTTATAAGCTACAAAACTCAAGCACAACTGAGGTGCGATGTACAATCTAAATTTCAAGAGCCAAGATGCTCATATAACGTCATTCCTACGTGGATTCTCAACACATAGCAATTTCTCAAGCCGTCTCACAACTCACACAGCGCAATGCATCACTATGTGAAATATCAGACAACGAAACATCAACTTAACTACTCCTCCATGAGGACCGCATTACTAAAATGCACACATCTGGCCTGATATAGAGCCATTATTCACATTAAATCTATCCATCGACTTCAAGCTGATTCTGATCACACTGAACTAGTCTGATAACCTTTCAAAGGTCCATAATAACTCCCATTTTTCTCATAACACACAAGAACAACCATCACAATCGGAGTAATCCTCCCCAGTTCACAACCCAATATCCAAATGCCCTCAAGGCATGAATCTTCAATTTAACGACACCATCGCAAACTTCATACTTGGTTTACATCTAATCAATCAAGTGATCACATGCCACACTTATATAATCTTTCCATGGGACACACTCCCACAACCTACCACAACAATATCTGCAGCGTACCTCCAAACTACCGGTTGCACTTACGCTGAAGAGCGATCAAGAATCATTAACCAGGACGCAAAACCCTTTTTACAAAACACCGATCTTAGGTGACGCTGAAGACAATACCAACTTACCGTAAACATCGAAACTTATCTCCTACTCATCCGAGCTCATGACAGCTTGTCAAAAATTTTCCTTCACTCGTGCCATTCTCGGCCCAATTTCCACAACCAGAACTGATTCACCAGCATGCATCAAATCGGAACTAACATAGTACATAACCGCACAATCCGATAACCAATAGCAAGCTCCCCAACTTGGCTCGAAGCCATAGATCACAACACACTATACTCATAACGCATATACTCCATTGTTGTCTCAATACCATAGTGAGGTTAAACTCAAATCCTCTGTAAGCTTGTGTAAACACATTTCATCTAGTACTTCAACTCTTTGGCAATCTCGCAACAGTTAAACTCACTCTCTTAAGTGAACCAAAAATTTCGAACTTCAACAATTACAATTCATTTGCACATGAGATCTTCTGTCATTCACACGAGGATCACACCGCCTCAGCACACTTCGCGGGAGATAACCCACCTGCTTCGCCTCAATATAACATTTTCGTATACCTTCCACCACAATAAGCATTACGCAGTTAGTTGGTCTTCCTGAGTCTATACTCATACCGCAACATGAAATTTACTTCACTCCCAACTAGGAGTCATGAAAAGATTCTTCAAACGCCCATAACTCGGACTATAACTTGAATCAAGATAGACTTCAAGCATCTACTAATTCTTCCATCATTTAACAGACCCCCTTCTCGTCGCTTCCAATTCATATGGATACGCCTCGTAGCACTAACATACTCCTCACATAGCCACAGCCGTCATTTCCACTAACGGGGACACTACCGAACATATATGTTTAAAACACTTACTCACATCCAACCTCAAGTCCTTCAGACTGGCCCACCATAAACTCACAGAGATTACACCTCGCCCCTCGATCAGGGAATCACAAGCCATCGAGGCACATCCGATACTGAGCGCTCATGCGCGCATACGAACGCGTGGAGGGAATTTCAAAAGTTTATTTTCAAGATGAATCAATGAAGCACGATAAGAATTCAAGAATGTGAAGTTTTCCTAAAGGTTCTACAACCTCTCGAGGATAAATACAAACGTCTCCGTACCGATCTGTGAGACTCTTCTAAACCGGCTCATGACTCATGAGACCAAGTAACCTAGGCTCTATACCAACTTGTCACGACCCCAACCCCGGTCATGGTGGCGCCCAACACACTGCTAGGCAAGCCCAACCATTCAACAACATTATCCCAAATTTCTTATTCAGATTATAGATAAATATCACAGAGAATTTATAAATCATTACATTCAAGTGTATAATTAATAATAAAATCTGTGGAAGTTCAATTAAAATACCACACCATAGCCCAATAGAATCTGGTGTCACGAATATGAGCCTCTAATACAGAATATCCACGTATTACAAGTCTGTCTAGGAAAAATGCGGAATAAAAGATAGAGATAGAGGGGAGAGATCAAGGCTGGAAACGCCATGCAGCTACCTCAATACTCCCGGATACTGCTGCTCAGTTAAACAAATCCTCACTCAGCCTGTGGTGTACCTGGATCTGCACGCAAGGTGCAGGGAGTAATGTGAGTACTCCGACCCAGTGAATAATAAACATAAATAAAGGCTGAGAATACGAAATCGTGGAAAAATAGAAAGTAAACTATGACTGGCAGTTTAGAACAACAATAGTGAAGCAACAAGTCAATTAAATCAGAGTACCAATTACTGAGACAGGTATAACAGATAAAAACAAATACACGAGTGCAATGCAATGCATATGACGATACACTCTATGCATGAGTGCAATACAATGCATATGATGGTACTCTCTAGTACCCACTGCGGCGTGCAGCCCGAGCCATCCATTTTATTTATCGTCGACGACGCTCACTTGGAGGTGTGTACAGACTCCGGAGGGGCTCCTACAGCCCAAGCGCAATATCAAGCCATATCGTGGCATCAAATCTAGGCCCTAGGCCTCATATCAATATCAATATAATCACCCAGGCTCTCGGCCTCAATATCAATGTATTCAACCAGGCCCTCGGCTTCAATATCAATGTAATCAACCAGGCTCTCGGCCTCAATATCAATATAACACTGTTGCGGCGCGTAGCCCGATCTATGCTCAGTCCATAAATCATCATAAGCACTTGGGCATTTGTAAAATAGTAGTTCTCAGCCCGAAATATCATTTAAGTTTTCAAATCTTAGAAAGATGGCTGAGTTTGCAAAACAGTATTTAAAACCTTGGACTGAGATCAAATGATATGCATGTATGCGAAAACAGTGATGTCAATCCCTGAAAGATTCAAATAATTGGCAAGAAGCCCAAATGTAACAATTAAATCCAAGTAAGGATGATTCTCAATTTAGTTCAAGTAGAAAACACGGTAAAAACATCTCTCGGGACGGACCAAGTCACAATCCCCAATGGTGCTCTACCACACGCCCGTTATCCGGCGTGCAAGTCACCTCAATATAGCGTTACGATGTGAAATTTCGGGGTTTCAAACCCTCAGGACATCATTTACATAAATTACTCACCTCAAGACGGTTAAAGTCTAGCTCGCTATGCCCTTGCCTCTCAAATTACCCTCCTCGTGCGACGAATCTACCCAAAATCACAACGAATATGTCGCATTATCCTAAAGAGACAATACCCAATCGAAAGCAGTCGAAAAATATCAAAATTCACGAATTTGACAAAACCCGAGCCCCGGGCCCACGTCTCGAAACTCAGAAAGTTTTACGTCATCGGGTTCCTTATCTCGCCACGAATATATACATACAAAAATCTCTCAAATCGGACCACAAATGGCCCCTCAAATACAAATTTTGAATTTCAATTTCAAGCCCTAATTTCTTACAATTTGACTATATTTTCATGAATTACAAGGATGATTTCACAATATAATCATGTTTTTAACTCATAAAACTTACCTCCAATCAATCCTCTTTGAATCCCTCTTCAATTACTCCCAAGTAGCTCTCAAAATGCCCAAAAATGGTGAAAGAAATGACTTAGCTCGCGGATGAAATGTCTTATAAAATTCACTGCTCAGATTTTGTTTCGGAAGTACTGTTCACCTGCGCGGTTACTGTTCACGCGCGGTGTCACTGTTCACCCGCACGGTTACTGTTCACGCTGCTAAAAAAATTGCAGCACTTTGCTTTTCGCTAAAAATGGCTCTAACTCCATCATACGAACTCGGAATTCGATGATTCTTTTTCTTATGAGCCACAAATAATGATACGAATATAGTCCTTTAATCGAAACTCAATTCGGAGCTCGTTTGCTCAGTGCGATATCCATTTCGCTCGTTAAACAATTAACTCATGTTTCGTGTCAAAAACCCAATTGCGACTTGATGAAATTAGACCAAACTTTCCAGATCATTCCTATAATTCATTATTTAAATTCTGAAAATCTCGAAATAAAATTTCGATCTCTGGAACTAAAAATGGACCTTTGGATCATTACATGCTTATGCTCAAACGGCAAAAATCTTCCAAAAACTCTTCCAAAACTTATCCGAGCCTCCTGGGACCCCGACCAAACATGCCAACATAATTCATAACATTATTCAAACCTCTTCCAATCATCAAAACACCTCAAACAATATCAAATTACCCAAAACTCATCGAATTCAAGCAAAATTTTCTAAAAACTTCCGAAATACACTTTCGATCAAAAACCCGACCAAACCACGTCCGAATGACCTGAAATTTTGCACACATCTCCCAAATCACCTAATGAAGCTACAACAACTCTCGGATCAAAATCTCACCTATTAACCGGAATTCGCCAAAATACTAACTTCGCCAATTCAAGCCTAATTCTACACCGGACCTCCAAAATTACTTCCGATCACACTACTAAGTCACAAATCATCCCCCGAAGCTAACCGAATCATCAGGATTCAAATCCGAGCCCTCTAACACATAAGTCAACGTTCAGTTGACTTTTCCAAAACAAACTTTCCTTAAAGAGACTGAGTGTCTCATTTCGTACTAAAACCAATCCAAATCAACTCGTTCACACCCAACACTAATAATGAAGCATAAAGAAACAGAAAATGGGGAAAACGGGGCTGTAACTCACGAGACGACGAGTCGGGTCGTCACAATACTCCTTGAATATTGATTTGTTTTTCGTTCTTGAGCTTTAACTTAAATTCTTGAACTTGAACTTGATTGCTTGAAGCATGAAACTTGTGGAGGAATTTGTAGTGTTTGATCCACGAGCTCTTTATTACTTTATAACTTTATATGTCTTTTCTGGGTTATGAAGACCCCTATTTATAGTTATGGGGGGAAGAGTTATGATAAGAACAAATTCTTTTCGACATTGAAATGTGACAAGGCCGCATTCGATTGGCCAGAACATGTCACTTGCAAATGTGTCGTGGTTCACTGGCCCTTTACTTTTACTTGGCATGCGTTGTCATTTTGACACGTGGCACGATACTATTGGCTCTTTTACTTGATTTGGCGTGCTACATCATTTGACACGTGGCACCAAAGTGGGCCTCTAGGAATATGACATATTGGGCCTAATGAAGTGGGCTCATCACTTTAGCCTAATTAAATGGGCTATCCCAATGTATTAAGACTTATTTATTTAATCCATATATATTGGACTTATAATCCAATTATATTATCCCAATAAATTTATTTGGACTAATATATCTTGAATTTAAAAATAGCCTAATTTTTTTTAAGGATTTATGTCACGACCCAAAATCTATTAAAGGTCGTGATGGCGCCGGACACCACTGTTAGGTAAGTCAACACTAAACAATTATTTAAATCCTCAATTTAGTATTTTTAAAATCATAAATTTTCCTTGAATTTAACTAGTAAAAGATGAACTTTAAAGAATAATAATAATAATAATAATAATAACATTTTCCAATTTCAATACTAAATATCTCATAATCATCCCATAACCCGGTGTCACAAGTGCATGAGCATTTACTAGGAATAAGTAATACAATACAATAACTGTCCGGAATACGAATTTGGACAGAAAAGAAACACACAAGTACTCTGAAAGAGACTCTACTGGTTGCGGATCGTATCGTAAGATGTAACTCACCTAACTCCCCATATCAACCATACTATTGCGCCCACGAGGCCCCTAGACATACATGTTCCTGTACAACAAAATGTACAACAAGTGTAGTATGAGTACAAAAACAACACCTACCCAGTAAGTATCCAATCTAATCTCGAAGAAGTAGTAACGAGAGGTCGACTACGACACTTACTATGGCCAACCATAATATACCAATAATGCGATAAATCATGGATTTTATAAGGCGACTGCAAACTCAATAATATGAAGTAGGTAAACAATTCTTTTGTTAATAGAAATTTCAAAATTTATTTTTATCTTTTAAAAATTTACATCTCCGGCCAATGAGGCCAAATCAATTATCAGTAATTCCAAAACAATCAATCAAGTCATGCGCAAATCATGTCGAGGTCGTACGGCCTGATCCAATATAATATTTAACTGTGCACTGTCGTAGGATCAAACGACACAAACCATAGATGCATCTATTTATTATGCCGACATGTTCGGCCCATTCCACAAAAGATAAGCACATTCAAACAACCAAATCAAGAATTTATTAAGAGTTAATATTTCAAGAAGCATCAAATCCTCATTGACGGTCAAGTGACCCGTCCTCAACTCAAGTAGGCAAAGTTTACCTTTTTTTAAAATTCCTTTATCAAGTTGAAAGATGGCTTAGATAATTAAATTAACACGTAGGATGCAAGCATCGCAAATACAATATGATCTGGGTCCTAGACTACACAAACATAAGCATAACAGTAGCTACGTATGAACTCTTGTCACCTCGTGCGTACGTAGCCCCCACAAATAGAAGCATATATTAATTTATTTCACCTATGAGTTTAATCCTCTCTTACAAGGTTAGAAAGGAGACTTACCTTGTCTCAAGACCTACTTTCCGGTCCAAGAATGAGCTCAAACCCTCCAAATCGGTGCCGAACAATCCAAAACTAATCAAATGGTGTATAAACAAATCAATATACGCTCAAAAATTCATATTCCAACTATTAAGGTGATTACCCAACCCTATGCAAGATTCCTAAAATTCACCCACGGAGCCACATGTCCGGATTCCGGAATTTTTCGAAGAAAGTAGTTACCCATAACCTTATGAAGTCAAATATGTGATTTTTACAAAATTCCATAACCATTTTTGTGGTCAAATCTCATTTTTATCCAAAACCTAGGTTTTCATCTAAATCCTTGATTTCACCAATTTTTACATGTTAATCTATCCATAATCTATGTATTAAACTCATGTTGTGTAGAAATTACTTACCTCAAAGTGCTAGGTGAAAACTCTCTTCCAAAAGCTCCAAAAATTGCCCAAGAGGTTAAAGGAAATGAGCTAAATGGTCTAAATCTCGAAATTAATAAGCTGCGCACATGCCTCAGATGTTGCATTTGCGACACCTGGTTCGCAAATGCGAACATTGGCCTCCACTGCCAAGGTCACAAATGCGACCAATGAGTCGCTAATGCGGACTCTACTGAGGTCGCAAATGCGACCAAAACATCGCAAATGCAAACTCTGCCTCAGTTCAGGCTCCATCGCAATTGCGAAGCCCTTCTCACAAATGCAAGGTTCGCAAATGCGAATAAATTCTCACATTTGCGAGACATGCAACTGCTTCCAAGAAACACCTAAAAAACTAGATTTTTTCTTATCCTCCTGAACGTCTGAAACTCACACGAGACCTCGGGGCTCCAAACAAAACACCCCCACATGTCTAAAAACATAAGACGAACTTGCTCGAGGCCTCAAGTCACATCAAACAACGTCGAATTCATGAATCTCACCCCAATTTAAGCTTAATAAACTTTAGCACTTCGACTTCCACATTCGATGCTGAAACCTATCAAATCACGTCTGATTGTGTCATGACCCAAGATCTGTTAAAGGTCGTGATCGCACCATACACCACTGTCAGGAAAGCCAGCAATAAATAGTTAATTAAATCCTCATTTTTAATATTTTTGAAATCATAAATTTCCTTCATTTTAACTAGTAAAAGATGAACTTTACATCATAAATAATAATGTTTTCAAATTTTCAATACTGAATATTCCATAATCATCCCAGAACCTGGTGTCATAAGTGCATAAGCATTTACTAGAAAATAAAATAAAATACAGCAACTACTCAGAATGCAAGTTGGATAGGAGAGAAAAAATGTAAATACTTTGAAGGAAACTTTGTTGGCTGAGGATTGTACATAAGATGCAACTCACCTAAGTCCCCGCATCAACCACGCTGTTACGCCAACAAGGCCGCTACATGTGTATATGCATGTACAATAAAATGTACGGCAAGTGTAGTATGAATATGAAAACAACGCGTACCCAGTAAGTATCTAGTCTAATCTTGAAGAAGTAGTGACGAGACGTCGACTCCGACACTTACTATGGCCAAAAATAATATTACTGATAATATGATTAATCATGGATTTTTATTAAATGACTGTAAACTCAATAACATGAGATAAGTAAATAGTTCTTTTGTTAATAGGAGATTTCCAACTTTATTTTTATCATCTGTCAACTTATCACAAGCCAATGAGGCAATATCATTTACTATCAATGTCAAAGCAATCAATTCAATCATGCGCAAGTCATGCCAAGGTTGTACGGTACGATCCAACATAATATTAAATTGTTCACTGCCGGAGGGTCGAACGACGTAAACCATAGATGCATCTATTTAATTTACCGAGGCGTTTAGGCCGTTCCACAAAAGGAAAACACAATCAAACAGTAAATCAAGCATTCATCCAGGGAAATGTCTGTCCTCTTTTAACAATCAAGAAAATAAAGTTTAACCTTTTAGAAATTCATTTACCAATTCGATATGATTTAAGCAATTTAAATTGACAATAATGTTATAAATATTGCAAGTATAGCATGTTTTTGAGTCCTGGACTACCCGGACATTAGCATAATAGTAGCGCTACGCACGGACTCTCATCACCTCGTACGTACGTAGCACCCACAAATAGAAGAACATATTGAATTATTTCACCTATGGGGTTAATTACCTCTTACAAGGTTAGAAAGGAGACTTACCTTGCTCCGAAATTCAATAATCGGCTTTCAAGCCCTTCCGACAACTCAAACCGATCCAACGTTCCAAAACTAGTCAATAAATGAGAAAATCCATAAATATATACTCTAATACTCATTATAATTCTAATTACATCAATTTCCAACTCCGTTTGAAAAGTCGATAAGAATCATGCTCGGGCCCACGTGCCCGGATTCCGAAAATTTTCGAAGATAAACTTTACCCATAACCTCACAAACTCAAATATATAATTTATTCTCAATTTGATACCCAAATTTGTGGTCAAAGCCAAAATACCAAATTCTGGATTATCTACCAAAAACCCCACAATTTCTACTAATGTCCATGTTTAAATTCTTATACAAATAATGTATTTAACTTTTATTGAGTGGAAATCCCTTATCTTGTGATGCTTGAAGAAAATCTCCCCATGAAGCTCTCCAATATTGCCCATACCAAATGCAAATGGGAGAAAAATGGGCCAAGTCCCGTTTTGTAAGCCCTCACTACCCATCGACATTCCGCAACTGCGGTCACCTGACAACTTCTGCGGTTCCGTAGGTGCGTTCAAGAATACCGCTTCTGCGGTCCTACATCAGGCCACTAAACTCCGAATTTGTGGCCCCTAATGCGCTTCTGCGCCTTCACTTCAGCGATCCCACGCACGGAGGTGCGGTCTCGCTTCTGCGAAACTTGACCACATCTGCGGTCCCAGCCTTCTCTAGCTTAAGCCTCTTCTGGGACCCTCACGGCCGCTCTTGCGGCTCTACACCTGCGGCTCTAAGCTCATAGGTTTGGTTACACTAGAAGACAGCGGCCTCAGCATCTCCATAAGGCCAAATTCAATACGTTAACCATCCGGAATCCATCCGAGGCCCACGGTACCCTGTCCAATTACATAATGCGAACCTGCTCGAGGCTTCAAATCACATCAAACAACGCTAAACCATGAATCGCGCTCCAACTCAAGCTTAATGAATTTTAGAACTTCACGCTTCTACAATTGATGCCGAAACCTATCAAATCATGTCCGATTACTCCATCTTCTGGAATAGGAATCCGACCCCTATATCAAAAAGTCCACTCCCGGTCAAACTTCTCAAAAACCTTCAAATTTCTAACTTTTGCCAAACGACTCCGAAATGACCTACGGGCCTCTAAATCCACATCCGGATGCGCTCCCAATACAAGAATCACAATACGGAGCTATTCCTAAACTCGAAATCCCAAACGGACATCAATAACATTGACATGCACTTTAACCCATATTTATGAATTTCTTCAAAAATGCCAACTTCCACAATAGGCACCGAAACGCTCCTGGGTCATCAAAAACCCGATCTGAACATACGCCCAAGTCCAAAATCATCATGTGAATATGTTGGAACATTCAAATCTCGATTCTGAGGTTGTTTACTCTAAAATCCAAACTCTTAGTCAATTCTTCCAACTTAAAACTATCAAAATGAGAATTTTCTTTCCAGTTCAACTTTGAACTTCCCGAAAGTCAATTCCGACCACATATACAAGTCATAATACCTGAGGTAAACTTACTCATGGCCTCAAACCACTGAACAGAACGCTAGAGCTCAAAACAACTGGTCGGGTCGTTACAGATTGACCTCAAATTTTGCAGACAAGTAACATTTGGCATTGCGGACCTACTCCAACTTCCGGAATCGGAATCCGACCCCGACATCAAAAAGTCCACCTCCGGTCAAACTTCTCAAAAACCTTCAAATTTCTATCTTTTGCCAAACGACTCCAAAATGACCTAGGGACCCCCAAATCCACTTTCGGACGCGCCCCATTACCAAAATCACCATACGGAGCTATTCCTAAACTCGGAATCCCAAACAGACATCGATAACATAAAAATACATCTCCACCCCAAATTCATGAAATTCTTAAAAAATGCTAACTTCCACAATAGGCGCCAAAACGCTCCCAGGTAATCCAAAACCTAATCTGAACATACGCCCAAGTCTGAAATCATCATACGAACCTGTTGCAACCTTCGAATCCCGATTCTAATGTCATCTACTCAAAAATCCAACCTTAGTTAATTCTTCCAACTTAAAGCTTTCGAAATGAGAATTTTCTTTCCAAATCAACTCCGAACTTCTCGAAATTCAATTCCGACCACGCATACAAGTCATAATACCTGAAGTAAAGCTGGTCATCGCCTCAAACCGCTGAGCGACGTGCTAGAGCTCAAAACAATCGGTTGGGTCGTTACAATTTAAATCTAATAAAGCTTATATGCCTAAAAATGCCCCCTACTTTTAGACTTATCGAGACGTAGATGTGTCAAACTTAAAAAAATGAGGATTGAAGTACCATTTTTAGCTAACTCCAATTTAAACTTTCCAATCCTTTTTTTTTGGAAAGTTTATTTATGAAATGGGTAACATTTCAAATATAGAGAAAAACAGAAAACGACATGCTCAATTGTCCCGTTTGTGATTATTGCCAAGGAAAAGTCCATGTATTGCTTTGATGCGGCACACGTGAATCAAACAAATTGCATAATTACTGCATTAGAGCTTTGAAATACAATGCGGCATTAAAATGTTTGATATGTCATTGTCCAATTTGAATCCTATTTGGAGTAGGATAAATTTGACCGCTCCACAAGTCTTTTATCCCACATCGAACAAGATCTTCTGGACAACCGCTATGCCTGGCTATATATAGCACCGTATTCTTCTGTTTACAATATTATTACATAGTGTTTTCAAGCCGCAATAAGTATAGTATCGAGGTAACTTTTTGTGCCTTTTATTTATTTTTTCCTTTTTCTTTTTTCCTTTTTTAATTTTTTATAGATCAAACAAGAAAGACAAGTTCTTGTTCAAAAGGATGACCTATGAAAATGGTGATTGTCACGACTCAAAATTTACTAGAGGTCGTGATGGCACCTAACGTCGCCGTCAGGCAAGCCAACAGTGAATGTTTAACTTAATTACTCATTTTAGTATTTTTGAAATCATAATTTTCATCAATTAAATAGTAAAAAATAGAATTTACAGTCTCTCAAAATAAAACTCCAGAATCATTAATCTCCAAACCAAAAACCACCCAAACCCCCTGATATTTGATCATGACAATTCAATACAAAATAACCTACAAAATAAACTATCGTTCAAAGAAATGCTAACAACATCTAGCCCAATAATATTTTGACTCAACTCTAAATCAAAAGGAATCTCCAAACCAAAAACCACTCAAACCCCCTGATATTTGATCATGACAATTCAATACAAAATAACCTACAAAATAAACTATCTTTCAAAGAAATGCTAACAACATCTAGCCCAATAATATTTTGACTCAACTCTAAATCAAAAGGAATTGGAGTTAGTAGAGACTACCCCTATAGAGGGTAGGATTGAACAATCTGAAACGTTTAACACCCGAGGCATCAAAATTACCTCTTTGTCAGAAAAAAATAGACAAAGAATTTATGAGCCTTGGAAAAATGCTATCATAGTGAAGTTAGTGGGGAAACGCATGTTACACCACTACTTAAAGAAAACAATTCAAGAATTATGGAGGCCAAATGGAAGATTTCCAACTGATTGATCTTGGTGAATAATATTACATAATTAAGTTCAAAAATAATGAAAACATGGAGAAGGCTATTCAACAAGGGCCTTGGTTCATCAATGGTCATTTCCTTTCCATCACTAAATGGAAACCAAATTTCGTAGCAACAAAAGAGAGACTAACAACAACGACAGTATGGATTAGGCTCCCTCAACTGCCTACAGAGTTTAATGACGGCAAAATACTTGAAAAAATTGGCAATGCAATTGGTCTCCTACTGAGGATTGATGTTTGTACATCAACCACGCTAAGGGGATGATATGCAAGACTTTGTGTTGAACTCCCTCTAGAAATCCCAGTCCAACCCTTCCTATATATTGGTCAGCATAAATAATACATCCACTATGAGGGAGAAAACATCCCATGCACTAAGTGTGGAAGACTAGGCCACTTAACAAAATAGTGTATATATATTCAACTAGACACCAAGGTTAATAAAGAAACAACCAAGGAACAACCAACAACACCAATACTAGAAAATCAACAAGAGGAGTGGACGACAGTATCTTTCAACAAAGGAAGAAAACAAGGTTCAAGAGGTAATCAATTAGCCATCAACAAGTCAGCCAAAAACAACAATGGTCCAGGTATCCCCGTTAAGTTATTCAATGCAAGCACCAGTAAGTACCTAGATACAAAATATTTGCAGTATAAATCCAAGGATCCTAAGGATTCCATTATTCCCATGGAAATAAAGGATGCAAAAAGTCCGACCACCATAGCTAAGGCAAAAACCACCATATCAATAAAAAATAATTTTACTCTTTTGAATAATGAGTAAATGGTTTTAGATTAAACCACTAATGAAACCACTCATGAAAAGAATATGTTTATTTCTAATCCAAATCGTAGCCATGCAAATGAACAAATGTCCACCCCAAATGAAGATTTTGACATGTTAAAAAATAACGTGTCTGCACCCAAAAAAATTGAAAACAAAGCCATGCAAAAAATGGCTAAATGACAATACTACCCCTCCTACTAATAATAACTCTACTTCCCCTACTATCAAAGAAACAAAACAAATTAGTAATTATCCTAGCTTAACTAAAAATCTGGACAACAGTCTTTCCTTAAGATTTGATAATACTTTCCTCCCCGAGCATGTAAGCCAAATGGCAATAAATGATAGCCAAGTTATACAAATGTACCACAACCATTATCATGCAATGAATACTACATCCATAGAGGAGAAACCTATAAACAATGGCATTGGGCAACCAAAAGTCATACAATTGGCAACCCCAATCATTACCCTACCACCCAATCCCCCACATGCTACCATTAGCCCCTCTCTCACGCTTGTTTTAGAGACCTTAAGTATTCCTCCATCTATTAAAAATGTCCAGAATTCCATCGACCCTAAGAAGACGACACAAACTTATACAAATTCTACGACAACACAAAGCACTTGTTTTGGAGAATCTACCACCATTCCCCCCCCCCAACTAGAAAATCCACTATTAATTTATGTCCAACCTCCACAAGCACAGGACTACCAAGCTGTCTCATGTATGGAAATGAGACTTATGGGCCAAGCAGTGTCGTTCAATCTCCAAATCAATAGCCAAGACTCAATTTTCATACTACACAACACACAATACTTAGCTCAAATAGTAGCAGAGGGCATGAGGTTGGCCATGAACAACTACCTAAACTAAGTATGGCTAATAAACATCCTACAACCCCTAGCTCCCTCAGTAAACCCACAACTAGTGCATGCTACGAGAAATCATTGGAATTTACCATCCCATTTCAACCCAATCTACCCCACAAAATGCTCTCCAAGATATGCCATTCTTTCCCCTAGAAATACTAACTCAACCCAATCCCATTATTCATGCCATGGAAGAAGCCTCAAATGCCACAACCACACTAGCAACCTCCACCACCACCTCATCAAGCAACCCAAAACCCAAAACCAGTAGAAGCAGAAATGGAGGAGGAAGAGGAACCACTCAACATAATCTTAGAACGAGTCGTAGAGTTCTCAAACCTAGATGGGGCAAAAGTATATCTCTTTACGGAGATGCAAGAGAAGAGGCATGTACTCAACTACCCACTAGCATTATACAAATGCTAGATGGAGATCAGGCCTCCTTAGGATCCAACGATGGGTAACAGAGCAATGATACTAGTTCCAGCATTGAGAAGGAACCCAATACTAGGGCAGTGAGGGAAAACGGAGAGCCAACAAATCAAAACCTTAATGTCTGTATGAATCGTCCAACCAATATCATCATCTGGAACATAAGGAGTGGTAATAACGAAAACTTTAGAAGGAATTTTAGAGAAATGGTCGATACTCACAGGCCATGCATGGTGGCTCTATTAGAAACCAGAATGGGAAGTCATGTTGAACTGCTCAATGACTTTGGCTTTACGAAAATGATAGAGGTTCCAGCTGAGGGTTAGGCAGGAGGAATCATAGTACTGTATAACCATGAGGTCATGGCTGTCCAGAACTTCGTTCGTAGGAATCAAGGAATACATGCAACGATAGAGGTACTTCCTATACGTAAAAGTTGGCTTTTAGTACAATATACGCTAGCACTGATATCCTTAATAGAAATGATATGTGGGAGAATCTGGAAAATATTAGTAGAAATTATATAGGTCCTTGGATGGTGGGAGGAGATTTAATGATATTTTTGGTGCTAATGAAAAATTTGGTGGCAGACCTCTAAATAATACTAGAGCTAAGCTCCTTTGGTCTAAGCTCAATAGTTTTAAATTTATTGATCTTGGATTCAAGGAATGCAAATATACTTAGTCAAACCATAGACATAAAAATAAAGGTCTAATAATGAAAAGAATAGACAAAGTATTTGGGAATGATGAATGAGTAGATTTATTCCCTAATAGTTCCATAATTCACGTTCCTAAAACTTATTCGGACCATAACCCTATCCTAATTGAACTAATCCCTAGAAATAGAACCCTACACCAACAACCCTTTAGGCTAGAAACCTTTTGGTGTAAATACCCGGAAATTCTGCCTATTGTTAAAAACAATTGGTGTGGCCCTTACTACTTTAGAGCTAGCCAAAATTTCGTGCAAAACATTAGAAAATGGAAAACTAGGACTTTTGGCGATATTATGTGTAAAAAGAGAAAAATTCTAGCACGTCTGAATGGTATACAAAATTCCAGAAGTTATGCCACTAGCATTTTCCTCCAAACCCTTGAAAAAGATTTAAAGAGGGACTATAATGATCTTCTAAGGATTGATAAGGATTATTGGAAAATAAGATCTAGGGTAATGTGGCTAAATGAGGGAGATGCTAATACAAAATTCTTCCATATTTGTGCCTCAAATAGGAAAAGGAGAAACAAGATAAATTTTTTAAAGATGACGCACGCAATTGGATCAATGATCCCCTTTTAATTATTTCCCATGTCCAAAACTATTTTGTAAATATTTTCAACACTTCACACAACAAAACAAGCAGTATGAGTCCTCTAAACGACAACTCAAACACTGGTCTTTCAAACCTAAGTTCATTAGGCAAACCTTTGCTTGATATAGAAATTAAAAGGGGTATTTTTTTCCTTTAAATCCTTTAAAGTTCATGCTATTTTTAACACACAAGTAATTCCCCTTATAATTAACAAAACCTATCTTTGTCTAATTCTCAAAATTCCTAAGGCTAACAATATTAGAAATTTCAGGCCAATTGGGCCGTGTAACACAATTTACAAAATAATCACAAAAATTCTAGCAAACTATCTTAATCCATTCCTTGATCACTTAATAAGCCCCTTTCAAGCTAGCTTTATGAAAAATAGAAGAGCTTATGATAATGCTGTCATTATCCAAGAACTAGTTTCAAACTTAAAAAAATTAAAAGGCAAATAAGGTCACATTTGAAAAAATAAAAATGTGACCTCATATTCTTCCTACGCATCAAGCATTGTTAAAAATAAAAATTCTTTCATTTGAAAAAGCATTAAAAGGGATGGGATTTATTCTCTAAAGGAATTATTTGGTCACTTCATATTCTTTCCAACATGAACATATGTGAAACCAATTGGATTCCAAAGGTGGCAAGTCTTAGGAAAACAAGGAAGGGACCTCGCTTAAAAAAGGATCACTCCATAAAATTAAAGGACTTATTTGATGGGAAAAACTGAGCTTTTGATAAAATCTCCATCAACATCCTAATGATACTATGGAAAGCATCAGCAAGGTGAGAATTCGTCCAAAGGGTCCAATATGTGACATTCCATTATGGTCACTATCTACAAAAGGCTTTTTTACGACCAAAACTTGCTATAACTTAATAGAGCCTCCGAAAAATAACCTAGTAGATTTCAAATGGGTTTGGAACCTTGATTGTCCCAATAAAATGGAATTCTTCATGTGGCAGTGTCTCCATAATAGGATACTCTATAGACAATATCTAGCAAGAATTGACTTAAATATCAACCCAATGTGCCCTATATGCAGGAATAATGAGGAAGAATCTATAGCTCACATCTTCTTTAACTGCAAAGCTTGTAAATTTTTTTGGGATAAGCTTGGGTGGAATCAACTGAAATCTTTAAACTACCCAATTATAAATAATTTTATAAATTGGGACTTCTTCTTTCCATTTGCTATATGGTATATTTGGCTAAATAGGAACAATAACAACCAAAACAACACGAATACTTCCATCAATGGTGATTTTATAATTCAAAAGGCAACTGAATACAAACTCCTCACAGAGAAAAGTATGTACACTCAAAAAATTCCCATCAAAATTGCATGGCAAAAGACACCAAAAGGATGGTTAAAGCTAAATAATGATGCTATCTTTGACAGTGCTACACAAAATGTGGTCTTGGAGGAATTTTCAGAGATGCCAATGGACACTGGATTGTGGGATTTGGTAAACCATCCTATGCAAGCGGACCATTAGAAGTAGAGATAAAAGCTCTATTAGAAGGACTCAAAATAGCTCAAAAATGGAGAATGTACCCGCTTGTAATAGAAAAAGATTCGTGGAGGTTATTCAATCTATCCTACAGGGCAATAGATTATATGACGATGTTGTTAATGAATGCAGGTGGTTAATGCACCAACAAAAGGAGATGATTCTCCAGCACAAATTTAGGCAAGGGAATAGTGTAGCTCATCATATGGCTAGGAAGGATGCGGATCAAATGGAAGGCAAGAAGACCTTTGTTGAAGCTCCAACTTATGTAAAATGTATTATGGAAAAGGAACTACTAGAACACTATGTTTTTGAGAAATTTCTATCTTATGATGCTTGTAACACTCTAGCAAGCCTAGGTAATCAAAGTGTCCTTAGGGACACCAAGTATGCATACCATGTACTAAACTCTACTTAATTATTAATATATATAATTCATGTTTGCTCAAAAAAATGAAATAAAATTTACAAGGTTAATAATAATATTTTGACAACTACAATAAAGGACAACCCATAAGCACCCCCAAAACCCGGTGTCACAAGTGCATGAGCATCAACTAGAAAATAAAATAAAATACAACATCTATCTGAGATACAAATTAGACAGGAGAATACAAATAACTCTTATGGAGACCCTTCAGGCTGCAGATCGTAAAATGAAATGCATCTCACAGAAAGTCCCTGCAATAGCTATGCCTATGTTCCCAAAAGATCACCGGACATATATGTACCTGCATAAAAATGTGCAGCAAGTGTAGTATGAGTAAATCAACTTGTACCCAGTAAGTATCTAGTCTAACCCTGGAGGAGTAGTGACGATGGGTCGACATCGACACTCATTAGAGGTCCAATAACATCAGGTACAGTAAATAGGTGAACAAATATGAGGCAGAGTAAATAAATGAAATAGACAAATAATAATAGGTGGTGTGATTCCCCTCTTTGCAGTAGGCTCAAGCTCTCAATTAGCAAATTCCTTCTCCGATGGAGCATGTATATGTATATATATATTGGACCTCACCATAATGGGTCATTATACTTTACACCAGGAAAAACTCACAAATGCATTGGCTTATGGCCAAATATTAAGCACGAATTCATGAGGATATTTTATAAAAAATTGTCGAGGCATATGACCTGATCCTATCATAATCTTGTGACGACCCGGCCAGTCGTCTCATGAGTTACCGCTCTGTTTCCCCTATTTCTGCTTCGTATTGCTTTGTCTATCAGTTCTATATATGATCGGGTTGGTTGGCTCGGGTTCGAAAAGGATTTGGTAAGGTTTGAGACACTTAGTCTCTTTTGAGGAGCTTAAGTTGAAAAAGTCAACTGGATGTTGACTATTGTGTTAGAGGACTCGATGTGAATTCCAATGGTTTGTATAGCTTTGGGAGGTGATTTGGGACTTAGGAGCGTGATCGTAATGCGTTTTGGAGGTCCGAAGTAGATTTAGGCTTGAATTGGCAAAATTGGATTTTTGGCATTTTCCGGTTGTTAGGTGAGATTTTTATATATCGATCCGAATGGAATTCCGAAGTTGCAGTAGTTGTGTTGTGTCATTTGGGATGTGTGTACAAAATTTCAGGTCATTCATACGTGGTTTGATTGGGATTTTGATCAAAAGAGTAATTTAGAAGATTTTGGAATTCTTAGGCTTGAATCCGATGCGAATTTGGTGTTTTGATGTTGTTTCGAGCGTTTCGAAGATTGCAACAAGTTTGAATGATATTATGGGATATGTTGGAATTTTTGGTTGAGGTCCCGGAGGCCTCGGGTGAGTTTCGGGTGGTCAATCGGATCATTTCTTGATGTTGAGAGTTGCAGAAAATTGTTGTTAAGTGTTATAGAGAAATGGCCTTTGCATTCGCACGGAAGGTTGCGCGTTCGCGAAGGGCTGGGAGATTTTGCATCGCGTTCACAAGAAGAGAAGCGCCTTTGCGTAGGGGAAGTTTGACAGCTGGGTTTCAGGGTGTTTTTTTCATCGCTTTCGCGAGAGAGGGAGCACGTTCGCGAAGGGTTTGGCTGAGGAACCATTGTGTTCGCGAGGGTCAGGTCATGTTCACGTAAGAGGATTTTTGGTCAAAGTTAATTTGTGCTTCGCAAACGCGAGGCATTGATCGTGTTCGCGAAGAAGGAATTGAGGCCTGGGCAGAATGTTTAAATAGTCATCTTGTCCGCGATTTTGGGGTTAAATTTAACCATTTTTGAGCGATTTTGGAGCTTTTTGAAGAGGATTGAAGAGGGATTCAAGGGGAAACACTTGGAGGTAAGATTTGTGGACTTAAAACTCGATTCTAATATGAATTCTACCTAATTAATCATAGAATTTAAGCTAAAAATTGAACAACAAGGGCTTGTAATTGGAGACCTAAAATTTGGAATTTGAGGGGTCGTTTGTGGTTGGATTTTCATGCTTTTGGTATGAATGAACTCGGGAAGTGATAAGGAGTCCATTGATGTGATTTTTTATCGGAATTCGAAACGTGGGCCGTGGGGGTCGAGTTTGGCCAATTTTGGGATTTGTGTTATAATTTAATTTCTTTCGAGTGTGTTTTGTTCCTTTAGCATATTTTGATGGTTTGCTCTGATTTTGGTTAGATTTGGAGCATCCGGAGGCCGATTCGAGGGGCAAAGGCATCGCGAGCTAGAGATATAGACAGGGTAGAGGTGAGTAATGATTGTAAATATTGTCCTAAAGGTATGGAACCCCAGATTGCACATCGTTGTACTATATTGAGGTGATGCACACGCTAGATGATGAGCATGGGGTCGTACACTATTGGGGATTGTCACTTAGTCCATCTCGAATGACTATTTTACTGCATATTTGACTGAAAACTATTTGCTATCATTATGTTTTGGGCTGAATGCCATACTTGGGCCTCGTGCCAACTATTTGAACCCTTAGGGGATTTTTATTGATATTTCCTCACTGTTTTAACTTCATACTTGAACTCAGTTATGCTATATTCTACTTTTTTCATAACTCATCCATGTTTACTCTGCTTTAATACTAGAAATGATATTATAGGTTGAGCATCATGTTTTACTGCTGCCCGAGTGGCTTTTGAGATTCTTACTGAGTAAGGCCGAGGGCCTATGTTGTGAGGAACACCTGATTATGATTATGAGGCTGAGGGTCTGAGATTTGTACGCCACGAGGTGGCTTGTTGATATGAGGCCGAGAGCCTAGTGATGATGCCACGAGATGGCTTAATATTGCATTTGGGCCGCAAGGGGCCCCTCTAGGAGTCTAAACACCCCCAATGAGCGCGGTTACCCATTGTGATGCCAGTTATAGCCCGAGGGGCTGGTTATTGTTCCATATGTTACCCGAGGGGCTGATTCTATTGGTTGTGTGCCCGAGGGGCGTTTCTTTATGTGTTTACCTTTTCTAGTTGTCTATCTTTTACTTGCTTAACTATTTAAAAAGGGATTTTTCAGAAGCTTAAACTGAACTAAAGTGACTTTGCATAATTTCTTTATTTCATGACTTCTTACTGGCTTTTACTGCTTCCTTATAGCATATGGTGTGCTTTGTGTGATTTCATATTTTTCAGTCTTTATTTATGATTATTACTCACTGAGTTGGAGTACTCACTTTACTCCCTACACCCTGTGTGTAGATTCGGGCGCTCCTGGTCCAGTTAGCGAGTGTTGATCCTTCCAGCTCAGGCAGATTCCGAGTTTACGAGGTAGCAGCTCGGCGTTCACAGCCCCGTGCTTCTCCCCCTTTATCTCATTTCCTTTCTCTTGGTGGTGATTCTGTAATAGCTTTGTAGACTCTTCAGACTTGTAGTATATTGATAGATGCTCATGATTGGTGACACCCCGGTATCGGGCTGTGTTGGTTTTATTTCCGCAAATTGTACTGTCATTGCTTATGTTAGGATTATATCATGTTTAAGACTTAAATCGTATTATTTTAACTGCTTAAAAGGGATTTGGGAATGTGTCGGCTGGCCTTGTCTTCACGAGAGGCGCCATCACGACCAGGTCAGGGTTTAGGGTCGTGACAAGTTGGTATCAGAGCCTAGGTTACAATGGTCTCACGAGTCATGAGTAGGTTTAGTACAGTCTTGCGGATCGATATGGACACGTCTGTATTTATCCTCTAGAGACTGCAGAACCTTTAGGAAAACTTCATATTTTTAAAATTCTTGTCGTGAAAATTTGTTGATCCGAGTGCTACACTTTTTTTATTCAATTCTCTCACAGATGGTGAGGACATGAGTTACCGGTTAGGATGGACGACCACCAGTACCACCAATTGTGGCCACTAGAGGCCGAGGACGTGGTCATGGTCGCGATAGGGGCAGGGGTGTGGTCCGCATAGCAGCTAGGGCAGCACTGCAGATCCACCAGCCGTCCCAGTTCAGGATTAGGTCCTAGCTATGGATGCTCCAGCAACACCAGTTCAGGTATTAGTTGTGCCCATTATGATTCCGGGTCTTCAGAAGGCCTTGGCTCAGATTCTATTAGTATGCATTGGCCTAGCTCAGGTGGTTTCAGTCACTACAGCCGCAACTACTTCTCAGGCCGGGGGAGGCACACAAACTCCTACCGCTCGCACAGCTGAGCAGGTCGTGCAGGGACTTTAGACACCGGGGGCACATCCAGCCCAACCTGTTGTAGCTGCTCAGGACTATGTAGTTCCTGCCATGCCAGAGGACGAGCAGCGTAGGTTAGAGAGGTTTGGTAGACATCAGCCTCCGACCTTCAGTGGTGTAGAGGGTGAGGATGCCCAGGGTTTCATGGATAAGTGTTAGAGGATGCTTCGTATAGCGGGTATTCTGGAGACCAGCGGGGTCGCTTTCACTACTTATCAGTTCTCTGGAGCTGCCTTCACTTGGTGGGAGGCTTTTGAGAGGCGTAGGCCTGTTGATGCAGCACCTATTACCTGACAGCAGTTCTCTGTTCTCTTTCTGGAGAAGTATGTACCGCAGTCTCGCAGAGAGGAGCTGTGCAGGCAATTTGAGTGGTTGTGTCAGGGAGATATTACTGTGATGCAGTATAAGATGAGGTTCTCAAAATTAGCTCGTCATGCTATTTGGTTGGTTCCGACAGATAGAGAGAGGATTAGGAGGTTTGTTGATGGCCTCACTTATCAGCTTCATATTCTTATGACCAGGGAGAGGGTGAATGGTGCGAATTTTGAGGAGGTTGTAGACGTTGCTCGTGAGATTGAGTCATTTCGTCGCCAGGAGCGAGACGAGAGGGAGGCCAAGAGGCCTCGAGGATTTGGTAGTTATGGCGGTGCTCCTTCAAGAGGTCATTTTCGGTACGGCAGAGGCTATCCATTTAGGCATGCTCAGCCAGCTCGCCCAGGTTATCGTGGGGCATCATCGGCCATGGTACTCACAGTTCTCATCAGGGCTAGTCATCACTTAGTGCCTTTCTAGCTCAGAGTTCGTCCCATGCTCCATTAGTCCAGGGCTCTTCTATACTAGGTGCATCATCTAGTCATTCCGATGTGAGGAGTTCCCTTCAATCTTCGTCTCCAGCACCCGGGAGCTGCTATGAGTGTGGAGAGATGGGTCATATGTGGAGGGAATGTCCTCGTCGTCTTGTGGGTTCATCTTAGAAGAGGTTTCAGCCATCGGCTTCAGCGCTAGTTACTTCACCCCCACCCACCCAGCTAGCTAGGGGTGGAGGTCAGTCACCTAGGGGTCACCCTAGAGGAGGCGGTCGGTTAGGTGGCAGTCAGGCCCGTTTCTATGCACTTCTAGCTAGACCTGATGCTATTTCTTTCGATGCTATTATTACAGGTATTGTCTCAGTCTGCCACAGAGATGCTTCTGTATTATTTGATCCTGGTTCCACCTTCTCTTATATGTCATCATACTTTGCTCGTTATTTGGCTACGCCCCGTGAGTCTCTTGCTTCACCTATTCATGTATCTACTCCGGTGGGCGATACTGTTATTGTAAACCGTGTGTACCAGTCGTGTGTGGTAACTATTGGGGGTCTAGAGACCTAAATGGATCTTTTATTATTGTGTATAGTGGATTTCGATGTCATTTTGGGCATGGATTGGCTATCTCCGTGTCGTGCTATTCTGGACTGTCATGCCAAGACAGTCACCTTGGCTATACCGGGTGTGCCACAGATTGAGTGGCAAGGTTTGACTGATTATGTTCCCAGTAGAGTGATCTCATTCTTGAAGGCCTAGCGTATGGTTGGGAAGGGTTGTCTTTCATATCTAGCCTTTGTGAGGGATGTCGGTGCAGATACTCCCAATATTGATTCTGTTCCAGTTGTGAGGGATTTTCCTGATGTGTTTCCTACAGACCTGTCGGGCATGCCACCGGACAGGGATATTGACTTTGGTATTGACCTGGTGCGGGGCACTCAGCCCATTTCTATTCCGCCGTATTGTATGGAACCAGCGGAGTTGAAGGAGTTAAAGGAGCAAATTCAGGAACTCCTTGTTAAGGGGTTCATTAGGCCTAGTGTGTCACCTTGGGGTGCGTTAGGTCTATTTGTGAAGAATAAAGATGGCACTATGAGGATGTGCATTGATTATAGGCGATTGAAAAAAGTAACAGTTAAGAACAAGTATCCTTTGCCACGCATTGATGGTTTATTCGACCAGCTTCAGAGAGCGAGAGTTTTCTCGAAGATTGATCTCCGTTTAGGTTATCACCAATTGAAGATTAGGGATTCAGATATTCTTAAGACAACTTTCAGGACCCGATATGGTCATTATGAGTTCTTGTTGATGTCTTTTGGGCTGACTAATGCCCCAGCAGCGTTCATGCATTTGATGAACAACGTGTTTCATCCTTATCTCGACTCGTTTGTCATAGTCTTCATTGATGATATTCTGGTGTATTCGCCTAGTCAGGAGGAGCACAGAGAGCATTTGAGAGTTGGGTTGCAGAGATTGAGGGAGGAGAAGATTTATGCAAAGTTCTCCAAGTGTGAGTTTTGGCTTAGTTCAGTGGTTTTATTAGGGCACGTGGTGTCCAATGAGGGTATTTAGGTTGATCCGAAGAAGATAGAGGCGGTTCAGAGTTGTCCCAGACCGTCCTCAGCCATAGAGATTCGTAGCTTTCTTGGTTTGGCGGGTTATTATCGCCGGTTTGTTCTGGGATTCTCATCTATCGCATCGCCCTTGACCAAGTTGACTTAGAAGGGTGAATCATTTCTATGGTCGGATGATTGTGAGGAGAGCTTTCAGAAGTTTAAGATAGCCTTGACCACGACTCCAATGTTAGTTTTGCCATCAGCTTCAGGTTCACATACCGTGCATTGTGATGCTTCGAGAGTTTCATCGGGTGTGTATTGATGTAGGATGGTAGAGTTATTGCTTATGCTTCTCATCAGTTGAAGCCCCATGAGAAAAACTACCTTGTTCATGATTTGGAGTTGGCTGCCATTTTCCAGCACTTGTTCAAGCAGAAGGATCTCAATTTGAGGCAGTGGAGGTGGTTGGAGTTGCTAAAGAATTATGATATCAATATATTGTACCATACGGGGAAGGCCAACATGGTGGCCGATGCTTTAAGCCAAAAGGCGGTGAGTATGAGGAATTCGGCATATATTCCAGTTGGGGAGAGACCTTATGTAGTTGATGTTCAGGCCTTTGCCAATTGGTTTGTGAGTTAGTATTTCGGAGCCCAGTCGGGTATTTGCTTGTGTCGTTTCTTGGTCTTCCTTATATGATCGCATCAGAGAGCGTCAGTACAATGATCCGCATTTGCTTGTTCTTAAGGATAGAGTTCCGTACGATGATGCCAGAGATGTGTCTATTGGTGATGATGGGGTGTTGGGGATACAGGGCCAGAAATGCGTGCCCAATGTGGATGGGCTTCGAGAGTTGATTCTGGAGGAGTCCCATAGCTCGCGGTATTCCATTCATCCCGGTGCCGTGAAGATGTATCAGGAACTGAGACAGCATTATTGGTGGAGGAGAATGAAGAAAGACATTGTGGGATTTGTAGCTCGGTGTCTCAATTGTCAACAGGTGAAATATGAGCATCAGAGACCGGGTGGCTTGCTTCAGCAGATGGATATTCCATAGTGGAAATGGGAGCGGATTACCATGTACTTTGTAGTTGGACTTCCACGGACTTTGAAGAAGTTCGATGCTATTTGGGTGATTGTGGATCGACTGACCAAGTCCGCGCACTTTATTCCTATGTGTACTACCTATTCTTCAGAGCGGTTGGCAGAGATCTATATCCGGGAGGTTGTTCATTTGCATGGTGTCCCAGTTTCCATCATTTCAGATAGGGGCACTCAGTTTACTTCGCAGTTTTGGAGGTCTGTGCAGCGAGAGTTGGGTACTCAGGTTGAGTTGAGCACAACTTTTCACCCTCAGATAGACGGGCAGTCCAAGTGCACTATTCATATATTAGAGGACATGTTGTGTGCTTGTGTCATTGATTTCGTAGGGTCATGGGATCAATTTCTACCACTTGCAGAGTTTGCTTATAACAACAGCTACCAGTCGAGTATTCAGATGACTCCTTATGAGACTTTATATGGGAGGTGGTGTAGATATCCAGTTGGTTGGTTTGAGCTGGGTGAGGCTAGGCTATTGGGGACAGACTTGGTACAGGATGCTTTAGAAAAGGTGAAGGTAATTCAGGAGAGGCTTTGTGCAGCGCAGTCGAGACAAAAGAGTTATGCTGACAGGAAGGTTCAGGATGTGTCCTACATGGTTGGTAAAAAGGTTCTGTTTAAGGTTTCACCCATGAAGGATGTTATGAGGTTTGGGAAGAAGGGTAAATTGAGTTCTCGGTTCATTGGGCCTTTTGAGGTGCTTCGGAGGATTGGGGAGGTGGCTTATGAGCTTGCTTTTCCACCCAGCTTGTCGAGTGTGCATCTGGTATTTCATGTTTCTATGCTCCGGAAGTATATTGGGGATCCGTCTCATGTTCTGGATTTTAACATGGTTCAGTTGGATGGTGACTTGTCTTATGATGTGGAGCCAGTAGCTATTTCGGAGCGTCAGGTTCGCAAGTTGAGATCAAAGGATATAGCTTCAGTGAAAGTGCAGTGGAGAGGTCGGCCCGTGGACAAGGCTACCTGGGATACGAGCGGGAGATGTGGAGCAGATATCCTCACCTGTTTGAGGCTTCAGGTATGTTTCTTGACTCATTTGAGGACGAACATTTGTTTAAGATGGGGAGGATGTGATGACCCGGCCAGTCATCTCATGAGTTACCACTCCGTTTCCCATATTTTTGCTTCTTATTGATTTGTCTATCGATTCTATATATGATCGGGTTGGTTGGCTCGGGATCGGATGTGAATTCTGATGGTTCGGATAGCTTCGGGAGGTTTTATAGACTTAAGAACGTGATCGGAATGTGTTTTGGAGGTCCGGAGTAGATTTAGGCTTGAATTAGCGAAATTGGATTTTTGGCGTTTTCCGTTTGTTAGGTAAGATTTTGATATAGGGGTTCGAATGGAATTTCTAGAGTTGCAGTAGTTCCGTTGTGTTATTTGGGATGTGTGTGCAAAATTTCAGGTCATTCGGACGTGGTTTGGTTGGGTTTTTTTATCAAAAGCATAATTTAGAAGATTTTGGAAATCTTAGGCTTGAATCCGATGAGAATTTGGTGTTTTGATGTTGTTTCGAGCATTCCGAAGATTGGAACAAGTTTGAATGATGTTATGGGATATGTTGGCATGTTTGGTTGAGGTCCCGGGGGCCTCGGGTGAGTTTCGGGTTGTCAATCGGATAATTTCTTAATGTTGAGAGTTGCAGAAAATTGTTGTTTTGTGTTGCAGAGAAATGGCATCCGCGTTCGCGAGTAGGCCCTTGCATTCACGAAGGGTTAGTTCAGGAGGCTGACATTTTAGCCTTCGTGTTCGCGTGGAAGGCTCCATATTCGCGAAGGGCTGGGAGATTTTGCATCGCGTTCGCGAGAAGTGGAGCGTGTTTGCATAGAGGAAGTTGGGCAACTGGGTTTCAAGGTGTTTTGTTCATCGCGTTCACGAGAGAGGGACCGTGTTCGCGAAGGGTTTGGATATGGAACCATCGTGTTCGCAAAGGGTTTGGCTAAGGAACCATCGCGTTCGCGAAGGGTTTGGCTGAGGAACCATCGCGTTCGCGAGGGTCAGGTCGCATTAGCGTAAGAGGATTTTTGGTAAAAGTTAATTTGTGCTTCACGAATGCGAGGCGTTGACCGCGTTCGCGAAAAAGTATTGAGGCCTGGGCAGAATGTTTAAATAGTCATCTTGTCCGCGATTTTGAGGTTAACTTCCACCATTTTGAGCAATTTTCGAGCTTTTTGAAGAGGATTGAAGAGGGATTCAAGGGGAAACACTTGGAGATAAGATTTGTGGACTTAAAACTCGATTCTAATATGAATTCTACCTAATTAATCATGGAATTTAAGCCAAAAACTGAAGAACTAGGGCTTGTAATTGGAGACCTAGAATTTAGGATTTGAGGGGTTGTTTGTGGTTTGATTTTAATGCTTTTGGTATGAATGAACTCGGGGAGTGATAAGGAGTCCATTGATGTGATTTTTATCGGAATCCGAGATGTGAGCCCTTGGGTCGGGTTTGGCCAATTTCGGGATTTGTGTTGTAATTTGATTTCTTCCAAGTGGGCTTTGTTCCCTTAGCATATTTTGATGGGTTTGCTCTTATTTTTGTTAGATTTGGAGCATCTGGAGGCTGATTCGAGGGGCAACGACATTGCGAGCTAGAGATTTGGACCGGGTAGAGGTGAGTAATGATTGTAAATATTGTCCCGAAGCTATGAAACCCCGGATTGCAAATCCATGTGCTATATTAAGGTGATACACACACTAGATGACGAGCGTGGGGTCGTGCACTATTGGGGATTGTGACTTAGTCTGTCCCGAATGACTATTTTACCATGTAATTGACTGAAAACTATTTTCTATCATCATGTTTTGGGTTGAATGCCATACTTGGGCCTCATGCCAACTATTTGAACCCTTGGGGGATTTTCATTGATATTTCCTCACTGTTTTGACTTCATACTTGAACTTAGTCATGCTATATTCTACTGTTTTCATAACTCAGCCATGTTTACTCTACTTTAACACTTGAAATGATATTTTGGGTTGGGCGTCATGTTTTACTGCTGCATGAATGGCTTTTGAGATTTTGACTGAGTAAGGCCGGGGGCCTATGTTGTGAGGAAACACATGATTATGATTATGAGACCGAGGGCCTAAGATTTGTACGCCACGAGGTGGCTTGTTGATATGAGGCCATGATCCTAGTGATGATGCCACGAGATGGCTTGATATTGTGCTTGGGCTGTAAGGGGCCCCTCTAGGAGTCTGCACACCCTCAGTGAGTGCGGGTACCCATTGTGATGTGAGATATAGCTTGAGGGGCTGGCTATTGTTCCATGTGTTGCCAGAGGGGCTGATTCTGTTGGTATTGTGCCCGAGGGGCATTTCTTTATGTGTTTACTTTTTCTAGTTGCCTGTCTTTTCTTGCTGAACTATTTAAAAAGGGATTTTTCCGAAGCTTAAACTGAACTAAAGTGACTTTGCATAATTTCACTGTTTCATGACTTCTTACTAGCTTTTACTGCTTCCTTACAACTTGTGATGTACCTTACGTGATTTCTTATTTCTCAGTCTTTATTTATGATTATTACTCACTGAGTTGGAGTACTCACTTTACTCCCTGCATCCCGTGTGCAGATTCGGGCGTTGTTGGTCCTGCTAGCGAGTGTTGATCCTTCTAGCTCATGCGGATTCGGAGTTCACAAGGTAGCTGCTCGGCGTTCGTAGCCCCGTATTTCTCCCCCTTTATCTCATTTCCTTTCTCTTGCTATTGATTCTGTAATAGCTTTGTAGACTCTTCAGACTTGTAGTATATTGATAGATGCTCATGACTGGTGACACCCCGGTATGGGGTTGTACTGGTTTTATTTCCGCAAATTGTACTGTCACTGCTTATGTTGGGATTTTATCATGTTTAAGACTTAAATCGTATTTTCTTAACTGCTTAAAAGGGATTTGGGAATGTGTCGGCTGGCCTTGTCTTTACGATAGGCGCTATCACGACCGGGTCCGGATTTAGGGTTGTGACAAATCTATGGACTGTCGAGGGTCGAATGACACGAACCATAGATGCATCTATTAAACTGCCGAGGTGAACGACCCGCTCCCATGAGAGTGTAGTACATAAATCTTGTCGAGGCGAACGACATGATCCCATTAAAATGTAGTACATAACCCCTGACGAGGCGAACGGCCCGATCCAATTAGAATAAGAAGCTTTAATGGGTCTTTGACCCCACTCACGAATAAACGTGTGAGTTATAATTTTTTTGATGAAAAACCTTTCAATGACACACACACACACACACACACACACACACACACACACACACACACACACACATATATATATATATATATATATATATATATTGTTGCGACGTGAAAGTTGCCTTCCGATATATATATATATATATATATATATATATATATATATATATATATATATCGCGGAAACAATTTCATAAAAGGAGTACAATTGTTCCATGACTAATCATGAAACTCGTGAAGTCTCTACAATAGCGAGTCTATCACTCTACGCATGTGTAGTCTCAAGTCATAATGCCAAATAAAAGAATTAAGCGAGCAAAGATAATCCCTATAATGCAAGTATAGCATATTGTGAACCTAAGTCTACCTAGACAAATAAGATGAATCGAACTACGTACAGACTCTGGTCATATCGTACGTATGTAGCCCCCGCAACGAGTTACACATATTAAATATATCACCTAGAGGTAGTTTCCACCTCACAGAGTTAGACAAGAGACTTACCTCAATTCAGCCAACTCAATACTTAGTTTAGCTTTTCCTTTACCAATTCATCACCGCTCGGCTCAATCCAATGTTTTGATACGAAAATCCCCTCTCAAAATTGTGCACTCTCAGACCTAGTGTTCAAAATATGATAAAATAAAGCAAAAATTCGAATTACACAACTGAAAACAAGCTGCAGATGTCGTATTTGCAAATTGCGAACCCTTGCAAAAGCGAAGAAGCCTTCGCAATTGTGAACATGAACAGGGATGGAAAAGGTCGCATTTGCGACAAAAAGTTAACAATTGCTAATAGGGCATCGCAATTGCAACAGAGATGTTCGCAATTGCGACCACACCAGAAACTAGCAGTTTTTTCCTATACAGAAATGGACATAACTCTCTCATAAGATGTCCAAATTCGATGATTCTTTTTGCTATGACTCCTTAATTATAATACGGATATAATGGTTAAATCCAATCACAAATAAAAGGTCATTTTCTCAATATGATACCCTTTATGTCTAAAGAAATGACGTAGATGCATCAAATAAGAGCACGATACCACCCGAAACACTCCTGAGGCCCCCGGGACCCCGTCCAATCACACTGACCCGCTCCATAAGATAACACGTACCTGCTCGAGGCCTAAAATCATAACAAATAACATCAAAACTACTAATTGTACATTGATTCAAGCCTAATGAACTATGTAACTTCTAACTTCCACATCTGATGCTGAAACCTACCAAATCACGTCCGATTGACCTCAAATTTTGCACACAAGTCACATTTGACATTACAGACCTACTCCAACTTCTGGAATTGGAATCCGATCCCGATATCAAAAAGTACACTTCCGGTTAAACTTCTCAAAAACCTTCAAATTTCTAATTTTTGCCAAATGACCCCAAAATGACCTACGGACCTCCGAATCCACTTTCGGAGGTGCTCCTAATACCAGAATCACCATACGGAGCTATTCCCAGACTCGGATCCTAAACGGACATCGATAACATTGGAATTCACTTCTACCCAAATTTATGAAATTGTTCCAAAATGCTAACTTCCAAAATAGGCGTCGGAACGGTCCCGGGTCATCCAAAACCCAATCCGAGCATATGCCCAAGTCCAAAATCATCATACAAACCTATTGGAACCTTCAAATCGCGATTCCGAGGTCATTTACTCAAAAATCCAACTTTAGTCAATTCTTCCAACTTTAAGCTTCCAAAATGAGAATTTTCTTTCCAAATCAACTCTGGACTTTCGAAATTCCAATTGCGACCACTCGTACAAGTCATAATACCTTAATTGAAGCTACTCATGGCCTGAAACTGCTGAACGACATGCTAAGGCTCAAAACAACCGATCGGGTCATTACATTCTCTCCCACATAAACATACCTTCTGCCTCGAACATGCTAAGAACTGCTCTGGAGTTGTTAGAAATCACTTTTTAGCACCTCGTCCACCTACCTGTGCTACCACAGCTCAGTTGAGCATGCTAGCTCGAGCCAATCTAAAGATTTTCCGTTTTAAATAGTCAAATAAGCCTTAGAGCCCAATTCCAACATCCAGAATTCTCTGTCAGGCCTGTTTCCTTCAACGAACGCCGTATCAATCACTACACGATGCACCAATACATGGTTGTATACCTTTGTTTAATCCACAACATGTACCGCATAATTCACATGACCATAATAAAATCCTCTGATAATAATAGTCAAAATACCACGAATTCGACGCTCACAACACACCTCATGACACATATAAGTCCTGTTCCAACTCTTGTAATGCTGGCACAATGGAATAGATGTGTAGAAATTCATAACTAACTACCGAGTCAACAAATCATTGAGTTCCTCCTCTTGACAAAAACCATTACCTCATTATGACCCAAATAACGGTATTTTCTCTTTAATATGCGTCATATAAATCTGATCGCACTGATCCCAGGTCCAATAACATCGTCTCACCCAGTACAAGTTGCTCAGACAATAAGCCACCTCTAACACTGACAAAAGTCTCATATGGTGCCACAATGTGCCAACAAGATACAAACTCGAATGTGATACATAAGGAAAAAAGAACTCTGGAATGAACTACTCAACCCACGTAACTAATTAAACAACCAAAAAGATGTTATGAACCTTCCTCAGAAAATAAGAAACAAAACACACAAGAACATATATAGGGAATTGTACTAAACATCACACTGTTGTCGCGTGCAACCCAATCCACACATGATACCATTGCGGCGTGCAACCCGATCCAACCATGATACCCGTGGTGGCGTTCCACCCGATCCAAACAACATACACGTGGCGGCGTGCCACCCGATTATAAAATAATAATCTATAAGGAAATACCTACCGAGCCAGAATGCTCATACCTATGAAATACCTGAATGTCGACCACAAACATGCCAAGTGTATCATCCCTAGGGAGACAAATAGTGCCATATGTTATAAAACTCAAGCACGACTAAGGTGCAATAAATAACATGCATCTCGAGAGCCATCCTACTCCCACAACACCACAAACTACATGGGATCTTGATATGAGTAAGAATAATCATACCGTCTCACAACCCACATGGCACAATAAAGATTACACGGAATAGCTGATGATAGATATAACATCCAAGGCCCGAAGACCCCTCCGTAGAAATGAACACATCCAACCTGATATAGGGCGCACATTCACATCTAGATCCATCCGTAGACCTCAAGCCGATTTTGATTGTACAGCACTAGCTAATAACCTTCAGAGGATCCACAACAACCCTATTTGTGACACATAAGAATAGTCGTCCAATCCGGAATAAACTTCCACAGTTCACAACTAAATGAATAGAGTGCCTCCAAGGCCTAAGCTCTCACATCATTGATAGTACCAAAATCTCTATACTTTGTTTCAATCTTCAATCAATCAAGTGAGTACATGTCAAACTTATACAATCTTCCCGTGGGATACGCTCCCATGACCTTCCGCACCAGATAACAAGTTTGCACGTCCATACCACCGGCCATACTAATGTTGTAAAGCAAATCAAGGACCCAAAGATCCATACACAAGTCCTCTTACACATGACACTGATCTCAGGTGATTCTAAAGACAATACCAGCTTACTCTAACCATCTGAATCCTTTCCCGCTCATCCGAGCTCTTGACATTCTTGTCGACACCAAACTACAATCTCGATCCTCAACTTTCAAATTTCATGCCACTCACTGCACCTATCTAACCAATACGTGGGAGCCCAAAAATTTAATCATAACTCCTGAACCAATAATAAGATACACACTTCATCATGTAGAAAATCTTTCATCTTACTCATTCCAGGAGAACCATTGCAACATGTGACTGAATTCCCATAACCGCAGAAAATATAAACCTCGAGTAGTGGTCTAAACCACCATAATTTTTTCGGGATCCATCTACACATAACAAGCCATAATACTCGAATGACTCCAAATAAAATCAATTACGGCGGCCGTCAAGCCTCACACGTACTGCCACGAATCATATGTATAACTTTACACGCTGAAAGAACTAATCATTGCCACCATCATGTTGATTCAACCATTGCTAACCGAACCAACTTCTTCTAATTTACTCTAGACATTCCTTAGAAATAATAATAGCTCAATTCAAAATATAACGAACCCAATATGCACTCATCCTGAGTGACCCTATAACACACGACCACGTTGCCTCAAAACCTACGAACTAACTCATACCCTCCTTGTGCGTACATTCACATCTTCAACTGGTACACCCATTATGATAATTCCTCTACAAATCCGAAGTTATTTTCTCCCATTCCCCCAATGCTACACTGCAGACCGATGATAACATAGAACACTCCAAGCCCCTTTCATAATCCACTGCAAAAGCTCGATACTTATCCATACCATGGACTCGAAATTCTTACCTACCGCAGTTTAATTTTGATCCCACTAGGACCATTGTTGAGAGTCACCCACTCTAACTTGTTCCCGAATATAATCAAACTCCAAGGCCCTGCTAGAACATGAACACCCTCTCAAAGAAGCAACTGGCTGAATTCCTTTCTTGTACATCACATCCACATGAAGCATGGACTTTGAGTCTTCCCAAAACCTGAACATGAACCAATAAAGCCCAAATATAGCACACATTCCTCAAATCGTTTGCTCGAATTACCACTTACCTGTCCTTAGTCATAATAACCTACCAATACACCGATAACCTGAAACTGCACAAGCAGACGGCCACACGACCCAATAATAGATGGTAGGGTCCCCCGCTTAGCTTGAAGCTACAATTACATAACCTTGGGACCCACCAAGAATTCCTTCTTTCCCATCAATATCAACTGAAAGCCCAACAATGTATTCCAAACTCGAAGTCATGTTGCATCCAAATAAAATCTGTGGACCTAGTCACTATCCATCATGATTCCCAAATTACTCTAAACTTTCCTCAAGGCATGTGGCTATCCTACCACAAAACCCATATGCTACTCTTCCACTCTCCCACTTTGGTTAAACCCTCTCTTTTAAGCAACTTCTCTACCTCTAATTTTCATACGTAACCTATTAGTAATCCAACCACCGTGAGACACCTCTTACCATGCCTTTCTCATACTTCGATGCCTGAATATTGCCCCAAATCAAATCCATACCTGTAGCACCTGAACAAATGAATCGCTACCAACTCTGAATCTCCTAAAAGATCCTTTTTCTTAAGCCATCAATATTAGAAAAACCAATTCGATTCTGAACCTACATGCCGCTATCTCTGACAACCACTGCTCAAGCACCATTTCACACCACCCTGCCCCAAAGGCCAAAAATCAAAGAAGACCATAACACCGGCGAACATAACACATCCAATCAAGGGCGACGACACCACATTACTGATGAAAATTCTAGCACGCTCGAAAAAATACAAAGTCTCGTTACTCCATCACCCCAAATCTGAGCATTCGTAGTCCGATTGCCTTTCCTCCGCCGGAAATAAAATACAAAATCTTGAAATCATGCACTGAGTGAACTTCCTTCCAAGTCATTCACTGCTTCGACGCATAGACAAGAATTCTACCATTTCACAAACATTATGCGATAGCAATGCACAAATCATCATAACAATCAATGCCAAATCTCAAAACCTTAGGTAGTACTGATTGGTGTCACCCAATTTTGCCTCATATTTTTAAAATTATATATATACTTTCAAAACATCAATTTTGCATCATTATTTAGTTTACAAATGTATACATGCATTTTTTATAATTTTCCATAAATTTTAGAGCTTTTAAATTAATTTTCTTGCATTTAAATTACATAAATATTTTGTAATTATTCCTTTGAATTATTTGTGATGACTTAATCATACAAAATTACTATTTTGGTATCCTCATATATGTCTCATAATATTTTTCACTTCATTTCATATAATTATGTTCACATTTTTATGCTATTTATCTAATTTTACAATAATAGCCTACACTCATATATAAATGCTCCTTATTTATACTATTTGTGTCAAAAATAGCGTTTAATATTTTTATAATGCTAAATCATTATTTTTAATTATTTTAGTGCATAAAATATTTTTTATTCATTTAATAATTATTTTTATAAATTATTTTGCAAAATTATGTGTGTTTAAGAAGAATCGTATAGAACAACTAATAACCTAAGGGTTTATAATGTCCCGGATCCAGTATTCAGACTAATCATTAGAGTCATACACTTGAATTCAACACAAATCAAAGGAGAAATAAAGAAATTCTTATATTAGTGAAAGATGTTTACAAAGACCGCGAGAGGCCCTTACACAGAAACAAAAGAAAGCCTAATCCTCGGCCGAAGTCACTTGGTCGGCTGGAGTTCCCTCAAGAGTTGTGCCCTCGACAGCTTGACCCTCAATACCTTGGTCATCAACAGCTTCTTCCCCCTTGGGGACTTCTTCTTCATCTCCACCGCTCTCTAAGCCACTAGTTGAATCCTCATCAGAAGTAAGCAAGGCCGCCGACTCCTCCTCTAAGGCCTTCACCTTCTCGATCTTAGCAGACAAATCAATGCCCCACGCACATACATCCTCGAGAGCATGTCTCCGAGACTCTAATCGGGCACGCTCCAGGTCTCAGACCAGTTCAAACTCGGCATCCCCAAAGACCTTCCTAGATCGAGTATTTGCAACGGCGACATCTTTTCGGTACGAGGCTATGAGCGCATCGACCTCGTCCTTGGTTGTGGATAGCGCGACAACAGATTCAGCATGGAGATCCTTATACGTACCACTATCCACTATCGCCTCCTGAAGGCAATGCTAAACCGAAGTCAACTTCCCCTGGAAGGTATCTCTCTCGGAGGCCATCTCATCCATACGCTGCCTATGTCCGAGAATCTCAACATCCCTGGATCTAAGCCCCTCCTCCATCAGGGCATCCTTCTTCTTAAGATGCAAAAATTGACTAAAGGTATTAAACGCTAAAGTCGGGGAAATGCAAAAATAGAGACGTGAAGGACATACTAGCTGCTCGGCAAGATCGGCCCGCTCTCAAGACATCATCTCCAAATGAGCCCGAAGGTCGCGAAGTTCTTCCTCCTTCTTGGTAGAAAAAGCTCTGAACTCGTCAGCCTCTAATGAGAGCCTTTTGCACTCTTCCTCATAGTGGTCCAGTTTGGCTTGGGACTTAGCAAAAGCCTGATTGTAAAGCACTATAACCTAAAAGCATAAAAGAACAAAATTAGGAAGATGTGGATCGGAACTCAGAGCATAATCGACGGATGACTACTTGTTTCCGGAGCCTCTCGGCTTCCTAAACAATGAGCGAGGTGTTAAGATAGGGGCTTTATTCGACCCCAGAGAGGACCCCTTCAAACAAGTCATTCCCCCCAAGGGACGCCCCGCATCTGAAATTTCTCTATTATTGGCATGTCGAATCTCTTCGAAGGGAGTGTCGGACCTGGCAGAGAGTCACCCACATCAATAAATTCGGCTGGATCGATCAGGGCTTTGCCTTGCCTTCGAGGAACTTCAGGATGGGCTTCCTTGACTCATCTACCAAACGCCCCTTGGCTCGAGAAATGTTTTGACCGTCAAGCGGCCCAGGAACATCATCTGACCCATCCTCGAGAGCCTTCTAGGCTTGAAATGGGACAACATCTACAACTTTTGATTTATTTTTCACCTGCTAAACAACCATCGACTCAGCAAGATCTGAAGCGCTCATGCTTTCTCCCTACCCGAGCGCTAGCGTGGAGTCATCTTTCTCTCCACCCCCAGCTCGGGGGCCTCCGCTGCTCCAAAATTTAGGGCCTCTAAATCAACCTCGGGCTTTTGAACTTTCACCATCTTCAGTTTTGAGGATTTAGTCGGCGATTTTCTCTTTCTCTTCTTCTCCTTGACGACACCTGTGGTATCCGCCTCCCTGGGGGAGCCTTCCCTAATCAAAAAGACCCCTCCCATGCCTGCACAAACACAAAAGGCAATTACGAAAGTTAAGAATATGGTTAAGGGGTACCTTTTGTGTCCAGCTCAAGTACGGCAAAAGAGACACCTCACCGTGGTTTTTAGCTTCCCATCAGCCCTTGGCTAGATCGCGCCATACGCGCTTAACATATGGATAAGTTAAATCGAGCTGGAGAACCCATCCTGAAAGATCCTTCACCGCACCAGGGTACCACTCAACAGCTGTAGCAACGAAGGAAGTTAGTTCAAGCGGGAAAATGGTCCAGAAGGAAGAAAAGGTACTTAATCGACATATTCACTCACCATTCATGTTCCATTCCTTGGGGAATGGCATCAATTCAAGAGGAATTAGATCCTAAGTCCTAACTCAGACCAAGAGACTCATCCATCCCCTATCCTTGCCTTCGTCGGTACAGGCGAAGAAAGCCTTTGGAGCCCGACACTGAAGCTTAATCAGGCCACCTCAATACAGTCGGGGGCTGTACATCCTAATCAGATAATCAATGGTAAAAGGTGCCGCCCAACCATGTTTCCAAAAGGCCTAATCATGTAGACAACACACCAGAATGACGGATGAATTTTGTACATGGTGAAATCTGGGAGACTGATTTCTCCTCGACTGAACACTTCGAAGGGTGATCCCGGGAGACAGAGATCTTGGGGCATTCACTTCCGGCAAGATCAAGCGGCACTCCGCCAAGGATAATGTCGGCCAAAGCCTCAGCGAATGCAGGTATCTTTCAAAGAATGCACCCGGGGTAGATCAAGATTATTCAAGCAGCTTGGTATCGGCCCATGCATACATTGCGGAGTTAGTCGGTTGTCCCATCCTATTTCCTGCATCACACAATGTATCTTGTACTAAGATTGGACTCCCCCATTTTCTATAAAAGGGGAGTCACTAACACCCTGTAAAAGCAGAGCTCCAACTATTCTACAAAAGTGCAATAATATCTTCTCTCTCTCTCTTTCTCCTCTCTAATTCGCTTGTCCTCACTGGCTTGAAGTCATTTAGCTTTGTTATCTTCTTGTCTATTCTTTGTTTGTCACATGATATTGACCCAAAGTCACCTCGATATTCATCGCTTATTTACTTGTTCTTCGTTGTATAGCTTAATGTTGGCCATAAAGAGCCTTGTTTAATTATATCTTCAACTGTTATACCATCCCCGACTATCCCCGATAGCTCGAGCTCGACCCCAACATCGACCCCGAGGTCCTTCATCGATCAGACCTATGCCCAGGCAGCAGGCCCTGCGGTTCGATTATCATCCCATTTTAGCTTGTATTTATTCTTTAAACTCCATATTATTAGCATCAACTGCTCTAACAACTAGCTCGGGAATAGATCACGTATTTTTAGAATCCCATTTACAAATTTAATTGTTGTTACCATTTTCACGGTAAACAGTTTGGCGCCCACCGTGGGGCTAAAAATAATAGTGATTATTTTCTTGATAGTTTCATTGCACAAAAGTACATTATCTTTCACACTTTTTCTTGTCCAAGATCCTTTGATTGTTGGTCAAAATGTCTGGCTCTGTAAACGGAGTCAAGAACGACAACCTTGAGAATCACGGGGAAAATGGTGTGGCTGTCCCGGTCACTGGAGCACCACTACAAAATCCAGATAATGCGCCCGAACTAATTCTAGCAGGCGCGGACTCACAGGACGCACAGCAAGTCGACTAAACTTCTCATACCAACAGGAACATACAACACAGCGACCGACAGGAAGCTCAAAAAACCCAGCCCGGTAAGAACAGGAAGTTAGTCTTCATGTTATTTTTGAAATGTTGGAGGCACAGTAGTTGGCCATTGCTCAATTGCAAAGCCATCCGAGAACTCCCAGCACAGCAGCTAGCCATTGCTCAGTTGCAAAGCCATCCGAGAACTCCCAGCACAGCAGTCCTGGACGTAGCTCCCCCCGCCGAGCATGTACCCAAAAGATCAAGCAATAACGGGTCAGCAGCTGACCCCGCCATAGTGAAGATGCTCGAGAACCTCACCAAAAGGATCGAGTCAGCTGAGAAGATGATTGCAGCCAACGATAAAAAATTCGAGACCTACAACTCTAGAGTGGATCAAATCCCAGGAGCACCCCTGGTCCTGAAAGGTTTGGATACGAAGAAGTTCATACAGAGGTCGTTCCCAGAGGAAGCAGCCCCAAAGCCCATCACTAAAAAGTTCAGAATGTTGGAACTCCCTATGTACAATGGTACCACCGACCCCAACGAACACGTTACTGCCTATACCTGCATAGTAAAAGGTAACAATATAAAAAATGACGAGGTCGAGTACGTGTTGCTGAAAAAATTTAGAGAAACGCTTTCGAAGGGGGCCATGATGTGGTATCAAAACTTGGCTCCCAACTCCATAGATTCATTTGCCATGTTGGCAGACTCCTTCGTAAAAGCACATGTTGGAGCCATCAAGGTAGCAAAAAGGAAGTATGATGTTTTCAAAATTAAGTAGAGAGAGAACGAGATGCTGCGGGAATTTGTGTCTCGCTTTCAGATGGAACGGATGGAGCTGCCGCCAGTCTCCGACGATTGGGCGGTACAGGACTTCACCCAAGGCCTAAACGAACGAAGCTCGGTGGCCTCGAAATAGCTAAAGCAGAACCTGATCGAATATCCGGCCGTGATGTGGTCGGACATATCCGGCTGGGAACCCCTTCGGGCTCAGTATACCCAATCAGTCTCCTGGTAAAAGAGTCGAAACCAAACAAAGAAAGGTATCAACCGTACCTCGAAGATAGAAGGAACGCCCCAAGGCGCAACCTGCCTTGCAACGATCGAAGGATGGATCGAGGACAGGACCCTAGAGGGTCACCAATAGAACCAGGTTTGATCGAAACATAGCGCCAACAAACGCGCCCCACTTATCGGAATACAAATTCTGTGTCGATGTTTCAGACATCGTGTTTTCCATCAGCAAGATCAGAGACGCCAAGTGGCCCAAACCAATACAGTCAGACCCTTCGCAGAGAAATTACAACTTATTATGCGAATTCCACAACACGCACGGTCACAGGACTGAGGATTGCCATCAGCTACGGGAGGAAGTGGCTCGATTCCTCAACAAAGGGCACCTCCAGGAATTCCTCAGCGATCAGGCCAAATATCAATTTCGAAAGGGGTAAGCAACCAAGAAAAACGAGGCAAATGAGCCACAACACGTCATCCATATGATCATGGGGGCGCCGATGCCCCGCAGGAACCCGTAGTGAGAAGGACAAAAATATCCATCACCAAAAAAAAATGGACTCGGGGATATATCCCTGAAGAGTCCCTCACGTTCAGCGAAGAGGACATCAAGGCCCTATCTCAACCCCACAACGATGCCCTTGTAATCTCCTTTCTTGTAAATTCTTTTTAGTTAAAACGTGTACTCGTGGATCAAGGTAGCTCAACCAATATCATCAGGTCGAGGGTGATAGAACAACTCGGGCTGCTCGAACAAATCGTGCCCACCACCCGGGTCCTCAATGGATTCAACATGGTGAGCGAAATGACGAAAGGAGAAATCGTCCTTCCGGTTACTGTGGCCAGCACAACCCAAGACATAAAATTTCATATCATTGAGGGAGATATGAGGTATAACGCCTTATTTGGATGGCCTTGGATGCACTACATGAGAGCAGTACCATCCACCCTCTACCAGGAGATAAAATTCTCGACAAAGGACGGGGTCAAAATCGTCTACGGGGAACAACACGCAGCAAGGGAAATGTTCGCTATACATGACGCAGTACCAATGCCCATGCCTCCATCCCCGAATGAAACAACAAGCAAACCAAGTCTTGCCTCCGGTCGAACATGACAAAACAAATTAAAGATCCACGCCGTATCTCCTCCCCCAGGCAGTTATAATAAATCGATCCCAAGGCATCGCCGGCATACCTCGTTTCAAGGTACAGCCATTCCTTTTTTTATTATTATTATTCGGAATTAACCTTCATGCAGGCACCCGATCAGAGCTGCCGAGACGATAGTGCTATTACAAGACCTCGAGGCCCCAAAGGCGCACCCGTTGCACTCTTTTCTTTCGACCGAGTTTTTATCCCAGAAGAAGGGTTTTTACCAGCAAGGTTTTTAACGAGGCAATGTCTGCAAGCCGCTAAAGGGGGAACTCCGCAAAAATATTCAAGACTATCCCAGCGGCCGACTTTTGAATACGCGAGGGGCATTCCCCCCGAAAAACTGCCCGCTCGAAGAAGTTTTGAAAAATGCCAAATGAGGTTTCCTGTGGGAAAATGATGTGTTGGACCAGACGGCCAATATAGTCAGGCCCCGCCGGTAAAAACATGCACTATTATATCGAGCAATCAAAAAATGCCTTTTTTCAAAAAAGAAAAGGGGAAGGGAAATCCTTCTCCGAACAGGGTAACAAATCCTTTCGCCATAAATGCCCCAAAGAACTCGGTAAAGGATGCCAACAGTTCAAACACCCCCTAACGGCCTCCGGCTCGAGGCTCTGAAATCACAAAATAATTCAGGTACGACAAACCTCCAAGAGATCGACTTTGACCCGATATAGGTCAACTTATCACAACAAATTATATTACGACGGTGGATCGAAGGATGTCTTCCAGCAGCCCATTCTCTGAGCAAAGAAATCACAGTGTATTCCCGGCAAGGAACCTTTCGCCAGATGCATCCTGAGACACTCGGAGACTTAACATCAGTAATTCAGTACCAGCACGACCCCATGGTCAGAACTCCGGGCTCATAAAGCTCGTACAAGGCAACTCCGAGCTCACAAAAAGCGGTCTTCACACTTAAACAAATTCGATGACGCGGAGACTGTCGTTCATCGCCAATCGCCATGCACTGGAAAACCCAAAACTGTAAGACCCCTAGTGGGCAGACTCGATCTGACCAGATCTACTCTACATTGCAACAAAAACTGTAAGACCTCAACAGGCATGACAAACTATAAGACCTCAACAGGCATGAAAATTTCGAAGTTCAAGCTATACGTCACATTTGTAAGAATCCCGAAAAGGCATACCCTCGGTGTAGATGCCTGAACTATCACTCGGAATCAAAATTGGCTACGGCCAAACGTATATGACTACAGTCAAAACGGCTGATACAGCCAAACTAACGCGACTAGAGGACGCCCGATCGTCGCTAAACAAAAATCGCAAGCCACTACTTTGAATATACTTCGGAAAGAACTGGTTAAAACAGGCTTCCCTCAACAGGCAAAAACGAGCTTCAACCATGTCAGCTCCAAAATCTCAAGGCTTTAACATACTCAGCCTATGAGTTATAAACCTTCTGAGGTGCTCAAATATCGTTGATAACGACTTGAAATTGAGGTTCTTCGGAACCGACGACGGGTCAAGCAAAAATCTTTCAAAATACCTTAACGAGCGGAAAATAAAGCCTACAAAAAGCCTACTGGCAAAAATAGCGTAAGAGCCATTGTCGCCAGCTAAGCAAGCCTCCAGGCCACATATTAAAAGGTCTCTACGACCAAACAACGTAAGAGCCATTATCGCCAGCTAAAAAATTGATTACTTGAGGATTAAAATGAGCTCGAATCGTAACCCGATTCGGAGACTAGAGCAAAAATAGTTAACTATGCAAGCCTCCAGGCCACATATGGAAAGGCCATTGCCATCGGCCCATGCAGATGGAAGAGAACATAAGGGTCAGTTAAAGCTCAAATCGCAATGCGACTCAGAGACTAGACTCGAAATGGCTAAAATTACAATATGCCTAAGGGCACGGCATAAATGCCACTATCGCCAGCCGAGTGAGCCTCCGGGCCACCCACCTGTATGGTCGCTTCGACCCGAAGAACTAAAGGCCACCGTCATCTGCCTATGTAGGAAGGAAAGAGCTAAAGGGTCAATTGAAGCTTGAATCTCAATGCGACTCGGAGACTAGACCCGAAATAGCTAAACCACAATATGCCTAAAGGCACGACATAAATGCCGACATCGCCAGCCGAGTGAGCCTCCGGGCCACCCACCTATAAGGTCGCGTCGACCCGAAGCACAAAAGGCCATCGCCATCCGCCCATGCAGGTAGGAAAGAACTTAAGGGTCAATCGAAGCTCAAATCACAACGCGACTCGGAGACTGGACCCGAAACAACTAAACTACAATATGCCTAAGGGCACGACCCATCGCCAGCTCAGACAAATGCAAAACTCAAAGGTAAATTAAGATCGAGTCAGGTCCCGACTCGGAGACTGAACCCAAATATGGTTAAAGCACTCAATCCTAAGGGAAAATCCGGGATCAAATCAAACCAATTTGAAACTCCAACGAGCAAAAATGCAGAAGATACAAGTTGTGGGGTTTCCCCTCTTATTGCTGCATATTGATGACAAAGCGCAACCTCATCCTGTGTCATATAATGAAAGCTATGTATATACACAACAAAGAAGGCAGGGAACGATCATTCCACTTCTTTCCGGCAGTTATAGCCCGACAGTCTCCTCCTCATCATCCTCCACATCGGACAGTAGGAACTTGCCATCGTACCCCTCTCCTCTGGCTTGCTCAATCTCCCCCGAGATATCAAAGCCCCTGGCATGGATCTCCTCTAGGATTTTCCTCCGGGATGTACACCTCACATACTCCTTGGCGTTATTGACATGATCGAGGGTCTTCTGCAATTCAGCTTTAGCAATGCACCACTCCTCGAATAAACTGCCATTTTCTATCTCCGCCCTTGTATTAATTATCACCACCTCGATTTTTGCCCTTGAAAGCTCGGACGAGAGTATCACAATCAACTTCATCTGAGCAAAATCATTCGTACGGGTAGCCTAAATTTGGCCTCGAGAGCGGAAGCCCCAACCTGAGCCCCCTCTTTGGCCTTAGAATGCTTATTCACATATGTCTGTGGCTCGATAAATTCACGTTTGATTTTGCCAAACTCGCCTCAGAGTTGTTCTAGCTCATTCGCCTTGTCTTTTAGCAGAAACAGCGAAATACCCAAGGACAAAAAATGAAGACAATCACCATCCACCCACATGGGCACAAAAGAACAAAAGGGCAGGCAAGCTTAGATAAAGGCCTAACTCAGAGACCGAGCCTAAAACAGCTAGGCAACACATAAAATTAGCAACACCTGCTCGTAGGAAGGATCGTTCTTGAAAGCTCTAGGCCTGCCTGATCGATTCCGAACCCATGAAGATCCCGCCAAAACGCGAAAGCTAGCCTGCCAGATCAAAGGCAACACTGGAAGAGATACAAAGGAGGTAAAACTTCAAGATTTCTCTCATTCTATATATATATGTGCGAAATGTGCGCTCTCCATCTACAAGCATTCTCCATAAATAGCAAAATACAAAGTGGCAAAATTAATGCTCCACCCCAAAAGGGTTACGACCTACCAGCCCCAGCCTCATTTTTCGTGGCATCGGAAATAAAACTGAGTATCGCGCCCGACTACCTTCACTCAAGTAAATCCTTCTAGAAGTACGGAACCCCGGGGATGGATCTCCCCAAACGCCCATCCCGAAGATCTACGACGAACGTGTTCCTCGAAAGCCCGCTCTGACCTGGCTCAATCATCGGCAACAAGTCGCCACTCCTTCATCATCCTAGGTCCAATCTCAGTACTATGCCAGTCCAGGCGCCGGTTAATCCCAATCCGAACATTTGAGAAATCAAGCTACAACTTCACAATTATATCCATTCAGATCAAAGCTCGAAGCCTGCATTTTGGTACTTCAGGGCCCCCTGAAGTATAGCCCCTTAACGGAGTAGCTCAAAGACCTGAGATACGAAGGGATCGTGCTAAAACCTACCACAAAGTGAAACCGACAAACCTACTCGACGACCTAACATCCTCCTGATAGCCCAACCCTTGTTGTCCAAAGGAAGCGCTGCTCCGGAACTAAAGACTTCGGAAATTCCAGGCTCGAATGATGCACTCTCCTCAGAAGCTCAAACCCGTCTCGCCTTGATAAAAGCTCTTGCATGATTGCAAAGCACACTTCTCATCTACCGCTGTGTCTGGTCTTTGTCGTCCCCCAAATAAGCAGCTACTAAGGGCATGGCCTGCCAGCATCACAACATCAGCGAACCCTGAGGACCCCTAGGAAGCGGTAGCAACCTCACGACTGCATACAAAAAAGGCCGGAACGAGTTAACGGAAATCAAAGACAACGATCATCAGCACCGCCTCCGGTTTCGAGGTAATGCTCAACCCCGAAGACCTCTGCCATAGCAAAGCAGCACCCTAGTGGACCAACATTGGCTTTACCAAATTGGCGTTCAGCCTCAAGAAGCCTCCGTTAAAAAAGGCCAGTTTATGAAGAAATGGGCATCCCTAACAAACGCCCGGGCAAAACAGATTCTGGGTAATGACCAAGCCGGCCCGAGACGCGACTAAGCCTCCATTCAGAGATTACTTCCAGGAAGTCACTGGCCTTGGTAGGATCAAAGCACAACCCAAGGCTCGTTCTCGAAGCACTCGCCTTGGCAGGGCATATGGAAGACTCGTTATGACACACCTTGAAGCAGCATGGAAATCGACGACCATTATGAAAAGGCAGAAGACCCCCGAGGACATGTGATGAGGACATACAGAGTTTGCAAAAAATGGTACAGATCTACATTTAACCGTTATAAAGCTGTACCAATAGCATTTCTACATCATGATTAGACATGTACTATGTAAGGATCCCCCCTACTATATAAAGGGGACCCATATCACCTTGTAACTTCTCTCTCGAAGAATGATTCATTACACAACATATTGAATACATTACAATATTCTTTTTTCTTCGCTAATACAATTGTTCTTTACATTTATTGCTCATTCTTTCGTTGTTCATTCATTATTAATTGTTGTTCTTCATTTATTTCTCATCATTAACCACAAAAGGTTGTCTTTGAGGCTTTGATTATAACTGATCCTTCATTAATTGTTCACTGCTATCAGTCCGTATAGACCTCGAGGCCCCACTCTAGACAGCTCGAGGACCTGCCATGTGGCCCTATTGGTTTGCAATTTTTTATTTTCTTTACTCACACTTAGCATTTTTTGCCTAACAACTAGTATTGAGATAAATCACATATTTTAGAACCACAAAATCAAATATAATTGTAGTTACCATTTTCAAGGTAAATAAGGGGGAATCTAGAAAGGGCTTACATGTTGTTGGACATGCACAACTTGGGAATCTAATCGATGGAGTCAAAAGATCCAAGCACGGGGAAGGTCCTTCTGGGACCAAGTAGATTAGGAAATGATGTTCTTTACTGCTTTCTAGCTTAGTTTTAGATTTCGATTGTAATAAGGCAAATGCCATTAGTAACTTTCTTATTATTGACAGTTTAGTAAGGATTTGATTCATTTTTGCATTAATGAAATGACCCAATTATTGGCATCAATTTTCTCCAAGTTTATGTGACGCTAGGCCTACCTCGGACACAACAAGGTCCCCAAATTAGGACGCGGATTTATTATGAAACATGTTCAATATTGCAAGTATTCTCTCAATATCCCTTACTGACTTGGTTACCTTTTGTTTTACTTTCTTTTGATTATTCTCATTCCCCAAGGTTGGTTCGTGCATATTGGCATCATCCGCATATCACACTAGATCCAGAGGTTCTCCACTTCCTCCTCCACCAAGTTATCCTAAAGGCAAAAGCAAATGGAAAGGAAAAATGGATAATTTAAGCAGTATCAGAAGGTACAATGCAAAAAACGTTGAAACTTCGGATGGTCGGAGTACTCCAGCACTTAATGAATTGGTCCTATGCCTGTAAGAGAAAATACTGGAGCTACAAGGAGAACTTGAGCAGGTTCTGAACTTGGCAAACCTTTCCCTCACCCTAAACATCCCCGATGTCAATCAACAAAACGCCCCTAACCCGGCACCTCCCCAAAACACACAAAACCAAAATCCACTACCAAACCCTCCCGCACCACATCAATACACCACTCCTTCCTAGAACCATAACCCTCCACCGGTACCTACTCCTCAGCAACACCATCACCATCCAACTCAATGCCCACAAACCATCACTTACCATACCCTTCAAAATGCACTGGAACCTACTCTTGATCCCGAAAACTAACCAATGACCACCATCATGCCTGAATTCTTGAAGTCCACCAAAGCAATTTCATATATGTGGAAACTTTACCCCACACCCCACAACAAACCCTATAAATACCGGAATCCACTAAGAAAAACCTGCTCGTCAAGAATATGGCAGAAGAACTCAAAAAGCTCACTGGTAGAGTTCAGAGTGTCGTAGGTGGAAAGGGCATTGAGGGTTTGAATTATGAGGACTTTTGCGTTCAACTAGATGTAGAACTGTCGGAGGGTTACAAACCTCCAAAGTTCGAAAGGTTCGACGAAATTGGTGATTCGAAAGTGCATCTAAGAACATACTATGACAAACTTGTAGGGGTTGGTAAAGATGAACGGCTTCGTATGAAGCTATTCATGAGGAGCCTCACTGGAGATGCTTTGTCTTGGTACATGAGTCAGAACCCGAAGAAGTGGGTTAATTGGGTGAGCATGGCGTCAGATTTTATGGATCGGTTCAGGTTCAACACAGAAAATACACCAGATGTTTTCTACATCCAAAATCTCAAGAAGAAACCAACGGAAACCTTCCGCGAGTATGCTACTCGGTGGATATTGGAAGCTGCGAAAGAAAGGGCGGCACTTGAAGAAGAACAAATGAATAAGTTCTTTGTCAAAGCTCAATACCCGCAATACTATGAAAGGTTGATGGTTATTGAAAATCATAAATTCTCTAACATCATCAAACTGGGAGAAAGAATAGAAGAAGGGATCAAGAGTGGAATGGTAACAAATTTCGAAGCATTCCAGGCCACAAATAAAGCTTTCAGTCAGGAGGTATCTCCAAGAAGGAAGAAGTGGGTGCAGTAATGGTAGCCCAAGTTCCGAAGTCTCCTCTCACATACCAAACACCTCCACCCACATACCAGCCTTCACCCCCAGATACCAACAACCTACTGCCACCTAACACACTTATAACACCTAGCCCGCATATTACCACTCACCACCACCAGCCCGCCAAAATTATCAAAAACCAAGACCTAATTTCGATCGCAGACCACCCAGACAAAATACTTCGATTGCTGAACCTATAGACCAACTATACTAGAGATTGAAGGCTACCAGTTACGTCACTCCCATTCCCAATGTTGTTATGGAAAACCCTTCTCAGTGGATTAACCCAAACAAGACATGTGCCTATCACTCAGGCATGAAGGGTCATACCACTGATGAATGTAGCACTCTAAAGGACAAGATCCAGACATTAAACAACACTAAAGTCATACAAGGAAAGGAGACTACACCCAATGTTCGTAATAATCCTCTCTTAGATCTTAAAGGTGAGGGAGTAAATGTGATAGAGACTGATGAAGAATGGGATTTAAAAGGGTCAGTTGGACTCATTCGGGAGAGGGATGATCCTAAAACATATCTAGTCACTCTCACGCCTATCGTAGTACAAACCCAGACACCGATCGAGGTTGAAGTAGTCACACCAGCACCATTTGAAGTCGAGGTGACCACACCCTTCACCATAGTGGTATCACCTACGCCATCTTATAAGTCTGATGTTATACCGTGGGATTATGTTGCGGAGCAAGAAGGAAAGGAAAAGCGAAAATGGAAGAAACAAGTGCAGCACAAGGCATGACTAGAACTTGCAGGGTTTATAGAACTGAGCACTTGGGAGGCACAAGAAAAGAAGCTGCATCTAATCCACTCGTCATTAAGACTAGCCTTGACAACCTTTGGAGAAAAGTGCAAGTGAGAGAATACTCTATAGTTGACCATTTGAACAAAACTCCTGCTCAGATATTCATTTTATCACTGCTACAAAACTTTGAGACACACAGGCACGCCCTGATGAAGGTGCTGAGTGAAGTCTATGTACCCACCAACATCACCAGTGGGGAAATGGCCAACATGGTTGGGCAGGTATGGAAGAGCCACAAAATCACTTTTAATGAAGAAGAGCTACCACCGGAAGGACTAAGTCACAATAGGGCACTACATATCATAATAGAATTTGAGGACAAATACATCGCTAGGATCCTGATAGATGGGGGCTCGAGTCTCAACATATGTCCACTGACTACTCTGAAGAGGCTGGGTAAAATCCTGCATGAGATACGAGTAGGAAGTATTAATATGAAGGTGTTTGATGGATCTCAGAGGGCCACAATTGGAGAGATCAACCTCAGTCTACAGATGGGCCCAACCTGGTTTGATATTGAGTTTCAAGTGCTAGATATATCTGCTACCTAAAATCTACTATTGAGACGACCCTGGATACATGTCGCTGGGTCCGTAGCTTCTACTCTGCATCATGCTATGAAGTTTGAATGGAACCATCAGGAAGTGATCATCCTTGGAGACAGGAGTAATCCCATCTATACCAATCAGACTATTCCAGTCATCGATAACATGAGGAAGCTGGGTGGAGAAATATACCATTGCATTGAGCGCATCAACATAGTTGAAAAGGACAAATGGTGGAGCAGCAAGATAAAAATCATATTGCTATGGACAAGGTATAAGCCTAGCAAGGGTCTCGGCAAGAATCCCCAAGGGATCACCAAACTGGTACAGCTAAAGTGTCATGGTACAACTTTTGGGTTTGAGTATGAATACACCTAGCAAGAGTACCAGGATTGGTCGTCTCCATGGCGTGGTCCTTATTATTCGCTGGAACAACTTGTACCACATTTGCACTAGACATTTCATCAAGCTGACATGATGTGGGGGTCTGGAGAAGATGATGCTTTAGCAGGCATAAGGAAGTTATTTCTGGATGATGAAGACATGGATTACAGTGCGATAGTTGAGGAGGATGAGGAGGAGGAAGAAATTACTATTCAGATTGTGGAGAAAGGAGCTATTCTCAAGAACTGGACTGTTGCACCATCGTGGGCCCACCGAGTTCCTGGTAGCCTAGAAATTAGCATCAATTATTTTTAAAAGCAATTTTATGAGCATCTAAGACATTTTCTATATTTTGTTTTGAACGTATTATGTTTTGAAACAATTGCTCGAATAATTGAGCCGTACTTGTTTGACGTTTTAAATATTTTTATCAATACATTGCTATTTTTAATATTTATTATTGTTCTTTACATTTTCTCTCTACGGCATTATTATTACTTATCCCGATGAACCTATGACTGTGACATGTAATGAGACAACGCAACATAAGGATAGTGATTCAGAGGATCTGCAAGAGGATATAATACCTAAGGCAATTCTCAAAGAAGTGGAAAACTTTGAAAATAAGCCTAAGTCTAATTTGGATGAGACCGAGACAGTTAACCTAAGGGACTCCGAAATAGTTAAGGAAACACATATAAGCATTCATCTATCACCATCAAAGAAGGAAGAATGCATCCGATTCCTGAAAGAGTATGAAGATATCTTTGCATGATCCTACGATGATATGACAGGTTTGAGCACATCCATAGTGGCTCACAAGCTACCTACCGATCCTATGTGTCCACCTGTAAAACAAAAACTCCGAAAATTCAAGCCAAATATGAATTTGAAAATAAAAGAGGAAGTCACTAAGCAAATCAAAGCCAAGGTTCTCAGAGTGGTTGAGCATCTGATTTGGTTGGCCAACATCGTGCCAGTCTTGAAGAAAGATGGGAAAGTCCGAATGTGTGTCGATTATCGCTATTTAAACAGCGCGTGTCCCAAAGATGATTTCCCATTGCCCAATATACACATACTGATCGACAACTATGCCAAACATGAACTTCAGTCTTTTGTGGATTGCTTCGTGGGGTATCATCAGATTTGGATGGATGAAGAGGATGCCAAAAGATAGCCTTTATCATACCATGGGGGATGTACTGCTATAAAATGATGTTGTTTGCTTGAAAAATGCTGGAGCCACTTACATAAGAGCTATGACAACTATTTTCCACGACATGGTACATAAGGAAATAGAGGTGTACATGGATAACATCATCATCAAATCCAGAAGAAGCACAGATCATATAGCAAACTTGAAGAAGTTCTTCGATCTGCTTCGAAGATACAATCTGAAATTGAATCTCGTAAAGTGTGCCTTTAGAGTCCCCACCAGAAAATTGCGAGGATTCAGCGTCAGCCACCGAGGGATTGAATTGGACCCATCAATGGTCAAAGCTATCCAGGACTTGCCACATCCGAAGAACAAGAAATATGTGATGAGTTTCTTAGGGCGTCTCAACTACATCATCCATTTCATAGCACAATCAACTGTGATATGTGAACCGATTTTCAAAATGTTGAAGAAAGATGCTGCAACAAGCTGGACTGAATAATGCTAGAAGGCCTTCGACAAAATCAAGGAGTATTTATCTAAACCACTTGTTCTAGTCCCACCGAAACCAGAGAGACCTTTGTTGTTTTATTTGTCCCTACTAGATGGGGCTTTTAGTTGTGTTCTAGGAAAACACGATGAGACAGGAAGAAAGGAGCAGGCCATATATTATCTGAGTAAGAAATTCACACCCCATGAAGCACAGTACTCTTTGCTAGAGCGCACCTATTGCGCTCTGACATGGATAGCTCAAAAGTTGAGGCACTACTTCTGTGCCTACACCACATATCTCATTTCAAGGATGGATCCGCTGAAATATATTTTCCAGAAAGCCATGCCTATGGGAAAGTTAGCAAAATGGCAGATATTACTAAGTGAGTTTGATATCATCTATGTAACTCAGAAGGTGGTCAAAGGATAAGTGTTGGTGGATCCTTTGGCAAAAATTCCTATAGATGGAGAATATAAACCATTGAAAACATATTTTCCCGACAAGGAGGTATCGTTTGTGGGAGAAGATATCACTGAAGCATACCATGGTTGGAGAATGTTCTTCGATGGAGCTACAAACTTTAAAGAAGTGGGTATTGGAGTTATCTTAGTGTGAGAAATAGGCCAACACTATCCGGTATCTGCAAAACTTAGGTTTCCATGTACTAACAAAATGGAAGAATTTGAGGCTTGTATCATGGGACACAGGTTAGCCCTGACATGAATGTTCAAGAATTTCTGGTGATTGGAGATTCAGACCTTTTGGTGCATCAGATCTTAGGAGAATGGGATATAAAGAACACCAAGATATTACCATATCTACACTATGTGCAAGAGCTTATCAAGAGGTTCACGAAAATAAAATTCAAACATGTTCGAGGATTCAGAATGAGTTCATAGATGCATTAGCCACTTTATCTTCCATGATGCAGCACCCAGACAAGAATTTCATCAATCCTATCCTAATAGGAATTCATAAGAAATCAGCTTATTGTGCTCATGTTGAAGAATAAATTGATGGAAATACATGGTTCCACGATATCAAAGAATACTTGCCAAAAGGAGAGTACCCAGAGCAAGTAACTCATAATTAGAAATGCACACTCCGGAGGATAGCCAACCACTTCTTTCAAAGCATAGGAACTCTGTACAAAAGGACTCCTGACTTGGGGTTACTATGGTGTGTCAATGCCAAGGAAGCATCCAGATTGCTCGAGGAAATACATGCCGGAACTTGCGCGCAGCACATGAATTGTTTTGTCATAGCCAACAAACTACTAAGAGCAGGGTATTTCTAGATGACCATAGAAATAGACTGCATCAAGTACATCCAGAATTTTCACCAACGCCAGATACATGCTGATATGATAGGAGTCCCACCCAATGAACTAAATGTAACAAGTGTACCCTAGCCTTTCTCCGCTTGGAGCATGGATGTCATCGGTCCAATCGAACCCGTTATTTCAAACTGGCGTAGATTTATTCTGGTGGCCATAGACTATTTTACAAAATGGGTTGAAGTCATATCTTACAAAGCTATAACTAAGAAGGTTGTTGCAGATTTTGTTCATGATCGCATTGTTTGCCGATTCGGAATACAATAGTCAATCATCACCGACAACACCGCCAACCTTAACAATGATCTATTGAAGGCTATGTGTGAGACCTTCAAGATCAAGCATAAGAATTCCACAGCATACATGCCGCAAATGAATGGAGCTATAGAAGCCTCCAATAAAAACATCAAGAAAATATTGAGGAAAATGGCATATAATTACAAACAATGGCACTAAAAGCTACCATTTTCTTTGCTTGGATATCGTACCACAATTCGCACATCAACTGGGGCAACTCCTTATTTATTAAAGCAGTTATCCCTCCTAAAGTAGAAATCCCTTCTCTAAGAATCATACAAGAAGTTGAGCTCAGTGATACAGAATGGGTACAAAGCCACTATGAACAACTGGCCCTCATTGATGGAAAGAGAATGAATGAAGTATGTCATGGTAAACTCTACCAGGACAGAATGGCAAGAGATTTCAACAAAAACATCAGACCAAGGCAATTCACACCGAGGCAATTGTTGCTGAAATGGATCTTCCCACATCACGATGAAGCAAAGGGGAAGTTTTCACCCAATTGGCAAGGTCCCTACATTGTTCACCGAGTACTAAGGGGAGGAGCTCCCATACTTGCAGAAATGGACGGAGAAATTTGGCAAAAACCTATCCACTCAGACACAGTCAAGAGATACTATGTTTAGGATTGTTCACATTTCTTCATTTGATGTAACTGAACTACCTTTGACCCGATTTCTGTTTAAGAGGAGATATGTAGGCAGCCCTGTGGATTCGGTCATATCTTAATAAAATCTTCATTTTTTCCATGATCAGAAACTAGGCAGAATTTTAAGGAGGACCCTAAAAATTCTGAAGAAAGTTCAGCCAACTTCGTCATATGCGAAATAGCCAAAGTATTGCATTTAAAGTGGGGCAGAATTTTGAGAGGGACCCTGAAAATTCTAAAGCAAGGAGGTCACAAGGTCTCTAAAATATGTCACAGTCATCGGTTCATCTAAATTTTTTGATATTGCATACTACTACATTTCAAATAATTATATTTATCAAATACATGCATATTTTTGGAAAACTTTATTTCGATGACAACCAAATGTTACCCAGGGTAACTCAAACAGGATCTCAAGGCAGGAGCAAAGATAGAGCAAGAAAACGAAAGCGCAAACCAACCTTCCCCCATAGAACTCACAATTTTTCTTTGGATGCAGACACAATAAGACAACGATATTTGCAAATACATCGAGTCACTGCCTTTAAGATAGCAAAGTATCTAGCGTGAACATCTCCAACTAAGAAATACTTTACTTCTCACTATCACTTAACGTTTTCTTGTATTAGGATAAGCATTGCCTCCCTAATTGCATAAGGATAAGCACTGCCTTTCCCTACATGAGACTAAGCATTGTCTTCTTCTTTGCACGAGGCTAAGAATTGCTTCCCTAATTGTAAAAGGCTAAGCACTAGCCTTTCCCTACATGAGACTAAGCATGTCTCCCTCTTTGCATGAGGCTAAGCATTTCCTCCCCAATTGCGTAAGGCTAAGCACTGCCTTTCACTGCATGAGACTAAGCATTGTCTCCTCTTTGCATGAGGCTAAGCATTGCTTCCCCAATTGCTTAAGGCTAAGCAATGTCTTTCCTTGCATGAGACTAAGCATTGTCTCCCTCTTTGCATGAGGCTGAGCATTGTCTCCCTAATTGCATAAGACTAAGCACTATCTTTCCCTGCAAGAGACTAAGCATTGTCTCCTCTTTGCATGAGGCTAAGCATTGCCTCCCTAATTGCATAAGGCTAAGCACTGCCTTTTTTCGCATCGAGACTGAGCATTGTCTCCTATTCCTGCATGAGGCTAAGCATTGCCTCCCTAATTGCATAAGGTTAAGCACTGCCTTTTCCTCAAGATTAAATACTATCTCCATTATGCTATCTAAGACTTAGCACTATCCTCTATTCACCTGGGGCTAAGCACTGCCCTCATCTTATACAGGACTAAGCCTTATATTGTTTTATTTCCCACATGGCCAAGTATCATATCTTTGCATTTCATGGAGTGAAACATCACCATTTTGTCCAAAGGCGTCATAGTCCTAAGATATCATCCTCATAGCCGAAAGACACCATTCCATGGCCTGAGGATCTCTCAAAAGTGCACATTATTATTCAAAGGCGTCATAGTCCAAAGGCACCATCCTCAAGGCCTGAGGACATCATTTCATGGCCTGCAAATCCCTTATCACACGATTCATGGCCCAGGACGTCATGGTCTAAGGATATCATCCTCACCGTCCAAAGACAACCTTCATGGTCAAAAGGAAATTTATATCATGTTTAAATTCTCGCAATAATCCATATATATTTGCATGCATCGTGTTTTAAGTTTGGCAGGTAATCCAGGAAGTAATCGTTCTACAAACAGGAGCAATCTTTGGTCCGGTTTCTATTCACAACGTTCACATCCTGCAATTGTTTCAAACATAACCGACCACCATCAATTACCCGCTTTTTACTCTATGACCGTTCAGATATTTGTTGTATAACACATCCGTAATGTTTCAGATTCCATTCATGACTTCACATAAATTCATTGGATACTATCTTACCCAAAAGAACCCTTTCCGAAACATACGACCATTCCTATAACAACTCCATCGGCTTTGTTCATCGTTGGATCCAGAACTACACACGTCCAGATTCCCGTAACACCTGGATACGTAGGCAACTCAGGAACCAAGGTTCGGCCCCCATGTTTTTTCAATTCACAACATCCCTCATTTAATTCAGCTAAAATTGGTCATCGTTTTCTTTACTCGACAACTCTTTCATTGTTTCTGGGTAAAGAGGGGCAGCTGTTGATACCCAATTTTGCCCTCATGTTTTTCAAAATGTATATATACTTTAAAAACATCAATTTTGCATCATTATTTAGTTTACAAATTGTATAATTTTCCATAATTTTTAGAGCTTTTAAATAAATTTTCTTGCATTTAAATTACATAAATAATTAGTAATTACTCCTTTGAATTATTTGTGGTAATTTAATCATCCAAAATTACTATTTTTGTATCCTCATATATGTCTCATAATATTTTCACTTCATTTCATATAATTATGTTCACATTTTAAAGCTATTTATCTAATTTTGCGATAATAGTCTATACACATATACAAATGCTCCTTATATTTATACTATTTGTGTTAAAAATAGCATTTTATATTTTTTTAATGCTAAGTCATTATTTTTAATCATTTTAGTGCATAAAAATATTATTTATTCATTTACTAATTATTTTTGTAAATTACGTGTGTTTAAAAGGATGGCCCAATTTTAAATCAATTTTCGGACCAAGAATTGCCCAATACCTTAGCCCAGAACCCCTAGCCCAAAGTCAAACGACCCCTTTACAAAACCCGGTTGGTACCAGTTCTAATCGACCCGCCCCATTTATTTTTTAATCCCAGCCAAGATCATCGGTCCTCATTCGTCCCCCCATTTAAATTAACCTAACCCACCCCAAAACCCTACCATTTCTTCTTAGACGTCGCCTTTGAATTCTCTCTTCTCTTCTCCACAGAAAACCTAGCCACCCTCTCAAATCTCTCCAAATCCGTCTCAAGCATGAATTCTTTCCATGATTTCCTTACCTTTTGTGTGTTATTCCGGTATCTTCTACAAAACTATGGTATCACCTAGTACTTACCTAAACATGGAAAGTACTATCTCTTAGAATACTGCCATTCCACTTCAACCACTTGAATATGGATGTTATTTAGTCCATATACATCATGACCATGGTTATATGGGTCCGATTAGCCAAGATTTTTGGCCAATATTTGATTTCTGTCAACTAGGGTTTACCTATTTATTCCCTTATCTGATTTTTCTTGATTCTGCATGTTATTGCTTCCTTATTTATGTTTGACTTTTACAATATTTCCTTGTTTACTTGTCCGATTTCTATCACTATATAAACCCCTCCCTATCCCCCTTCGAGACTAGACTTTTAATCGACACTTTCACTAAAAATTTGTGCTTTGTTCTGTGATTCCCTCATTATCTTGTTGCGTACTTTATTTTTGGCCGGCGGAAAGCTAAGGCCACTGAGATTCTATTGTTCGAACTTTCTCTTGGTGCGAGCATTGCCCGGGGTTCTTTTGAAGCTCTTGGGAACTTTGAGACATTGAGATTCTGGGTTCTTGTGGATCTTTTGTTCTTATTGTTGTCCGTTTAACTGGTAAATCGCTTGACCTTTTGCAATTCATTTTTTGTGTGTCTCTGATTTGCGTGTATTCTCACTTTTGAAATCTATGTCTAAGTGTGTCTTTGGGTTAATTTTATGCACAACTCTGTTAACTTTACACTCGTTTTGAGTCTCTTTAGCATTTAACTTCTCCTAATGCTGCTAGTTCTAAGATTGTCTATCTCTAAGCTTGTGTATTTATGCCTGAGTGTTCATGAATATGCTTACCTACTTTGTCATGAATCTCTATAATGAAGGCCTCACATCTGTGATAACGTGTGACATGTTTCTCTACTATTTTGTCACTCAGCATGCTCACTTGATCTCATACCCCTTTAGTGATTGTTTGAGGTTTTATAACAATCATCTCAACTTGTTTGAAGTGCTTCATGATATTAGGATGAATCCATGACATAATTTGAACTTTCTTTAGTTAATTAGTCTAGTGTGTCAATCTGCTGATGACGTCCAAATCCACTACTAAAAATTAAATGGACACGATCGCACGCAATATAATTTACCCAACTATGAGTCGGGGTCGAATCCCACAGAGAACAATATGTAGGCGGTTAGGAATGTAAGAGAATTATCACTTATCGCGCAATGCCAAACACTTAGATTTTGGTTTAGAAAATGTTTAATATCTAAATGCGGAAAAGTAAACTAACCTAGAAAGTAAGTAAAATGATCAATGGCTACAAGTATGAATGCATCGGGAATTACACTCAAGTAATGATCCAATGTATTTCATGATTTTACAAATATGAGCGAGTTTATGTTAATTAGCCACGGATGATAATTCTTAATTAACTTCTTCCGAAGACTAACAAGACTTCATAATTGAATTATTTCTAACCAAATTAAGAGGATAAGTACACCCGAAATGCTTACAAGTAGTTCAATCCTATCCCTAGGTAGAATCTATAAAATGAGGGTTAAAACCTCAACTTCTTGTTAATTAATCTTTCCCAACCCCAAATTATCTTCCAAAATTAATTCGGAGTTAATGGGCGAGTCCTAGGGTTAGCTAGTCCCTTTGGAAACATTAAAGAACAAGAATAATTAAAGTAACAATAACTCACTTCATAAAAGAAAAAAATCATTCAATACATAAGCACAACAAGGTACTTAATCCACACTTTAAACATGAATATTTCCATAAACAAGATTCAAGTGTTGACTAAAATACTACACACTTAGATATACAATACAAAGCAAGGAAATGAAGAAAGCAACATAAATGGGTAAGAAATTCTTAACCAAAAGCTTCAAATCTTCAAGACCAAAGTGTGTGTGCAAAGCCCTAGCTTCCAACCTTGTTCTCTCAAGCCCTAAGAACTGAAAATAAGCCAAAGATATGCCCAAGATCTTTTACAAATGAGCCTAGTCGAGTATTAAATGGTTTAGGGCCAAAAATATGAAATTCCATAATTGCCCAGGTCTGAAGCTCGATTTTCGCATTTGCAAACAAAGGTTCACAATTGCGAAGTATGGCTATACTGTGCACTTTCGTATTTGCGAAGAGGACTTCGCATTTGCGAAGTTTGACTCCCCTGGTTGACTTCACATTTGCGAAGTCTTTTTTGCATTTGCGATGACTGCCTAGATCATATTCCTTCGCAATTCCCATACTTTCCTCGCAATACCCAAGCCTGTAATCTTCACAATTCCCAGGCTTATGTCACAATTGCGACCACTGGGGGCATTGCCCAGTTTTTTCTCTTTTTAGATTCTTTTTGACTTGTTTCACTTGGTTTCTTCAACATCACTTCTAAATCACATAGAACCTATAATATAGAAGTAAATGGCATTAAGCACATGATTTTATCACATCAATTATAGCAAAAATATAAGCTTAAAGACAAGATAAATTGGTAAAATACCAACTTATCAAATGCCTATTTGACATGGGTTCACTTTTCCACTCTATTCTGAATCTGTAATGATAGTCTTGCATATGTAATGTGTTCTAATCTGTACTAAGACCTTTCACATCAACTATGATCTACTCCCTCACAGCATGTTTCTGTTTTGCTTAGTCTTGTAGCCTTAATGACTGTTTGAAACCTTTAGAATGCCATATTAAGTTTGTGTTTCCATACCATGTTTGACATAATTAATATCATTATGCTTCAAATCTCAAAGTCAGTGCCTTTCTTAAACTTGCTGGTACTATGCACCTGTGTATGATAACTTCTGTCAATCTTGCCAACTTATTTTCTTCCCTAACTCTTTCAATATGTGATTGTCTGTGTATTATTTTACTAAGTGTTAAACCTGCTTCTAAGTCCCTACTGAACCTGCTTTTAAGTTTTGTGACCTATTTGATTAGTTGATTTGTGTTGTCAACCTTGCTATGTCTATTTTAAGATATAAGTGTATCCCCTGAACTTCTGTCCCTCAACCGTTGGCCACTCTCTCCCATTTGTTACCTATGTTATCCTGAACCTCTCATTCAATGTCGGCTGAAAGCCAAGACCACCAAGGTTTCTACTACTGACCTCCCAAGTGTGTGCATTGCTCGGGATCCATTTGAGACCTTTGTGAACTCTGACACACTATGATTTGGGTCTTTAGTCACTCCCTGAAACCTGAACTATCCCACTCAACCCTTTCTTCCTATTATCTGCTGAATATCTAAGATGGTTGGTTTATGTGATTCAATGCCTGTCAATATGGTTGTGTGATTTGGATTTGAGCTCTTCTATAGATTCTGGGTCGTGTTGATGAATATGGCTCCTTGTTGGAAATCTAGGTATAATGCATGAGAATTGATACAGGCTCATACAATGCTGGGTATTTCTCTTGAGCATGTTGTGGACCTACTATCATTATTTGTACAATATTTGGGCATGTAATAACTTTGTAATAAATAATTGGGGTGTTAGTGAAAACGGGGAATGGGTAAATTTCGATGTCTGCATGCAAGGGTAGAAACTTGCCTATAGGATTCAATTTGCTATATATGTCATTCAATCTCTATGTACTATGTAGAAATCATGTCATTAGAGAAGCGCACACTCACATTATTTGTTTACTAGCAAAACATGAGCTCAAATGCTTCAATTATCCCTATTGCTACATGTTATTAGAAAACCTGCCCAGAGGAAATGAATATCGTTGAACATTCCTTCAATTTGCATTGCTGCAACATATCCACTAGAAATCATGCCTATAGGATTTAATCATTCCATTTGTTACTGCATTGCACTATTCACCTAGGAAACATGCCTATAAGGTTAAGGTATAACAATAAAATCATCTCCAAGTGCTAATCCTTAGAAATCTTGTCTATAGGGCATGACTATTCGCCTTAACAATTGTTAGTGTTGCACTTCTCAACATTGTTTATTGACCACTTATGCCGCTATCAAAAGCATGTGTAATTCTGGGTTCTCCCAATAGATTTCATCATCCTTACCGCGTTAATCACTTAGACGCAACATCAATAGGATTAATATCTGGAGATCTGCAATTTCAATGATCAGCATGTAACAATTGTGTAATCATTTGGAGATAAACAGCGCCTAGCCTCTAAACCTGCTTGTATGCTTTGATGCATTGTCACGTACAAATCATGTCTATAGGGCTTAAGGTTCTTAATTCTGAATTGCCTAACATGAAAACTTGTCTTGCGTGCATTTTTTGCTTAAGTGTGGAGGCGAACTTGAGCCCTTAAGTGCCCATATTTAAAGTCCAATGTGTTTTTGTATGTCTCCTAGTTTTGACATTTCTGAGCAGCTTAAGTAAGGTCTAGAACCACCCAAATAGAGGTACCATACCTCCTAGGTCATAGGTATGGGATGGGTAGTGCACGCATAGAGCACGACTTATAATTGAATTAGCACATTTTAAATAAACAACTTTAACATAGTAATCGGGTAGCAGGAGATGATAGTCTATGCTCGCTAAATAATATGAGCAACTCCCTACCCTAAGGGAGTTGTGAAGTATTATTTATGTTGCATAGATTGATACTTTAGGCTAAAAAGCTTAGGACCCCCCAGCCCAGCCCTTTTCCTTTATACGTTTGGTATAAGATCTAAATAGTTGTATCCCTATGTTCGTACAGAGATCTGTACTAATCATGTTGTAAAAAAATTCTTTGACCTCTGAATTCCCTTTATTCATTTGATCACTTAGCTTAATTGTAATCCACATAATCTTAAGTTCGGCCGGGACCCACAGTTGTGGACCTCAAAGAGTGACTAACACCTTCTCTTTGAGGTAATTTGAGCTCTTACCCAATCTTTGGTGGCGTTGACTAGTCAAACAGAGTTATCTGCATAATAGGTGCCCAAACGCACCTTAAAACCGTTAGGTGGCGACTCTTCTTCTTTTAACACTCTGTATCCCATTCTAAAAGGAGTTGTCATGACGTCGAAACCCATTTTTGCAGGAAAAATAGGGCGCGACACTGATACTGAGCTTAAACGACAGAACGGTCTTCCGCAAGGCGACGATAATAACCCAATCAAATACGCAAGGAGAAACATCATGCACCACGTCTGTAGTATTACAATTCCTTGATTCCCAATCTATAACAAGCTCTTCACGTTGCATAAAATTGAATAGGAAGGAAATAAAGGCATAAGCCTCAACGGAATCAAACGGCACGATGAGAAATCAAGAAGGGAAGTGCTTCTAACAGCCATGTAGCCTCTCGAAGATAAGTACAGACGTCTTCGTACCAATCCGCAAGACTCTACTAGACTTGATCATGACTCATGAGACCTAAGTGAACCTACTGCTATGAGACCATGTTGTCATGATCTAGAATTCACTAGATGTCATGATGGCACCTAACGTCGTCGCCAGGCAAGCCAACAATGAATGTTTAACTTAACTACTCATTTTAGTATTTTTGAAATCATAATTTTAGTCAATTAAATAGTAAGAAATAGAATTTACAGGCTGTGAATCGTAACATGAAATGCATCTCATGAAAAGTCCCCACAATAGCTGCGCCTCTGGGCCCAAAAGATCACCAGACATATATGTACCGACATAAAAACATGCAGCAAGTGTAATATGAGTACGTAAATCAACGTGTACCCAGTAAGTATCTAGCCTAACCCGAAGGAGTAGTGACTAGGGGTCGACATTGACACTCAACTAGAGGTCCAATAACATCAGGTACAGTAAAGAGGTGAGCAAATATGAGGCAGAGTAAATAAATGAAATAGACAAGTAATAATACGTGGTACATTTCCCCTCTTTACAATAGGCTCAAGCTCTCAATTAGCAAATTCCTCCTCACACAGAGCATGTATATGTATATATATATAGTGGACCTCACCATAATGAGTCGTTATACTTCAAACCAGGAAAAACTCACAGATACACTGGTTTATGGCCAAATATTACACACAAATTCATGAGGGTATATTTATAGAAATGTCGATGCATACGGCCCAATCCCATCATAATCTGTGCACTGTCGAGGGTCGAACGACACGAACTATTGATGCATCTATTAAACTACTGAGGCAAATGGCATGCTCCCATGAGAGTGTGGTACATAAATTCTGCTAAGGCAAATGACCCGATCCCATTAGACTGTAGTACATAAACCCTGCCGAGACGAGTGGCCCGATCCCATTAGAATAAGAAGCTTTAACGGGTTCTTGACCCCACTCACGAATAAACATGTGAGTTATAATATCTTTAACGAAAAACCTTTCAATGAAACATATATATATATATATATATATATCACAGAAAAAATTTCATAAGAGGAGTACAACTATTCCATGACTAATCATGAAACTCGTGAAGTCTCTACAAAAGCGAGTCTATCACTCTACGCATGTCTAGTCTCATTTCATAATGCGAAATGAAAGAATTTAAGCGAGCAAAGATAATCCCAATAGTGCAAGTATAGCATGGTGTGAACCTAAGTCTACCCAGACAATAACATGAGCCTAACTATGTACGACACTCGTCACCTCGTACGTACGTATCCCCCGCAACGAGCTACACATATTAAATATATCACCTAGGGGTAGTTTCCCCCTCAAAGAGTTAGACAACAGCCTTACCTCAATTAGGTCAACTCAATACTCAATTTAGCTTTTCCTTTTCCAATTCACCACCGCTCGTCTCAATCTAATGATTGAAACGAAAATCATCTCTCAAAATCACCCACTCTCCGACATATGGTTCAAAATATGATAAAATGAAGCAAAAACTTGAATTACATAGCAGAAAATAAGATGCAGATGTCGCAATTGCGACCCTCGCAAAAGCGAAGAAGCCTTCGCAATTGCGAACAAGAACAGGGCTGTAAAATGTCGTATTTGCAACAAACGTTCGCAATTGCGATGCCCATTTCGCAATTGCGATAGAGACATTCGCAATTGAGACCACAGCAAAAACCAATAGTTTTTCCCGACACGGAATAGGCATAACTCTCTCATACAATGTCCAAATTTGATGATTATTTTTGCTATGGCTCCGTAATTACGATACTGATCTAATGGTTCAATACAATAACAAATAAAAGCTCATTTTCTCAATATGGTACCCTTTATGTCCAAAGCAACGATGTTGAAACATCAAATAAGAGTGTGATACAACCTAAAACACCCCTGAGGCCCTCGAGACCCCTTCCAATCACACCGACCCGCTCCATAACATAACACAGACCTGTTCGATGCCACAAATCATACCAAATAACATCAACACAACTAATTGTGCATCGATTCAAGCCTAATAATCTATTGAACTTCTAACTTCCACATCTGATGCCGAAACCTATCAAATCATGTCCGTTTGACCTCAAATTTTGCACACAAGTCACATTTGACATTACAGACGTACTCCAACTTCCGAAATCAGAATCCGACCTCGATTCCAAGAAGTTCACTTCCGGTCAAACCTCTCAAAAACCTTAAATTTTCTAACTTTCGCCAAATGACCCCAAAATAACCCACGAACCTCCGAATCCACTTCCGGACGTGCTTCTAATACCAAAATCACCATACGAAGCTATTCCCAGACTCGGAATGCCAAAAGTACATCGATAACATTGGAATGCACTTCTATCCAAATTTATGAAATTCTTCCAAAATGCTAACTTACACAATAGGCAACGAAACGCTCTCGGGTCGTCCAAAACTCGATCCGACCATATGCCCAAGTAAAAAATCATCGTACGAACCTGTTGGAACCTTCAAATCCTGATTCCTAGGTCGTTTACTCAAAAATCCAACCTTAGTCAATTCTTCCAACTTAATGCTTCTGAAATGAGAGTTTTCTTTCCAAATCAACTTTGAACTTCCGAAATTTCAATTTCGACCATGCATACAAGTCATAATACCTGAAGTGAAGCTACTCATGGCCTCAAACTACTGAATTACACGGGAGGGCTCAAAACGACCGTTCGGGTCGTTACAGTGATCTTAGGGTGTGAAGGGATAAATACTCATCCCCGCTCAAATATCTGAGAGACTACACTCAAGGTGGCCAGACTATCGGAGAGATTATTCTTAAGGTGGCCTGACTTTCGAAGAGATTACTCTCAAGGTGGCCTGACTAACAGAGAGATTACTCTCAAAGTGACCCGACTATCGGAGAGATGACTCTCAGAGGGACCCGACTATCAGAGATATTACTCTCAAGGTGGCCCTACTATTCGAGAGATTACTCTCAAGGTGGCCCGACTAACAGAGAGATTACTCTCAAAGTGACCCGACTATCGGAGAGATTATTCTCAAGGTGGGCCAACTATAGAAGAGATTACTCTCAAAGTGACCCAACTATCAGAGAGATTACTCTCAAGGTGGCCCTACTATCAGAGAGATTACTCTCAAGGTGGCCCGACTATCTGAGAGATTACTCTCAAGGTGACCCAAATATCGGAGAGATTACTCGCAAGGTGTGAAGAGATGGATAATCATCCCTGTCCAAATATCATAGAGATTAGTATCAAGGTGGCCCGATATCGGAGGCCATTTCATCCATTTAGACCTTTGTGCCCATTCTAATATTCATTAAGGAACCCGCTTCATGTAGAAATCTAGACCTTGGAGCACAAGTCCACTTCTAATCTATTGTCCAAGATGTGGTCTCTCCAAGCGCTAATTCATCGCCACGTAAACATTGTTAGCACCCTTACAAACTTAGGGCATCACATAATTCAATGAGAAATATGTTGGGGAAGCACATTAACAATCGAGGGCGAGTATCGTCGTATTCCACGATATTGGGAATGGGATGAATATATACTTGGTGGAAGCTAATAAACCCTGAGTACAACAAAGATTTATGATGTTGTGTATACCTCACTTTTCACTTATGATCGAAACTCGAACATTTTGCAAGCATTTTGTGAGGCTTCGTGCCCCAAGATGAACACACTTCTTACATTAGTTGGGGAGCTATCTATTTCTCTCTGGGACTTACAAATTCTTGGAGGTTTGCCCATTGTGGGTTTTCCGTACGAAGAAATGGTACATGAGACAAGAGAACTCACATGTTTAGACGAAAAACAGGTGAGATTTATTCCTCGATTTTTTGAGTATTTATTTACTGCCTTCTATTACCTTAATGAAGGTACGGGTGTTAACCAAAAGGTCTCCTAAGTGGACAAAAAATTAATATAAGAAAGCTTTAATACATAAACCTGCCCTTCTATGAAAGGAAAAGAAATCTGCACGCCTAAAGTCGACACATAATCCTAATGGAGTTATTCCCGAGACAACTAGGCGGTCGAGTGATCAAGAATCTATATTTTCCAAGCATAGGGTGAGGTATGACAAGAAAGATGAAACATATATAGCAGCCTTCTTATCATGTAGGCTATGTGCTTTTGTATTTCCCTATATGGCAGAGAACTTCATTCGTCCCGAGACTTTTAAGATGGCAAACATGATGGCAACCGGGCGAAAGATTAGCCTTGTTGTCCCAATTTTGGTGAGTATTTATCATGTTTTGAATAATATTTCGTGTTCCTCTCAACTTGATCAGGTCAAAGTTTGGTTTCTCATCCATTATGTTTACGGTTGGATTGCACATTACCTCAAAACCCATTATCCACTTGCTAAGGGTCCATATGTCCCTTTGATTGTTACATACTGGGGAGAGGGAGCCGTGAGGTAAGTTAACAAGAAGGATGCAAGAAAACTCATTCACAATCGAGAGAATATAGTTTGGACACCAACAATGTTAACTAATTATCGTCCTTATTATTATATGGATAACGATGCCCCTCAAGAGCTGGAGTCAAATTACTTCATGAGCTTATATTTTAATTACCTCCCTTTGAGGTATGATAACTCATTCATTATCGAGCCATATAGTTTGCATTGGGTTTGGTCGTCAATTTAGATATTACTAGAACGTCCTCTATTTTTTGGAGAATGATATCCGTAGTGCCTCTCTAGATGATGGACTCAGATTTTGGAGGATTTTCACACTGTATCGGTCTATGTCATGTGCGACTTTTCCCCCAACGAGAGATCCTGTGGAGAATCTTGTCTCTACCAATTATATGTCTTGGTGGGAGAAAGCGCATGGGAAGTTTCTCGAGGATAATTTACAAGTTCTGGTAGACAATTTTGGGCTAAAATATACTACCCCTGTAGGAGATGAAGATCAAGGTGTTGGAAATATGCTCTCAAAAGTCAATGAAACACCTACTCCAATCCCAAAAGTAGTTACGTAACATAAGAAAAGGAGGCTTAAATCCTCAAAGGCAGCTTTGAAAGAGGTGGTGTGCACTTCAATAGATATAGAGAAACACCCTCAAGTTATTCAATATAGCAAGCGAGTTCCTACAGATACAAGCTAGAGTAGCAACGAAGATCAAAATTGGAAAATAAAAAGCCTAACCTAGTAGAGATTGTAGAGGTTCCAAGTGTTGATAGTCCCTCAAGAATGCATACAGCTTGTAACAAAGAGGTAGAATACAATAACCTCACCTTTTTCCTTACTTTTTATTTGAACGAATAGCCTCACTACAAATTACTTTCTTTCTTTGATTTTTTTCCTTATGCAGCTAAATGCCATTGGACATGACAAGGTGCAAGTTAGTGATGAATCTACTGCAGGGCCTACGTCTAAAGTGAAGTCATCTTCAAAAGCATCACCTCTCCCTCATGAAAAAGCCCTAAAAATACAAACTCCAAAAGAGATAACTCACATTCTACCAATGAAAAAAGTAGCAGTTTCTATTTTTGAAGGAAAGAACATTGTATTTAATTGCAAAAAGAAATTCATCCTGGGACTTTGGGAGGATATTTGCAATAGAATCTACAAAACTTGTGCAGAATTGCTCTCATCTTATAAGGAGAAAATCATTGAGATTTTTGAGGATATGAAGAAGGCGAATATTTTGGATTCTCCATTAGAGAATTTTTTGGATTCTCTTTTCGGGCTCGCCACTTCATATGACCAAGAGCGATCCAATTTGGCTGATAAGACGAGTGAATATGAGAAGCTGGAGTTGATTTCCAAAGCTAAGGAGCATCTCGAATCGTTCAAATTTAAAGAAAGTGAGAAAGTCAATAACGTTTCCTTTAGTGAAAAAAAAACTGAAGAGAGTAGTGAAGAAGTTGCAGACATTACAACAAGAGAAAGAGAATCTCGAAGGTGTTATAGAACTAACTCAAAAGGAGGTTGAAGAGATTCAAGCAAAAGTTTCAGCTACCGACACTGAGGTCTCTTCATATGACAATGTAAATTTGCTGACTGTTGATGATTCGGCCAATCAAGAGGAGAAGAAGAAAAACCTGAAGGCTAGTTGCCAAGAATTGATCAACTACAAATTTTGTTTAGATTAGACTATTAGAATTATCTCTCCTTTTATCTTTACGTTATATTGACTTAGTAGATATTGATTTCATCATAAATAAGATTGCTTCTCTTTTGCTTTACATTGTCCGACTTTTATCTTAGTCGTATTTACAACTATCAGCTTTACGCGCTTGTGACAAAATATTCATATCTTGTTGTGGGAGAGACCAAATAAAAAACCATTTGATTTATTGAAATTTAGACTTCAATATCGAAAACATAGGATTGAACACCTTCAGAATCACCCTAGATAATATTTTGAAACCAACTTTAGATTATACCACGTTGAAAATTTTAGATTTGGGCAGTCTCGCCAAAAAAACTCGTATCTTGGTGTAGAAATGTCGAAATTGCACACCGTTTGATTTATTGGAAAATAAACTTCAAAATATAAGACATCCAAAATTGGGAATCAAACAGTTTCATAATCATAGCAGATATTATTTTGAAACTAACTTTATTTTCTGACATGTTGATAGTTTCAGATTTGCACAATTTTACCAAAATATTTTATCTTGGTGTAGGAGCCTCGAAATCATGAATCATTTGATTTGTTTTCAAAACTAAACTTAAAAATCTAAACCATATCCAAATTGCAAAATTTAATACCTTAAGGATAGTTTTAGATAATATTTCGAAGTCAACTTAGAATTTCGATACGTGATGATTTCAAACTTGCGCGACTTAACCAAAACATTTATGTCTTGATGTAGGAATGTCAAAATCACTATCCATTTGATTTATTCAAAACAAGACTTCTAAATCTAAAACATGTCCAAAATATAGGATTTAATACCTTAAGGATAGTTTCGGATAGTATTTTGAAATAGATTTTCATATACCGACAGTTCCAAGTTGGCGCGACTTCGCCAAAACTTTTATGTTTTGGTATGGACGCCTCAGGATCACAAGAAGTTTTTCTTGATATACTTAGAAATTTAAGAGCTCCATTCCCACAAATATCTTGGGTTCAAGTCTCACTGAATTTGAAATGTCATGCCAAGCAATCGTTATTCTTATACTCGTGTTCCCTTTTGACGCCTCTCTTCTCTTCCCTTTTATTAGGGCAATGAGTGGATATGAAGACCAACAAACTTGAAGGTTATGCGACCATGAAGACTTAGCTAATCCCCAAACTACAATGAAAATACTTTGTAGCTTCCTAAAAGGCTATAATCATTTTATCGAAGATAATAATTTACCATAGCGACTTGCCCCCTTTAAATCAAATAGGATCCAAAGTTTAGCAGAAGAATGGTATTTGAGCTCGATTTTCAAGTGTTGATTGAATGGTTTACATTCATCGTACTTCATTCGAATAACTATTGGGTCAATATGTATCTTTTCAACTTATGCGACTAAAGTCAGAATGAAACTCTAAGTTGCCTACGTACCTCAGTGAAGAGGATCAAGTCATACCATAGTTTAGAATTTTTTAAATTTTTTTTATGTCCTAACTTTTGCCTAGGCTGCCTATTTTGAGGTTTTCAACCTAGTGGACTTTTTATTTTGGGACGTACACGGTTTAGACTCATATGGGCCAGGAGTGTTTCAACTTCAAGGATAATACTTCTTCAAAAACATGCCATTGATAGGGCCGATTCTCATGCCCTCTGCATCAACCAGCTTGTAAGCCCCACTTGAATAAGCTTCTTGCATGACACATGGCCCATCCCATTTTTAAGTGAACTTCCATATAGGTTTATTTGAAGTAATAATGGGTCTTCGTATGGAAAGGACTTGATCTCCTACCTGAAAGGATCTCAGGCAAAATCTTTTATTTTGAAGACAATCGAGCTTGATAACATTCAAGACTCTGTTAAGCTTCCAAACTCTTCTCATCAAGAGCCTCCAACTCTGCTAATCAAAGTCAAGCATTCTTTTCATCAGTGATCCCTTCTTGAATAGCTAATTTTAATGAAGATAATTGACGCTCGACTAGCAAGACGACTTCGACTCCATAAATGAGTGAATAAGGGGTCGCTTGTATTGGCGTGTGATGAGTTGTCCTATATGCCCACATAGCTTATTCCATACGGTCATTCCAATCACGGTTGGATTTGGAGATGACTTTCTTTACAAGTTGCATAGAGTCTTATTGAATGTCTCAGCTAGAGCATTGGCAGCAACATTGTACATAGAAGAGTTGCGTTGCTTGAAGCCAAAGAGATCACAAATCTTGTTCATTAACCTATTGTCGAATGGATTGCCATTATCTCTTATTATAACAAGGAATGCCAAAGCGATAAATTATGTTTACTCGAATGAAACTTGTAACATTATCCTTCTTTGCTTCCTTAAGAGAAACAAATTCGGCCTATTTTAAGAAGTAGTCAATTGCAGCCAAGATGTATGAGTGCCCACTGGAGGATTTTTGCAGTGGTCCAACAACATCCAATCCCCAAGCTTCAAATGGCCAGGATGCAATAGTCGGGTGCAACACTTTCGAAGACTGATGGATAAAATTTGCATGGAACTGACAAGCGTTACATCTGTGAGTGTAGTCAAAGCAATCTTTTACCATCGTTGGCCAATAATATCTCATCCTTTTTATTTGGAAGTGGAGCTTTGGTCCAGACTGGTGTGACCCACATAACCCAAAATGTGCTTCTTGCAAAGCTTGGAGTGTTTCTTCTTCTCCTAAGCATCGCAAGAGTACTCCCTCAAATGATCTTTTGAATAGAGTATCTTTGTAGTATAGGAAGCAAGGTGCATGACGGCGGATTTCAGTCCTTCTCCTCAAATTTTCTGGAAGTATCCCATAGCTCAAGTAATCGATAATGGATTGTCGTCATTCTTCCTTCTTAGCTTCAGAAACAACGACAAGATTCTTGAGTTCATTTTCTTCACTTTTACCTTCATTTGACGGCGGTACTATCCATTTTTCGTAGATAGTAACTTACGATTGATCAGGTAGGGTTAACAATGAAGCTATGGCAGTTAAAGCATCAGCCTTCTTGTATTCTTTCCTAGGCACATGTTGAATAGTTACGTTACTGACTTACTCTATTAGTTTTTAGCATAATTATGATATAGGTGTAGTTTAGGTTTCTTAACCTCGTAACTACCTAAAAGCTGGTTGATCACTAACTGAGAGTCACCAAAGACATGAAATTGCAACTGCTTCATTTCGACAGCTATTTCAAGCCCAAGTATTAATGCTTGATATACAACAATGTTGTTGGAGCAGAGTTGCATCAACATAAAAGAGTAGGGCAAAATTTCGCCTTGAGAAATAACAAATACTACACCAGCACCAGCTCATCCACGATGTGCAGCACCATTAAAGTACATCTTCCATGGAGGCTGAACTTCAATGACCATTGCCCTCGTTAGGTAGTTTGTCAGTTAGCTCCCAATTATCAGGTATAGGGTTACCTGCGAAGAAGTCCGCTAACACTTGTCCTTTTGTAGCCTTTTAAGGAAAGTACAAAATTTCAAATTGTTGAAACTAAAGGTACCACCTTGCTAGTCGATCATTAAAGACAAGTTTTGACATCACGAACTTGATAAGATTTGCTCTAGAAACCAAATGAACGATATGAGCGTGAAAGTAGTGCTTCAACTTTTGGATTGAGAAGACTAGTTCCAAACATAAATTTTTAATTGGCGAATAATTGAGCTCATTTGGTGTCATCATTCATCTCAAGTAGTAAAGGGAGTTTTTTTTCCCTTCACTATTTTTTTGGCCAACATCGCTTCAACAGACCTTTCTTGTGCTAAAATATATAGTATCAACAGCTTTCCAGGTATAGGGGCTACCAAAACTGGAGGCTTCATCAAGTAAGTTTTGATGCTTTCAAAGGCATTGCTACAAGCTTGGTCCCACTTGAAAGGAACACCTTTTTCTTGAGGCGATTGAATGGTTGGCACCTCCCAGCTAGGTTTAAGATGAATCTCCTAAGATATGTTAGCTTTCCTTGCAGACTTTTCAATTCATGAATATCGCGAAGCTCGTGCATTTTCAAAATTGCATCCCCTTTGACTTGATCAATTTCGATCCCTCGATGTCGAACGATGAAACCAAGGAACTTTCCAAAAGTAACTCCAAAGGTTCATTTCAATAGATTCATCTTAAGTTGGTACCTCCGGAGCAATTCAAACACCATTCTCAAGTCTTTCAAGTGTTCACCCCTCTTTCTTGATTTTACTACCAACTCGTCCACATAGTATTCGACATTCTTGAGTAGAAGGTCATCAAAGATATTCTGCTAAGCCCTTTGGTAAGTAGCACCAGCTTTCTTCAAGCCAAAAGGCATTATTTTGTAGCAATAATAAATACTCTTGTGGTGCGGAATGCAGTAAGCTCTTCATCTTTTAGTGCCATGCGAATTTAGTTATAGCCCGACAAACCTTCCATGAAAGACATTGATTCATAACCAGTAGTAGCATCAATCATCAACTCTGGAATAGGAAGAGGGAATTCATCTTTGGGACACACATTGTTGAGATCCCTAAAGTCAACACATACTCGAATCTAGCTATTCTTCTTCCTTACATGGACAAATAAATCCAGCTTCAATGAGTTTGTTAACTTCACTTTCAATCAAGGGAACCAAGTCCGGCTTAAAATGCATTTGAGCTTGCTTAACAGGATGAGCGCCATTCTTGAATGCAAGGTGATAGACTGCTACTTTAGGGTCTAAGCCAGGCACCTCTTTGTCAGTCCAAGCAAAGACATCCTTAAACCCCTTGAGTAACTCCATATAAGTTCTTTCTTCATCAGCTGCTAGTAAAGCACTTAGATAAGTGGGCCTCAGTTCTTCATTAGTGCCAAGGTTAACTTCTTTTAAGTCATCAACTATTGTCTTCACCCCTTCTTCAAGTTCAGGTGGAGCATCTTTCGCATGTTCATCTTCTTGAGGGTCCTCATCGTTGAAGTATATGTGATAACACGGTGAAACATCCTCCAATTTCTTGTCATCCTTCATTAGATATAAAACACTATGATCGCCTTGTGCAGTAACATGATACGAAGAACCCACACTTTCTTCATCTTCATCACGTTCTTTAGTGTATAGTATAGTGTATGGCTTCACCTTTAGCACCTCATCACATGAAACCATGACTTTTGTTTGTCGCCTCATTCTAGAAGAAACCAAACTTTGGAAATCCTTAGAGATCTTCTGATTTTTTGTCGAAGCGGGTGATCTTGTATTTTGATAATTTCTCTGGAACTTGTTCCCCTTCTTTAATGGACCTAATCTCTCAAATAGGGAAGTCCTCACAATTGATTTTCCAAGTCGATCAAAGAGAGAAATCTTGTTAGAAGCAGCAGATTCATCTTCTACAATAATATAATTGTTGCTCACCCTTCTTATATAGATGCACACTAGTGACGGTTGCTTGTATACCAAACCATCACGTGGTTTCCTCGTCACAACTTCTGATTGGCGCTTCCCTAACATTGATGGCTCATTGGGATTGTATCCAGCTTTTGCATATAACCTATAAGTGTTAGGATCAAAACCTTCATCTATTCGCTTTGTAGGAATGCCACATTCTGCAAACGATTTTGGGCCACAAACCTTGCAAGTAGCTTTGAGGACAACTTTACTACCTCGATTCATTTTACAGGAAGAGTTAACTCCTTTAGCATGTTAGTTGGGAGATTACATTATTCACCTTGATCTTTTTTCCTTTTAGGGACATATTGGAGTGCAGGAGTTACTTTCTTGCCATAAGACGCAATATCCCATCTATAAGATTTATTCGACTTAGGTTGCATCTCTTTTGTTACAGCTTTTGCTTTACTAGCAGTCACCTCAACTCTTTTAGTTGTGGACTCATCATTCTTGTCATTCATGACATCTTCAGCTTTTAGCTCCTTCATAATACGGTTCTTCAAGTAGAACTTTTCATCGACGAAGTGTGACTCAGCCTCGGTGAATGGCTTGTCATCGGCAACTATCTTCTTCTCGACTTCACACTCATAGTATTTCAAACATTGATGGTAGGTAGATGGAACCACTTTATTCTCATGTATCCAAGGCCTTCCAAGCAAGACGTTGTATGAAGTCTTTGCATCGATCACATGTAGCCATGCACTTGATTGCATATCTTCAATGGTGACTCCCAACCTGATCGCACCTATGACTCTTTGGTCGCCGTAGTTGAATCCTTGGATCATCACACGACTTTCCAATAGTTCATTCATGGGAATTCCAAGTTCTTTCATAGTGCGAATTGGCAAGATGTTCACTAAGGATCCTCCATCAACCAAAATTCGATTTACCCTTTCATCACGCATATAGCCAACCAGGTATAATGGCTGGTTATGATGAGTGTCACCTAGTAGAAGATCGTCATTTGTGAACGTAACTTTTTCCTCATACGCATTAATTTCTTGAGGAAAATACTCAATGAGATTTTCTGAAGATGGTGCCAATGGTAGGTCATCACTCTTTTCTTCCTCTTTAACAGCATTGCAATAAGAGGCCCAATACTATCCGGGGAAATCTTCATGCGGAACCAACACGACAAGAAATCCTCCAAGGTCACTGGAAGTCATGGCTTTTGAGGGTGGTGCACCTCCAATTTTTCTTTTTTCAAACGCCTAACCGGATTTTGTTTCCTTGGTCTTTTTACCATCATTTCCCTTGTTAGTTGTTCTATTGATTCTTTTCGTGGGCTCCTTTTGTGGCGTCTACGACGAGTCACCAATGTCCAACATTCATCATCATCAGGTTGATCGACTTTAACTTTGTTGTTCTCCAATAATTCTTCATCTTTACTTTCTTTAAAATGACATAATTGATCTGGATGGAATGAGCCAAAGGTGATAGAGACTTGGTTTACGCTTGCTTTCTCATCTTAAAACACGATCTTTTTTTCATGATCCATGTCCATAATTTTGTCCTTGAAGACAAAGCACTTCTCTAGAGGGTGGCTCACAAGTCGATGGTATATGCAGTAATTTGGGTCATTTATTTTACGAGCTTCATTTGGCAGCTTCATCTCCGGAAGCTCAATGAGATTTAACTCGAGGAGTTCTTCAAAAATTGCTGGCACATCAGAATCCAGTTATGGGTACTCCTTCTCTTGCATTTCTTTTAGAGTCAACTTCCCACTTGGTTTATCTTGAAAAGAAGTGGATTTCATACTTTGCTTCTTTCTCACCTTCATTGTGAACTTCAATGGTGATGTATTGAGATTCATAGCTTCTTTGTTTTCAGACTTGGGTGCAAACTTGCTCTATTTCCTGACTTCTTGCGTGTTGTTCCCTTTGCGAGGCTCATATATAGGCAGCATTTCATTTCCTGTGGAGGCCATGCTTAACTCCATGTCATGGGCACGAGTCGCAAGTTCTTCAAATGTTCTAGGCTTGATACCTTGTAATATATAGCGCAGTCCCCAATGCATACCTTGGATACACATTTCTATGCCAGAAGCTTCACTAAGCCTCTCTTTGCAATTAAGGTTTTCATTCCTCCAAGATTGATAAAGTCGATAACTAGTTCACCCTTTCATTGATGAGTATTTGTAAGTTCTATCATACTCACAGTGCATCTCATACTATAAAAGCAATTGAGGAACTCTTGCTCTAGTTGATCCCAACTATCAATAGATCTAGCCTCGAGGTCTGTGTACCAGTCAAAAGCATTTCCTTTTAATGATCAGACAAACTGCTTGACGAGGTAATTTCCATAAGTCCCAGCATTGTTGCATGTCTCAACGAAGTGCGCCACATGTTGCTTTGGATTGCCTTTGCCATCAAACTGTTAAAATTTTGGAGGTTGTTAGCCAGCAGCCATCTTTAACATATCGATCCTTGAAGTGTACGAATTTGCGTAGGTAAAGGAGGACTTGGAAGCAACTTCATATTTGTTTTTAATAGCCCATTCAATGAACTCCTTTGGTTGATTGATTGGAATCATCCCTTCCGAAGAGACTGGAATTTCCTTAGTGGATGCAACTTGTCGTGGGAGAGGATCAATCTCTTGAACTTCTGGGAGTTTTCCAGGTGCATGGATGGATTCTTCTTCCATCAAGATTCCTACCCTGTCTGTTAGCTTGTTAATTCTAGCATCTTGATTTTGTATGCCCTTGGTCAAGCTAGCGATTGCTTCTATCAAGTTTTCCACCTACTCTTCCACATATGAAATATTTGTCACCATGGATTGCATGATTGTTGTAGATAATGGGGAATAACATGGATTGTCACACAGATTGATTCTCGAATGGCTCATGCTATGCGGCATAAGTGGGGAGGATCCATCACTTGAAGCATCATCATCTTCCTTCACGGCAGAATTCTTGGATCTAGAGAGGTCAAGCAGAGCAAGAGTTTTCTTTATCTTTTCAGCAACATCGCTTCCTCCATTAGTTGTGTTTGTGGAAGATCTTGCTCTTTTTGAGGATGAATATTCGAAAATAATGGTTGATGCGGATGACACTTGAACTGCTTGTTGTCCTAAAGAGCTTGCTTTGCTCCTATAGCTGGTCCGAAGCTTCCAAAGGTAACATTGAGGATTCTTTCCCAATCAGCATAGAACATGGTGGATGTTAATCTAAAGTTGATTTTATTTGAAGCTATTTCGACATTCTTGGACTTTGGTGATTGATAAATTGAGATGAGAGGTAGAGATTGTCCCACTGGCCATGCCATAATTTGTAGACAATAAATTGCGTTGAAAAAATAAAATCAAGACCGAAAAATATTGCTACAATTGTCGTATTTGATTTCAAGTAATATGCGTGTACAATCTCTATGAATCCCCTAATTTTTCTTTTTAATGTAAATAAATTCAAGTTCCTTTGAGCTTGATCTTGAATTTATATTTTTTGTCACGAACGATAATCGTAAATTCAACTAGCACGAACTTTGATTTGAATTCGTACTCTCTGAATATTGATTTGTTCTTCGTTCTTGAGCTTGAACTTGAATTCTTGAACTTGAACTTGATTACTTGAAGCTTGAAATTTGTGGATAAATTTGCAGTGTTTGTTCCACGAGCCCTTTCTTGCTTCTTGTTATAACTTCTGGTGTCTTTTCTGGGTTATGAAGACGCCTATTTATAGGAAGAGTTATGAAAAGAACAAACTCTTTTTGACCAATCAAATTGAAGTGTGACAAGACTGCATTTAATTGGCCAGAACATGTCACATGCACATGTGGCGCGGTTTCATTGGCCCTTTCATTTGACTTGGCATGCCTTGTCATTTTAATAAGTGGCAAGATCCTATTGTCTCTTTTGTTTGACTTGGCATGCCACGCCATTTGACACGTGGCACCAAACTGGGCCTCTAGGAATATGACATATTGTGCCTAATGAAGTGGGCTCATTAGTTTAACCCAATTAAATGGGCTAGCCAGTGGATTAAATCTTATTTATTTAATCCATATATATTGGACTTATAATCCAATTATACTAGACCAATAAATTTATTTGAACTAATATAACTTGAATTTAAAAAAAATAGTCTAAATAATTTTATGGATTTAAATCTAATACACCCTCTGTTCCAGTTTATGTGAACCTATTTCTTTTTTGGTCCGTTCCATAAAGAATGACCCCTTTCTAAATTTGGTAACAATTTAGTGTAAACTTACAATTCTACCTTTAATGAGAAGCTTTTATAACCACATAAATACTCTGGCCCCCTTTTGACTTGTTTAGGACCATAAATTCCAAAAAAAATCATTTTTTTCTTACACTCCGTGTCCAGTCAAACATGTTCACATAAATTGAAACGGAAGGAGTAAAATTATATGCCTACAAGTATAATTAATTTTGAAGTCCTAAATATTAGGATTTTATATCTAGTTCAAATAAGCAAGGATTTTATACACAAAATATAATTAATTTTTAAGTCCCAAATATTAGAAAAATAATATAAATAACTATTTTATCTAGTTTAAATTAATTTTTAAAGAGTATAAAAGGTGAATAGATTATGAAATTTTAATTTAAGTATATTAATTAATCAATGTCAAGATAAAATTGGGATATCTTGATCCTCAAGCTTTAAAGTCGTATTTCTCTTGCGAAGAAGAGCGTATAGAAGTAAAGGGGGTAATTTGGTACAATTAAAAGTAGATTTATTGGTTGAATCGGAATCTAAGAAAAAAAGCAAATAGATAAATATGCGACGACACGAAATTGACTTTTTGTTGTTTTGGTAATATTCTATTTTTAACAAATATGGGTCTTTCTTCATTCTTTCTGTCCTTAATTCTTTCTCCATTCTCTCACTATATATTTATATACATACAGACATATTTCGAGAGAGAGAGTGTGTGTGTCTTGTTTTTCTCTTATTTATATTACGCGAATTGGGGTTCCATATTTTTTTGGTCGATCGAACAATTGAAAATAGAATTACTATAACTATTAAGATCAAATCTGAGAGAGTGAAAAAAAGATCAGAAGAAAAAAATGGGTTTAATTCCACCAGAACTGAGTTTGGATTGTAGACCCAAAACTTACATTCCCCACACGATTATTGAATTTCTTCAAGAAGTTTCGACGATGGATAATAGCGTGTACGAGAAAACGTTGAAGATTGAAGATTACGTGAAAAGACTTGAAGATGAAATGAAGAAAATTGATTCTTTCAAACGCGAGCTCCCCCTTTGTTTGCTTCTTGTTAATGATGGTAATTTTCCCCCTTTTGTGTTACTTATTCTGAGCTTGGTGGGGTTCTCTCTCAATTTATCTATCTGTATTCATAGTTCCAAACTCGGGTAAACAAGGAGCGTTAACGAGCAGTGTTAGATATAGTTTAACTGTTATAATACTTTCGAGTATATTGAAGAAAATTGATTTAGAGTAGGGTACTAGATTTGAGTACTCGTTAACGCAGTAGATTCATAGAAGATCTGTATCAACAAAGTTACTCCAAGGTCTAGTTTGCTTCTCTTTGAAACGGAGTTTTTGCTCTTAAACTAAACGTCCTTCCTCTCCATACGTGTGTTGAATTAGAGAAATTTCTTCTCTATAAGAGAAACCAATGGTTATATATAAGAGAATGTTTCATACCACACACCTTCTTTATATAGGAGTAGAAGTTATAGTGTATGTGGTAACTCTTTAGTAACTTCTCAACATCATCTATTCTTATTGGGTCGGTTCAGGTTAGTCCACATGGGCGACCCGATGGTATTGGTCTGTTTATCTGTGATAGTGATAGTGATGGTAATTCACCCTTTTCTATGTTGTCAATCACCTCAAGCTTCTCTAGGGAATCTGTAAAAAAATTTATTTTGATATTTTTCTTCGTATACAACTCTACCTGTGATAGTTTTGTTTGTGTAAATATAGTTCCAAGTTTAGATGAAGGAAGAGGGTTACTGTAGCTAGATGACCAGTGTAAAAGTAAGTAAATCTGATCCGAAATTCCTATAATAGACTCCATCTAATTTGAGATTGAGTCATAGTGGATTGATTGATTTATCTGTGTGTGTGTGTGTGTATATATATATATATATATATATATATATATATATATATATTTGTGTGTGTGTGTGTGTGTATGTGCTGTATTTATTACCCTTTACGTATCCCTTGGCTGAATGGAATCGACTTCTGTTGAAGAATCATTGAATTTTCTCAGCTTCTGCTACTTTCTGGCATTGGTTATATCATTGATTTCCAAGTTTGCTTGGGTGAAGTCATACTTGTTATAGGCCGAGAAGCTCACATAGGAGGAGTTTGGGATTAAGGGATAGTTGATTGATTGATTTTTTTTTTTGGTAGTTTCTTTTGATTCTTTGTTTTGTCTTTAAGAAAGCAAATATAGTAAGAAATTAGAGCTATGGAGATAGTTCATGTAACTGCTTTTAGTTGGTATAGTTTGTAGTTCTTTTGATTGGCAACATATATATGGGTGTTAACTTTCCTGCTGATGGGTGTTGTTGCAGCGATTATGGCTTTGAGAGAAGAATCTACACAGTATAAGAAACCAATTGTCAAACCTGTATTTGAAGAATCCATACCATTGAAGAAGATTTCCCTTAAAGATGATAAAGTTGAAATGAACAAAGATAATGATAGTAGAGAAAAAATGAGTTGGATGAGCTCTGTGCAGCTCTGGGACAGTGATCCTCAAAACCCAAATACTGATATTCATAACAGTAAAAAAAGTTCTAAATCCGAGCCAAAGAAGGTAAAAACACGACTAGATTGGTTTTTAACATAATTCACATTTTCTCCTATTAATTGTTACTGATTAATGTTTTATCTTTTCTTAATTAATAGATACCCCCCCAAGGAGGAGATAACTCAGGATCATATGATCCATTTCAATCTTGTAAATCCAGGAATATGGGAAAGGCATTTTCCCCTTTCAATGGGTATTCTGGATTTCCCGTGAAAGTGGATCGGAAAGAAGATAAAGATGATCTACCAGGATTGACACTTCCTACTCCTGGAATAAAAAATCTCGAGGATTCAATGATCAATGGCTTGTCTTCAAAACCCCGTGATAACAGTGTCACTTCATCTATTATAGTAAGTTATCGGTCAAATATACACATAACATCACAGCTTCAGCAGCAGCAGCAGACTGCTAGAAAGCAAAGGAGATGCTGGTCACCTGAGTTACATAGGCGATTTATTGACGCACTCAAGCAACTTGGGGGTTCACAAGGTTTGTGCTTTGGCCTTTTGTTCAATTGCATGATAAATTCAATTGAGTTTGAAAATACTTTATGAACGAATGCAACAATGTTAGGCCTATACTAGGATTAAGGCTTTTGCAAGTTTGACGAATTCTATTTTGAATTTCAACTCTAGCTCATATTGGAAAATTGTCTTCTGTCTCCTCTGCAGCTGCAACTCCTAAGCAGATTAGAGAGCTTATGCAAGTGGATGGCTTAACCAATGATGAAGTGAAGAGTCATTTGCAAGTGAGTTTTGAGCTAATACCTATTTCATATATATATTTTTGTTCTGTGTGATTCTAGACATGAATTTTAGCAAACTTTTCAATTGATTGCAGAAGTATCAACTTCATATACGAAAACTTTCCGATACACAGACCCCATCAACGAGTGAATCTGTTGTATTGGGGAACATATGGTTGCCTCAAGACCAATATGGTGAATCCTCAAAGCATAGCAGTTCTCAGTCTGGTTCTCCTCATTGTCCCCTTCAGTTAGGGGGTAGCTCTCGAGGTACTTCCATGACTCTGGGAGATAGCATGGAAGAGGAAGATGATGAAAGATCTGAGAGTCACAGCTGGAAAGTTCAAATGTCTAAGAAAATCGATGTACAGATGTCCACCATGAATTTTGAAGATAAAAGTATACATGGGGATGAATTGATCACTATAAAATGAGATACTATACTTATAAATGAATCTTTGAAAGTACGCCAAATTTTGCAGGATTAGATTTTCTTTCTTTGTGTTAAACTCAGTTTTTTTGATTTGCTGTGTCGGTATAAGGAACTTCAAGTTAAGTCCAACCATTTAGAAATGAAAGATGGCACCACTCTGGGAGCAAACTATTAGTATTACTTGGTATAAATTTCTGTTGAGATTTCTTATGCTGTTTCTTGAAACAGGGTTCTTCATTAACTTGAATTTCTTCATGATTTCTAGTTTTGGTGTCTGGTTGACTTATTATTCTCCAACGACTTCTTCTAACCTAGACGAGAATGATTTTTCTTTAATCTGAAGAAACCTTTGGAGAACTTTTTCATGGAGGAGAGTAGAATAGGGATACCTTCAAAGATTAGACAGGTCTAAGAAATAGCTTTTGTTTTCAACAAGGAAAGGCCTTCAAATGCTTGAAATGTAAATTCTTGTTGTTGCACACAAGAGTGTGGACTAATAGTTACTGAAGTGGGTGAAAACTTTTTGTGATCAAGGTTCCAATCCTAAGAGAGAGAACAGCACAACAACTATTACTATGTCCCAATTCCAAGTTAGGTCGGGTCGACTATGTAAATCACCATATCATAAATTCTCTATTTTTATCCACAATATTTTAGTAATCCGTACTTACAAATTATTTAAAAGTAAGGGTCCTATAATATGCGCTAGCAGTTATATCGCCAATAATTTATGAGGGTTCTAGCAAGCGTTGATTTTCTATTTGGTATCACCTATACGAGTTTTCAGTTTCCATCGTTTTCTATTTTTTTTGTTAGTTCTCACTGGATTTCAAGATATTCTGTACCTTTTGAGATAACTTCTTTTCATGTAATTTTAGGTTTACTTCTTCCTTTTTAGCACCGTTAATCATCACATTTTCACATCTAAGAACCCTGAGCTGGAGGCCTATGTGATGCATAACCAAACCATCTCAAGTGGCACTCTCTTATTTATCTTATATGTCCGCTACTTTCACCTTTTGACATAAGTAATCATTTTTTATGTTACAGTATCTTGGAAGATTACGCATCCATCTTAATATTCGCATCTCTACCACATTTATCTTGTAGTTATGTTGGGTTCGAGAGGCCCAACATTCACCCTCAACAAAATTATTGGCCTTAGAATCGTTGTACATAACTTTCTTTTTACCTGGCAAGTATTTTCCTATCACATAACACTCCTATATTTCAACCATCCTACTTGTCTTATGTGTAAAATTTTCATATATTATTTTGTTCTCCTGAAATATTGAACCTAGATATCTAAGAGCCCGTTTGGACATAAGAATTTTTTTTCTTTTTTTTCGAAAAATTATCACTTGTTTCAAAATAAGTATTTTGGCCATGAAATTTCCAATTTTCGCTTGAAGATAAATTTTGGAATTTTTTGAAAATTGAAAAACCCCAAAAAGCTGTTTTTCAAAATTTTCACTCAGATCACTCATAAAAACTTCAAAAATAACCCAAAATTGTATTTATGTCCAAACATAACCCTAATTTTGAAATATCATTTTCACTTGATTTTTTTTTTTTTTTTTGCTTCTTTGTTTTTTTGAATTTTACAATTTTTTATGTCCAAACGGCCACTAAATCGTTTATATTTAACTACCTTGATTCCATCTAATCCCAGCTCAATTGTACTCCTATCTCGCTAGCTAAACTTGAAGCGCATGCATTCTATCTAATAGTGGCAAAGCCAGGAATTTTTCCAAGGGTGTTCAAATTTGAAAGAAGAGAAAAAAAATCTCTAACAAAGGATGTTCAATATATGTTATATACCTCTAAAACCTAATATTTTACATATATATACAATATAATTTTTCGACGAAGGGTGATCATATATCCAGATTGGTTCTTTGTCCCCCTCATTGTGGACCTACGACTTCACTCAATTACTCTTTCTCATAGTTTCATGTATGGCTCTTAAATCTCAATTGAGACCCCCAGGAAAAAACAATGCTAGGATCTCTTCCATTTGCTTAAACTTTGGTGGTTATTTGGTACTTATGTTGGCAGGAGGTAGCAAGTATCCAGGTCTGGATATCACTGTTATAAACATATAAAAATAAATAAAATGGTTCAAACACTATTCATTGCATAATTTTAAATTCAAATTGATGTTGAAGGCAGCTCACGGGCTTCTTTTTTTGAAAAATGTTTGATTTTAGTGGCAGCTAGAATGAGTTGTAGGATGACCTGTAAGAAATCATTGCTTAGCTATCCGTATCTTTAGCTTAACCATCTAAATGCATGATCTATTTTAGGAAACAATTATTCAAATTTTCAATTGTTGATGAACAGTATTCAATTAATGAAGTTGGCAAGCGAGATTTCATCTATCCACTATATATATATATATATATATATATATTATGCTGTTTCTTAGCTCATTTCAAGAATTTTATTGTGCTACATTGGTGGCTTATTGCTATGTAAAATTTGTAATTTTCTCCTTTTGTCCAAGTATACAGGATGTAGACAAATACTAATAGATAAAAAGGAAACATCTTACACTTTTTTATTGTCCATGTTGTGGTAAAAGTAATCAAAGAATGAGAATTATAAAAGATGTTGACTGTGCCAATATCAGGTTCTCTGGCTGCTAAATTTCTTTCCTCTTTGGTCAAGTGCAGTGGCATGAAAATCATAGTTTCTTCATAAACAATATATTAATTAAAGGGCAGGTAAAGTTCTTTTACCAATTTATTTTTATTTCCTGTTGTACCTTCATCTTACTCTATTTAGATGCTTAGTTTAGATCTCATTAAAAGCCATCCCTCTTTTTCCTTCCCTTTCAATCTATTCACAAGACCTCTCAAAATTTAAAAGGAAAAAAGAGAAAATAATCATTCCTATCCCACAAGAGAGAGAGAAATTTAAATGTGCTTGTGTGGAAGGTATAGAGAGAACAATTTAAATGTGCTTAATTAAAAAGGTTTATCTGAATCATGTGACAGGAGAGTCCCTTTAACCAGCAAAATAATGGAAACAAAATTTTACAACCAAGATTTCACGAGTGAACCAAGATTGATAGCCCACTGTATACTGGTAAAACCGGGGTAATGAGCACTCCGATTTCCCGGTGGGGCAAACAAAGTAAGGAAATAACTGTTTAGAGTCGGAATTGAAGCTAGGAACCGCTCATATCAAGGCTCGAATACAACATCTGCTTGCGGAGTCATCGAGACCATGCCTCCCGAACCCGGTCCGAGCTCCGAGACCTCGGAAAGCATTGCCAAACGAGCTCACATGATTAACAAAAAGTTGCCATATCCGTGTCCAACCGGATATCACGGCGTAGATCTCGGCCCATATCAGCAGCATATCAGTGATTAGCAAAAAGGAAGATTTTTACCGTTCTTAGGATTGTACTTAGAGTAAAACTCTTCTACTATATAAAGGGGAAGTCTATTATTCAATAAACCCTCTATAACACGCATACCAAGACAATATACATATGTTTTCTCTGTTTCTAAAAGTTATACAAAATTTTTGCTTTTGTTCAATGAGAGGCGCCATCACGATCGGGTCCGGGTTAGGGTTTGCTTTTGTTCAATGAGAGGCGTCATCACGACCGGGTCCGGGTTAGGGTCGTGACACCATCAATTCCAAACCAACACTTATGAAGACAAGGCCAGCCAACTAAACCCAATTCACTTTTTAAAACGGTTAAACAACATAAAATCAGTCTAAAACATGATTTAATAATACTAAGTAGCGAATAATGTCAATAAAGTGCGGAAGTACAACCCGACACAGCCCTAACCGGGGTGTCACAATTCACGAGCATCTAACAAATACTGAATCCTCAAATGTAACTACAGAGTTTTAAACATGAACTAAGAACATAAAAGAAATAGATAGGGAGGAGCTCCAGGCTGCGAACGTCAACAGCTACCTAAAGACTCCTCGAAGATCCGCCTGAAGCGGGAATGAATCAGCCTTCGGGAGCAGGACCAGCTATGCCTGAATCTGCACACGGGGTGTAGGGAGTAAAGTAAGTACTCCAACTCAGTGAGTAACAAATGTAAATAACGACTGAAAGTAAGAAAACATGTAGGGCACAAGGCATTCTATAATGAAGCAGTAAAATCATTTAAAAACATTAAACCAATGAAAAATCAAGAAAAATCTTCTTTCAACAAGTAAACAAGTAATTGACAGGTAATTAATGTAAGGTAAACAAATAGAAGTTCGCCTCTCGGGCACAGTATCAACAAATCCGCCCCTCGGGCAACATCTCAGAACAATACCAGCCCCTCGGGCTTAATCTCACATCACAAAGGGTATCCGCGCTCACTAGGGGCGTGCAAACTCCTGGAGGGGCCCCTTACGGCCCAAGCGCAATAACAAGCCATCTCGTGGAATCAAACTAAGCCCTCGGCCTCATATCAATCAAGCCACCTCGTGGCGTACATATCTCAGGACCTCGGCCTTAAATCAGTATCAGTGTTTCCTCACAATGTAGGCCCCCGGCCTTACTCAGTCAAAAATCATCACAAGCCCCTCGGGCAATAGTAAAACAATGTTTCTCAGCCCAAACGTCATTTAAAGTATCATTTAAGTCTTAAAACTGAGTAAACATGGCTGAGTATGAAAACAATGGAAAATAACTTGACTGAGTTCAAGTAATAAGTCAAAACAGTGAGGAAATAGTAATAAAAATCCCCGAAGGGTTCAAATAGTTGGCATTCGGCCCAAATATGGCATTCGGCCCAAATAATGATGATAGCAATTAGTTTTCAATCAAATACGCGGTAAAATTATCAATCGGGACGGATCAAGTCTCAATCCCCAATAGTGCACGACCCTACGCTCGTCATCAAGCGTGTGCCTCACCTCAATATAGCATTACGATGTACAATCCGGGATTTCAAACCCTCAGAACATCATTTACAATCATTACTCACCTCGAACCGGCTAAATCTCTAGCTCGACACTTTTGGCCCTCAAATCGGCCTCCACGTGTGTCGAATCTACCCAAAATCAGAACGAGGACGTCAAAATATGCTAAGAAACGAAGCCCAAACAAAAACAATTAATAAAAGGCACAAATCCCGAAATTACCAAAACTCGACCCCCGAGCCCACGTCTCGAAATTCAGAAATTTTTACACCAATTGATTCCTTATCTTCCCACGAGTTCATACATATCAAAGGTTCTCAAATCTGACTCCAAATGGTCCTCCAAATCCCCAATCAAAAGTCCAAATTTCCAAGCCCTAGTTTTTCAATTTTAGCTTAATTTCCATAGTTTTCTAAGTGGAATTCACATAATAATCGAGTTTTAAGTCCAAGAATCTTACCTCCCAACGATTTTCCTTGAATCCTTCTTCAATCTCCTTCAAATCTCCAAAAATGACCAACTATGGAGGAAATAAACCCAATCCTCGCGGACAAGACGAGTTTTAAAACCTTCTGCCTAGGCATAAATTACTTCTTCGCGAACGCGGTCAAAGCCTCACGTTCGCGAAGCACAAAAATAACTTTGACCAAAATCCTCTTTTGCGAACGCGACATGACCATTGCGAACGCGATGCTTTACCCATGCAAACCTCCACGAACGCGATGAGTTAAATCCACTGAAGATCAGCCTCACCATTACTTTTATGCGAACGCGACACCTATCTCGCGAACGCGATGCACCAATCCTCAACCCTTCGCGAACGCGGAGCTCCCTTCGCGAACGCGAAGGCTTAATCTTTGCCTTCCCCAATTGACTCTTTGCGGACGTGAGGGTCCACTCGCGAACGCGAATGGTAAAATCCCTACAACAGCAGAACAGATTTTCTGCAATTTTCTTAACTCTAAAATGATCCGTTCAACCCCTCGCAACTCATCCGAGGTCCCCGGGACTTCAACCAAAGGCACAAACACATCCTAATACCTTATTCAAACTTGTTCCAATCACCAAAATACCTCAAACAACATCAAATCACTCAAAACACATCGGATTCAATCCAAGCTTTCTAAAATCTTTCGAATTATGCTTTTGGTCAAAAACCCAACCAAACCACGTCCAAATGACCTGAAATTTTGCACACACATCCCAAATGACACAACGGAAACTGCAACTCTCAGAATTCCATTTCGACCGCTATATCAAAATCTCGCCTATCAACCGGAAATTGCCAAAATATCAACTTCACCAATTCAAGCCTAAATCTACTCTGAACCTCCAAAACTCATTCCGATCACACTCCTAAGTCACAAATCACCTCCCGAAGCTAACCAAACCATCAGAATTCACTTCCGAGCCATCTAACACATAAGTCAACATGCGGTTGACTTTTCCAACTTAAGCTCCCTCAAAAGAGACTAAGTGTCTCAAACCTTACAAATTCCTTCCGGATTCAATCCGACCAACCCGATATCACATAATACGAATAAACAAAGCATAAAGAAGCAGAAATGGGGAAAACGGAGCAGTACCTTATGAGACGACTGTCCGGGTTGTCACATCCTCCCCAACTTAAATAAACGTTCGTCCGCGAATGAATCAAGAAACATACCTGAAGCCTCAAACAGGTGAGGAAATCATAAACATCATCACAATAGAAGGAACTATCATACAAGAACAAAGAAATCACAAAGGTTCAGCAAAAGCTTTAAACAATCACCACATCATCAAAAAACAGGAATCACATAGCTTTCACATAATTTCCATAGCTTTAGGTTGGGACATTTCATACTGTTGCACCATCATTCACAATATCACCGCCTTCTTGTTCGGAGTCCGATCTCAGCCCGATCGGCTAAGCCGTCTCATTTGAGATGTATACCTCAATCATAATTTCATTCTCACTTTTCGGTTTCAATATCAGCACAATACCACCATGTGTGTAGCATAGCGTCCGATCACGGCCCGATCGGCTAAGCCGTCTTACCAAGACATTACCCTTTTCCATTAATCATCTCACTTCAAATTTTGTTTCACATATATTAGTTCATCGACAGTTGGGACACAATTATCACATAATACTTGGCACTAGGCCACATTTCATAATTCAAGCTCTTTTCCCCACATTTCACATCAATATAAATTTCAACAACAAGCCATTCAATCCAAGATGTCAAGTACGCACGAGAGGAATCATGTCATGGCCATATATAATATTTCAGAAATCATACACCTCATGTTTATTAACAATGGAACTTTAAACACAACGGATTCTTCCAAAAAGGAAGGGACACACCAAACCACAATAGAAACACACATAAAAGGCATAAACAAGCAATTACACCATTTTTTCTTGAATTACTCTTTTCCAATCATGGCAATATACAATTTCAACATCCAAGTATGTAACAACTCGAATCACATTGGATGTACTTATAAGGCAAAACATTATCTCGAACAGCCACTTATAGGCATAAATTATGTACAAAACCTTTAGGGCATTTTATTATTTAAGTCATTTATGGAAAGCAGAGCCGAGGCTCATTTCGTAATCTGTTTCATACTTTCTCATGCCATAGGCATCACCAGGTAAAATTATAATTCAAGTTCTCGGCACGTTGGCCGCACTCTATTTCCCAAATTCATTTGATTTACTTCAAACATCTTTATACATCGAGGATTTCACATAGTTTGGCATAACAATCTCAATTTAAACTTGACTTGAAATCTAGGCATTTTAGCATATAGTTCACATTCTTCACATATCCTCAATTTACCAAGAATAGCATATTGAACACATTGAGATACACCTTTCACATATATCTTGCAACACCAATTCCTTTGAAATAACAAGTACTACATCAATCAAATTTTGGACTTACAATATTTGCATGGACACCATGGGAGCTCGATTTCTAAGAAGAGGGGTTTTTAGCCATACATACCTTGTTTAAGCTTTTCTTAAGTTACTACAATGCACCAACTTCTCTAGCGGTAATAATCTATAAGGAGAAAGTGAAATCAATTAATAATTTAGAAGGATTTCCCATGGTATAACTCTCTTTGGAATTTCATCAAACACCTAATTATGTGAAATAGACTACAAGGTTCCACAATGGAAATTCCTTCTTCCATCATCCAATTTCATCAAGAACTACCCAAAATAGTTCATTAATCCCATATACTATAGCTTAGTGTCATATGCATGGCCTATTTCTAACCCCACAATATATTTTTGAACTCATAATCTCATATATGAAATATTAGAAGTAGGACTTACCCGGAAGATAGTGAGCTAGAGATTAGCATGCTTGATTCTTGAGGGTTTGTGCAAGATTGATGATTAGGAGGCTAGGTTCCCTCTTTCTCTCTCTAAAATACTCTCACCTATCTCTAGATTAAGCTTATTTATCAAAGTGGGTTCAGATATAAAAATTTCCAAAAATGACCCCCGAAGTCAAATATGTGGTGCAATTATGCTATGGCATAATCGAAATGTGGGCAGCATTCTTGCAGCATAATCAACATGCGACAGCATAATGTTTTGCCAGACACTGCTTCATTTTGCGATGTATATGCGGTCCGCATAGTCATTTTTCGATCGCAAATTCTGCCTTTGATAATTTGATCATAACTTTTCGTAGGAATGTCCAAATGACGAAAGGGTTTGAAGCGTTAGAAATTATACTTGAAGACATTTTATTTGATAGGTTGTTGACCACATAAAACCTTATATATATTTAGATATGATCGTCCAGAGTGTGGACTTGTGCGAACTCATTTGGAATTTTAGCCTAGTATGAAATTTTCCAATTTGACTTAGACTTAGGCCTCCCATTAGACACCACATTACAAACTATAAGACCGATACACTTATTTACCAAATCCAATTTATGTCCATCATGTTAATAGCATAAAAATATTTTATAATTAGCCTACTTGGCACCACGAAATCCTAAATTACTTAGCAAAATTTCCGGGGCCTTACACTGATGCTCATATTTCACCTGCTGACAATTGAGACACCGATCTACAAATCCCACAATGTCTTTTTTCATTCTTCTCCACCAATAGTGCTGCCTCAAATCCTGATACATCTTTGTGGCACCCGGATGAATGGAATACCGCGATCTATGGGCCTCCTCCAGAATCAACTCTCGAAGCCCAATCACATTGGGCACGCAAATCTGGCCCTGCATCCTCAACACCCCATCATCACCAATGTTCACATCTCTGGCATCATCATGCTGAACTCTGTCCCTAAGGACAAGCAAATATGGATCATCATACTGGCGCTCTTTGATGCGCTTATATAAGGAAGACCGAGAAACCAAACAAGCCAATACCCTACTGGGCTCCAAAATATCCAACCTCACGAACAGATTGGCCAAGGCTTGAACATCAACTGCAAAAGGTTTCTCCCCAACTAGAATATATGCCAAACTCCCCATACTCACTGTCTTTCGGCTCAAAGCATCGGTTACCACATTGGCCTTTCCCGGATGGTACAATATAGTGATATCATAATCCTTAAGCAACTCCAACCATCTACGTTGTCTCAAATTAAGATCTTTTTGCTTGAACAAAGGCTGAAGACTGTGATGATTAGTGAACACCTCACAAGATACGCCATACAAGTAATGCCTCCAAATCTTCAACACGTGAACTATGGCAGCCAACTCCAAATCATGAACGGGGTAGTTCTTCTCATGGGGCTTCAACTGACGAGAAGCATAAGTAATAACTCTACCCTCCTGCATCAACACACAACCAATCCCAACTCTCAAAGCATCACAATACACGGTATATGAACCTGAAGCTGATGACAAAACTAACACTAAAGCTGTGGTCAAAGCTGTCTTGAGCTTATGAAAGCTCTCCTCACACTCGTCCGATCATACAAATGAAGCACTCTTCTGAGTCAACTTGGTCAAGGGAGATGCGATAGATGAGAATCCCTGAACAAACCGGTGATAATAGCCCGCCAAACCAAGAAAGCTACGAATCTCTGTGGCTGAGGACGGTCTAGGCCAACTCTGAACCGCCTCTATCTTCTTCGGATCAACCTGAATACCCCCGTTGGATACCACATGCCCCAAGAAAGCCACTGAACTAAGCCAAAACTCACACTTGGAGAATTTTGCATAAAGCTTCTCCTCCCTCAATCTCTTCATCACAACTCTCAAATCCTCCGCATGATCCTCCTAACTACGCGAATATACCAGAATATTATCAATGAAGACTATGACAAACGAGTCAAGATAAGGACGGAACACACTGTTCATCAAATGCATGAATGCTACTGGGGCATTGGTCAGCCCAAAAGACATCACCAAGAACTCATAATGAACATATCGGGTCTTGAAAGCCGTCTTAAGAATATCTGAATCCCTGATCTTCAACTGGTGATAACCTGAACGGAGATCGATCTTGCAGAACACCCTCGCTCCCTGAAGCTGGTCGAATAAATCAACAATGTGAGGCAAAGGATACTTGTTCTTAATTGTTACTTTGTTCAATTGCCTATAATCAATACACATTCTCATAGTGCCATCCTTCTTCTTCACAAATAGAACCGGTGCACCCCAAGGTGACATACTAGGCCGAATGAACCCTTTATCAAGGAGTTCCTGAAGCTGTTCTTTTAATTCCTTCAACTCCGTTGGTGCCATACGATATAGCGGAACATAAATGGGCTGAGTGCCCGACACCAGGTCAATACCAAAATCGATATCCCGGTCCGGTGACATTCCCGGCAGGTCTATAGGAAACACATCGGGAAAATCCCTCACAACTGGAACAAAATCAATACTGGGAGTCTCAGCTCCGACATCCCTCACAAACGCTAGATATGAAAGACAACCCTTCCTAACCATATGTTGGGCCTTCAAGAAAGAGAACACTCTACTAGGAACATAATCAGTCACACTTCGTCACTCGGTCCATGGCACACCTGGCATAGCCAATGTGACTGTCTTAGCGTGACAGTCCAGAATAGCACGACACGGAGATAACCAATACATGCCCAAAATGACATCAAAATCCACCATGCTCAATAGTAATAGATCCACTCGGGTCTCCAGATCCCCAATAGTCACCACACACGACTGGTACACATAGTCTACAACAACAGTATCGCCCACTGGGATAGATACATGAACAAGTAAAGCAAGAAACTCACGGGGCATACCCAAATAACGAGAAAAGTATGATGACACATAAGAAAAGGTGGAATCAGGATCAAATAATACAGAGGCATCTCTGTGGCACACTGAACAATACTTGTAATGACAGCACCTGAAGCAATAACATCGGGTTTGCCTGGGAGTGCATAGAAATGGCATGACCGCCCCCTGATCGACCTCCCTCTCTAGGGAGACCCTTGCCTAACTGACCTCCACCCCTAGCTGGATGAGCGGGTGGTCGTGAAGAAACTGGCGCTGAAGCCGATGACTGACCCCTCTGCTGGGATGAACTAGCAACACGACGAGGACACTGCCTCCACATGTGGCCCATCTCGCCACACTCATAAGAACTCCCAGGTGCTAGAGAAGGGGGCTGAAGGGAACCCCTCGCACCGAAAAGACTAGCAGATGCACTCGGCATAGAAGAGCCCTGAGCTGATGGAGCACGGGCATAGAAGGGCACTAAGTGATGACTGGCCCTGATGAGAACTGTGAGAACCATGACCCGATAACGCCCCACGATAACCTGGGCAAGCTGGCTGAGCATGCTTGAATGGACGGCCTTTGTCGTGCTGAAATTGACCTCTCGAAGGAGTACCACTGTAATTGCCAATTCCTCGAGGCCTTTTGGCCTTCCACTCCTCTCGCTCCTGGCGATGAACAGACTCAATCTCACGGGCATTATCCATAACCTCCTCGAAGGTAGCACTAGTCACCCTCTCCCTGGTCATCAGAATATAGAGCTGATAAGTAAAACCACCAACAAACCTCCTAATCCTCTCTCTATCCATTGGGACCAACCAGATGGCATGACGAGCCAACTCAGAGAACATCAACTCATACTACGACACGGTCATCTCCCCCAACAACTCAAACTGCCTACGCAGCTCCTCTCTACGAGACTGCGGCACATACTTCTCCAGAAAGAGAATAAAGAACTGCTGCCAGGTAAGGGGTGATGCACCAACAGGCCTACGCCTCTCAAAGTCCTCCTACCAAGTGAAAGCAGCTCCTGCAAACTGATAAGTAGTGAAAGCGACCCCGCTGGTCTCCAGAATACCTGCTGTACGAAGCATCCTCTGACACTTGTCCAGAAAACCCTAGGCATCCTTGCCCTCTACACCACTGAATAACGGAGGCTGAAGTCTACAAAACCTCTCCAACCTACGCTGCTCGTCCTCTGGCATGGCAGGAACTACATAGTCCTGAGCAGCTGCAACCGGCTAGGCTGGATGCGCCCCCAACATCTGGAGTACCTGCACGACATACTCAGGTGTGCGAGCGACAGGAGTCTGATTGCCTCCCCTAGCCTGAGAAGTAGTTGTGGCTGTAGTGGCTGAAACCGCCTAAGCTAAGCCAATGCAAACTGATAAGATCTGAGCCAAGGCCTCCTAAAGACCCGGAATCACCATGGGCACAGCTGGTGCCTGAGCTAGTGCTATAGGAGCATCCATAACTAGGACCTGATCCTGAACTGGGGTAGTTGGTGGATCTACAGGTGATGCCCTCGCGGCTCTGCCTCTACCACGACCACGACCGCGTCCTCAGCCTCTGGTGGCCATAGCTGGTGGTACTGGGGGTCGACCACCCCAACTAGTAGCACATGTCCTCACCATCTGTGAGAGAATAGAATAACAGAAGTTTAGTACTTGGATCAACAAGTTTGCACGACAAGAATTTCAAGAATACGAAGTTTTTCCTAAAGGTTCTGCAGCCTCTCGAGGATAAATATAGACGTCCCCGTATGGATTTGCAAGACTCTACTAAACCTACTCATGACTCATGAGACCTATGTAACCTAGGCTCAGATACCAACTTGTCACGACCCTAACCCGGACCCGGTCGTGATGGCACCTCTCGTGAAGACAGGGCCAACCAACTAAACCCAATTCACTTTTTAAAACAGTTAAACAACATAAAAGTAGTCTAAAATATGATTTAATAATACTAAGTAGCGAATAATGTCAATAAAGTGCGGAAGTACAACCCAACACAGTCCTAACTGGGGTGTCACAAGTCACGAGCATCTAACAATACTGAATCCTAAAATGTAACTACAGACTTTTAAATACTGAACAAAGAACATAACAAAAATAGATAGGGAGGAGCTCTAGGCTACGAACGCCAACAGCTACCTAAAGACTCCTCGAAGATCCGCCTGAAGCTGGAATGAATCAGCCCTCGGAAGCGGGACCAGCTACGCCTGAATCTGCACATGTGGTGTAGGGAGTAAAGTGAGTACTCCAACTCAGTGAGTAACAAATGTAAATAACAACTGAAAGTAAGAAAACATGTAGGGCATAAGGCATTCTATAATGAAGCAGTAAAATCTTTTAAAAACAATAAACCAGTGAAAAATCAAGAAAAATCCTCTTTTAACAAGTAAACAAGTAATTAACATGTAATTAATGTAAGGTAAACAAATAGAAGATTGCCCCTCGGGCACAGTATCAACAAATCCGCCCCTCGGGCAACATCTCAGAACAATACCAGCCCCTCAGGCTCAATCTCACATCACAATGGGTACCCGCGCTCACTGGGGGTGTGCAGACTCCTGGAGGGGCCCCTTACAGCCCAAGCGCAATAACAAGCCATCTCGTCGCATCAAACTAGGCCCTCGGTCTCATATCAATCAAGACACCTCGTGGCGTACATATCTCAGGCCCTCGGCCTCAAATCAGTATCAGTGTTTCCTCACAATGTAGGCCCCCGACCTTACTCAGTCAAAATCATCACAAGCCCCTCGAGCAATAGTAAAACAATGTTTCTCAGCCCAAACATCATTTAAAGTATCATTTAAGTCTTAAAACTGAGTAAACATGGCTGAGTATGAAAACAGTGGAAAATAACATGACTGAGTTCAATTAATAAGTCAAAACAGCGAGGAAATAGTAATAAAAATCCACGAATGGTTCAAATAGCTGGCACGAAGCCCAAATATGGCATTCAGCCCAAATAATGATGATAGCAATTAGTTTTCAATCAAATACGCGAAAAAATTATCAATCGGGATGGATCAAGTCTCAATCCCCAATAGTGCATGACCCCACGCTCGTCATCAAGCGTGTGCCTCACCTAAATATAGCACTACGATGTACAATCCGAGGTTTCAAACCCTCAGAACATCATTTACAATCATTACTCACCTCGAACCGGCTAAATCTATAGCTCACAACGCCTTTGGCCCTCGAATCGGCCTCCACGCACGTCGAATCTACCCAAAATCAGAACGAGTACGTCAAAATATGCTAAGGGAACGAAGCCTAAGCGAAAACAATTAATAAAGGGCACAAATCCCGAAATTACCAAAACCCGACCCCTCGGGCCCATGTCTCAAAATTCAGAAATTTTTACATCAATAGATTCCTTATCTTCCCACGAGTTCATACATATCAAAAGTTCTCAAATCCAACCCCAAATGGTCCTCCAAATCCCCAATCAAAAGTCCAAATTTCCAAGCCCTAGTTCTTCAATTTTTAGCTTAATTTCCATAATTTTCTAGGTGGAATTCACATAATAATCGAGTTTTAAGTCCAAGATTCTTACATCCCAACGATTCCCCTTGAATCCCTCTTCAATCTCCTTCAAAAATCTCCCAAAATGACCAACTATGGAGGAAATAAACCGAATCCTCGCGGACAAGACGAGTTTTAAAACCTTCTACCTAGGCATAAATTCCTTCTTCGCTAACGCGGTCAAAGCCTCGCATTTGCGAAGCACAAAAATAACTTTGACCAAAATCCTCTTTTGCGAACGCGATGCTTTACCCAGGCAAACCTCTGCGAACACGTTCAGCCCATCACGAACGCAATGCGTTAAATCCACTGAAGCTCAGCCTCACCATTCCTTCTATGTGAACGTGACACCTATCCTGCGAACATGATGCACCAATCCTTAGCTCTTTGCGAAAACGGAGCTCCCTTCGCGAATGCGAAGGCTTAATCTTTGCCTTCCCCAACTGACTCTTCGCGAACGCGAGGGTCCACTCGCGAACGCGAAGGGTAAAATCCTTGCAACAACTGAACTGATTTTCTGCAATTTTCTTAACTCCAAAATGATTTGTTCAACCCCTCGAAACTCACCCGAGGATCCCATAACCTCAACCAAAGGCACAAACACATCCTAATACCTTATTCAAACTTGTTCCAATCACCAAAATACCTCAAACAACATCAAATCACTCAAAAACATCGGATTCAAGCCAAGCTTTCTAAAATCTTCCGAATTACGCTTTTGATAAAAAATCCAACCAAACCACCTCTGAATGACCTGAAATTTTGCACACACATCCCAAATGACACAACTCTTGGAATTCCATTTCGACCCCTATATCAAAATCTCGCCCATCGACCGAAAATCACCAAAATATCAACTTAACCAATTCAAGCTTAAATCTACTCCGAACCTCCAAAACTCATTCCGATCACACTCCTAAGTCACAGATCACCTCCTGACGCTAATCGAACCATCAGAATTCACTTCCAAGCCTTCTAACACATAAGTTAACATCCGGTTGACTTTTCAACTTAAGCTCCCTCAAAAGAGACTAAGTGTCTCAAACCTTACCAAATTCCTTCCGAATTCGTTCCGACCAACCCGATATCACATAACACGGATAAAAAAAGTATAAAGAAGCAGAAATGGGAAAATAGAGCAGTACCTCATGAGACGACTGGCCGGGTCGTCATAGATGGCAAGTTTCTTGTTAAGCTTTTAACTGAGACCGGAGGTTTGGCAGTTTGTTCTATTTTTTATTTGCTTATCTAACATGATAAATCATTTGTATGGAATTAATCTACATCCTAAAATCGCGTATAAATTTAATTGTTATACATTCATAAGTGTAAACAGTTTGGCACCCATCATGGGGCTAAGGATAATAATGGTAGTTTGATATAAAATTTTCATAACATACTATATTTTACTCTTATTCTTTAAGATTTTTGATTTCAGATCCACCTAAGAATGTCAAACTCCCAGTTTGCTCACTTGAACGTTGATGCTGAGTCTGGCCATCATGGCAAAAACAACAATATAGTACTTAGCAATGAGGTGCCCCTACTGATCCTAATAGAGTCCCAATTGCAGACCCAATCGACGCCAACTCACATGTGGCCCTCGACGCCAACCTGCCGACCGACCCTGAGAATAGCGTTTGCAAAGGAGCCCGACCAACGACTCGAGTTACCTTCGAAGGCGAGGGAAACGTGATCAATCTATGGGTGATCTTCAAAATGTTACAGGCCCAGCAGGCGGCAATAGAACAATTACAGAATCTAAGACGCGCCCCCAGCAGGGAGAGCTTGAACCATCCCGGGAAAACACCCGATGAAACAAGCAAGTGACAAATAGACCAGATGAAACTAAGCCCAGGACCAACCCCGAAATAATAAAAATGCTTGAGGAACTAACAAAGAGTGTGGAATAGGGGGAAAATAAAATTGAGGCCAATGACAAAAAGGTGGAAACCTATAATTCCAGAGTTGATCAAATCCCAGGAGCGCCCCCGATATTTAAAGGCCTAGACTCCAAGAAATTTTTCCATAAGCCTTTTCCTCCGAGCACGGAACCGAAGCCAATTCCGAAGAAGTTTCACATGCACGATATCCAGAAGTATAACGGAATTGAGGATCAAAATGAGCATGTTGTCACGCCCCAAGCCTGAAGAGGCGTGGCTGGCATGTAGTGCCATACTCTGCTCGAGTATACCACTCTATAACTGTGAACTATGGAGGGGTAACCCTCAAATTAGGACGATGAGGCCATATTCTGAATCATCTGAAAGTATCGTCTACAACCAACAATACCAAACTAAACATCTACAAATGGCTGGTAAAGCCATAATACTAATATACAAAATATACAGGACACATCTACAAGCCTCTAGTGATAGCTGAACTGTATCATGATCGGGACAGAGCCTCGACCTACCCATCGAACCTATATATATAAAATGAACTCTAAGGTATAGACTTGGTAGCGCTGAGGAACTAGAGCTTACCAAACAAGCTGATGATTGACTTTGTCTACTGGGAAGGTCTATCCAACTGTCTATTAGGACCTGTAGGAATGAAATGTAGTGTCCCAGCAATAGGGACGTCAGTACGAAATAATGTACTGAGTATGTAAGGCAATAGAATAATTGAAAATTGAAACTGAACTGATAATATAATAATTGAAAGTACCTGGGAGTAAAATATAATTTGAAGATATGCTTACCTGCTGATACTGACTCACCTCTCTCAGTATAGTAAGTAAAATACTTGTCCAGCCCTATAAGGCTTAGTAAGTGTAACTTCTCTACCATAGTAGACTCGCTCATAGGCGCTCGACAATACTAGGCTTTGTATCTCAGCCATTCTGGGCTCGCTCATAGGCGCTCGACCACGGTAGGCTTGGTATATAACTTACCATCTGATAAGAGGTTTCCCAATAGGGGCCTACCCACCGATTATAACTCGATAGTAGTGAAAATACTATAACATTGTGTGTATATATATAGACCCTCTGCTTTCTTGACTGGAAGAAAACAATACTCAATTGAATATAAAATCACGATAAGGGAGAATACTGTAACTTATGATACTAGGATAATGTATATAAATTTGAGAGTATGAACTTCTCTTTATGCCTCGTTATCAAATACATATAGTTACGAGATCATGCCAAAATGAAGGAAGGGCTTAGCTTTAACATACCTTATCACAATCTATCCAATAACCCCGTTAAATTTATCTTGTTTCGCCTTAATCTACAACAACGATAATAATACTATCATCAAGTTATGGAAGGTACAACTATCACACAATGAACGATAAGCTTATTTTATAATAAAACGAGTAGCATCTCCCCTATAATCTTTACTTCCTCCCAATTTGACATAACACCAACAACAAAAACAAGAACACAACAATAAAAACATGTATACATTATTTTCAAACCTTCTATCCATCACAAAATATCATAAAATAGCCCACACACCCTAATCAGTTCATACACAAAACGACAACTCTAGTAGTGTCAAACAACTCGAAAATGTAATGATGAACGACCAGCCAACCACCCTGCCATTAGGTGGTGTTTCTCCACACCCTTTCTCCTCCCAAACTCCATGAAATAGTAGCGATAAAGACAACCCAACAGCAACAAAGAGTAGCCAACAAAACAGTCCCACAAGTTAAGCAACTCAAAACTAATTTTTCAGTTTACTAAAACACGTTTTGACTTGTCTTTTTTTTTTCCAAATTGAACAACACAAACAATAGTACATAATTAAGACTCCTATCCTATAAACCATCCATGAATTCAACTTAAAAATAAGTTCACAACCAGCCAAGAGTAACACAACAACAAATAGCATACCAGTCTTTTGAAAATCGCTAGATCTAGTCTTTACGATCGAGTTACAACTCGTACAAGCATAGATAATGGAAGGATAAGCATAACCTTACCTTGGAATAACTAGAACCCACAAAACCTAGTCCTTCTTCATCAAAAATCAGTCCCCCAACGCAGCTACAAGAAGGAGAAACAAAAACTAGCAAGCTGTCCGGGGTTTTCGGCACTAGAATCAGATCGTAACACCCGAAATAACCTAGGGTTTGTGTGGGATTTTTGGGAAGGGGTTGAAGGGGTTCAATCTTGTTATCATGGTTTGAAAGGTGAGTCAAATAAATGAGCTAATTATCCCTTAAAAGTCCCCTCTTGGCCGACTTAATTGAGGCCTCTCCTTTTGGCAAGTAGTTGATGCACCTACTTATCACCTACTAGTCTATGCAGTGTCGCAAAAATGCAAATATCTCTCTACTCCAATGTTAAATAAATGAATAGTTTAACTCGTTGGAAACTATACTCGTAGATCTTCATTGTGGTAGGTATATCATCCGGTAATTCTAAGTACATTGGGAGAAACGCTCAACTACAATTGACCTAATTTTCAGCACATTTATGAATGTAACTTGTGATGACCTTTGCAAACTTTTGTTACACAACTCGCTTGACTTCGAAACATAACACACGAATACCATACGACTAACATAACTTATAATATAACCTCCTTATCATGTTAAGAACCCTAGTCTCACTCAAAAAGTACATATTATAACATTCCCAACTTGTCGACTTTTGATGAAATTTATTTTCTTTAATTCGTTTAGCTTCTAGGCCTTCAAACCCTTTTGGTACTTGGTATTCATAATCTTAAGTACTTGTAATGTCCAAATTAACACGATTAACTTACTTTATATACTTTCAAAGATGATCTCCTTTCTGAGCTTACGTCACTTGACTTACGACATACTTTCACGTACGAAAATTTGGGGTGTAACACACACGATCTCGTATAGGTGTGCCATAAAGGTGAACGGCTTAGAAGATGACGAGATCAAGTCGGTTCTATTAAGAACGTTCTGAGAGAACTTGTCAAAGGGAGATATTATATGATATCACAACTTACCCCCAAATTCTATTGATTCATTTGCTATGTTTGTAGATGCCTTCGTAAAAGCACATGTCGGGGTCATCAAGGTCGAGACCAAAAAATCAGAACTCTTTAAGGTAAAAGCAAAGAGATAACGAAATACTCAGGGAATTTGTATCGAGGTTTCAAATGGAACAGATGGACCTGCCTCTGGTTACAGATGATTGGGCCGTTTAGGCATTCAATCAAGGACTCAATCCCCAAATCTACTGAGCTTTATAATAGGTGAAACAAAATTTGATAAAGTACCCAGCAATAACATGGGCCGACGTCCACAACAGGTACCAGTCAAAAATTAGAGTCGAGGACGATTAGCTCAGGACTCCCTCCGAGTTCGTTTATCCTATCAGAACTAATGACATGTCTAAAAGACGCATCGATCATGAACCAAGACTGAACAAAGATCGGTATCAACTGTATAGTGGAGATCGAATGTGTAACAGACCTGAGCGTAACCCTACGAGAAGCGAAAAGAGGAACAATGGAGGTCACAAAAGCCGGGGACTCATGAGAAAAAATGATTTTGGCAGGCTACTCGGGGCTAGAGAGGCACCAAGGCTATCAAAATATAACTTCAATATCGATGTTGCTAGCATCGTATCTGCCATCGGTCGCATCAAAGATACCAAGTGGCCTCGACCATTGCAATCCGACCCTGCCCAGCGAGACCCTAACTTGATATGTAAGTATCATGGCACTCATGGCCATAGAACCGAGAACTGCCAATAGTTAAGGGAAGAAGTGGCTCGATTATTCAATAATGGGCATCTTCAGGAATTTCTAAGTGATCGAGCCAAAAATCACTTCAGGAACAGGAACTCCAACAAATAGACCGAGTAAGAAGAACCTCAGCATATCATTAACATGATCATTGGGGGAGTCGACGTCCCCCAAGGACCACTGCTAAAGAGCAATAAGGTGTCCATCACAAGGGATAAATGAACCAAAGATAATATACTAGTGGGAACCATTTCGTTCAGTAATGAGCACACCAAAGGCATCGTACAATCATATAATGACGCGCTGGTAATATATATACTTATAAATAAATCTTGAGTTAAGTGTGTGTTGATTGATCCAGGTAGTTCAGGCAACATCATCAGATCGAGGGTTGTAAAACAATTGGGTCTACAAGACCAAATAGTGCTAGCAGTCTGAGTTTTTAATGGATTCAACATGGAATGCGAAACCACAAAAGGAGAAATAACATTGCTAGTAAATACCGATGAGACTGTTCAAGCTACCTAATTCTACGTGATCGAGGGGGACATTAGGTATAATGCCTTATTTGGAAGGACTTGTGTTCACAACATGAGGGAAGTACCCTCGACGCTACACCAGGAACTTAAGTTCCCCACACAGGAAGGAATCAAGACGGTTTACGGAGAGCAACCAGCCGCAAAAGAAATGTTTGCAGCCGATGAAGTGATCTCAACGTATGCACTCTCGACATCAAAGAACACAGAAACTGTTAGGAGGAAAGAAACTAAATAGCAATCACTGATACAAGCCCTGACCAAACCGGAGAACAAGGAGAAGAAGAGGATGATGATTATGGAGTCCCTAGGTCATTCATCTCCCCCGATGATTCTGATGCAACCAAGTCAACGATCGAGGAGCTGGAGCAAGTCGTATTGATCGGACACTTGCCCGATCGGAAGGTATACCTAGGCACGGGGTTAGCTCCCGAGATCAGGAAAAAACTCATTGAATTCCTATATAGCTAACATAGATTGTTTTGCTTGGTCCCATCTTGATATGATAGAGATCCTGCTAGAAATAACCATCCATAAGCTGAGCCTGGATCCGAAGTTCCACCCGGTTAAACAGAAGAGGAGGCCTTAGTCCGAAGTCAAGCATGCATTTGTTAAAGAAGAGGTATCCAAACTCCTTAAAATAGGTTCCATTCGGAAAGTTAAGTACCCAGATTGGTTAGAAAACATAGTGGTAGTGCCTAAAAAGGAAAAAAGTTAATAATGTGCGTAGACTACAAATATTTGAACAAGGTGTTCCCTAAAGACGCTTTTCCTTTACCTAACATCGATCGCATGATCGATGCGATGGCCGGGCACGAGATACTTAGCTTTCTCGATGCCTATTCCGGGTACAACCAAATTCAGATGGACCCGAACGATCAAGAAAAAACATCCTTTATCACTAAATTCAGTACCTATTGTCATAACATAATGTCGTTTGGACTAAAGAATGCCAGTGCCACATATCAATGCCTAGTAAACCGGATGTTCGAAGAACATATAGGAAAATCAATGGAGGTTTATGTTGAAGACATATTAGTTAATTCCCTGCGAGCAGAGGACTATTTGAAATATTTGCATGAACCTTTGACATTCTAAAAAGATACAATATGAAGCCGAACCGGGAAAAATGCTCATTCGGGGTAGGATCCGAAAATTCCTTGGATTCATGGTGTCCAACCGGGGGATTGAGATCAATCCCGATAAAATCAAAGCTATAGAAAACATCACAGTGGTGGACAGTGTCAAGGCCGTTCAGAGGCTAACCGGGTGCATACCCACCCTTGGCCGGTTCATATCTAGGTCCTCAGATAAAAGCCATCGATTCTTTTTGTTATTGAAGAAGAATAAGAATAATTTTTCATGTACATTTCGAGTCCACCATTGCTTCATACTCCAAAGGCAGACGAGTAGATGTACCTTTACTTGGCGGTATCCGAAGTAGCAGTAACTGGAGTCTTAGTCCAAGAGGAGGTAGGTATGCAATTCCCTATTTACTAAGTTAGTAGAAGTTTGGGCGAGGCCGAAACAAGGTATCCTCACCTAGAAAAATTGGCGATCACTTTGCTAAGAGCCTCTAGAAAATTAAAATCGTATTTTCAATGCCACCCTATATGTGCCGTAACCTCTTACCCATTGAGGAATATTATGCACAAACCCGAGCTCTAAGGGCTGTTTGGCCAAATGGGCCGTAGAAATTAGTGGGTATGATATCGAGTATCGACACCGAACCACCATTAAATAACAAATTTTGGTAGATTTCGTGTCCGACTTTACCCCGGCCTTAATACCTGAAGTCGAAAAGGAATTGTTGTTAACTTTGGGAACTTTCTCGGGAATTTGGGCCCTCTTTTTGACAATGCTTGGAACGTAAAGGGATCCAGACTCAGCATCATGTTGAAGCTGCCTATAGGAAACATAGTTAGGTAGTCTATTCGAACTATAAAATTGACTAACAATGAGGCCGAGTATGAGGCCATAATTGCAGGTCTCGAATTGGCTAAAAGGATTGGGGCCGAGGTGGTCAGCCACATCTCAGGCGGTTTATTTCCACCAGACCCAACCACATCTCAAGTAGGAGGGGGTGTATAAACCCTTACTGCTCAGGCTTCTAGACATGTAGCTGTCGTATATCAGACCCCGAGTATACTAACCGTGGGCGGAACCTAGCCAGTTGCAGCAGATGTACCTAAGCCTAGACCAACTGTGGCCAGCGAGCCGTAGAAGCTACTGGATAGATGGACCAAGCTTCACCCTCCAATCTTCGGAGATGAGCGACATGAGGACCCCCAGGACTTCATTGCTAGGTGTAGGGACAGACTGCACAACATGAGTATATTAGAGTTCCACGGGGTGGATTTCACTACTTTCCAGTTGGAGGGCAGGGCCCATAGATGGTGGCAGTCACATCTTCCCGGCAGATCAGTAGGTTCTCGTCCCATGACATAGGATCAGTTTACACGCCTTTTCTTGGATAGGTATATTCCACCCTCCTAGAGGGAAGAGTTGCAGTGTCAGTTTGAGCAGCTCCAGCAAGGTTAGATGTCAATGACTAATTATGAGGCAAGGTTATATGAGTTGTCTCACTATGAACTTATGATACTTCCTACTGACGCGGAGAGAGTGCAGAGGTTTGTTGCGGGGTTGCACTCAGGTATTCAGGCCACCATGGTCCGGGAGTTTGAGATGGGGACTTATTACCAGCTAGTAGTGGAGATAGCCTAGAGGATTGAGGGTTACCATCAGCGAGGAAGAGAGCAGATGCAGCGGGACAATTGGTTTTGTTTTTCGGGAGAGTTTAGAGGTGCCCCCACTGGGGGCAGAGGTCAGTTTGGGAAGGTTCAGCCTAGCTGGACCACATATCCAGTACCGCCACCTCCTCGGGGTAGCTTTATTTCAGTTCCATGCCAGAGAGTTCATACCGCCCACCAGCTATTCAGGGTTCTTCCAGTGGGTATTCAGGCCATCAAGGTCAGACTTCAAGGTAGTAATCTATTATACTGAGAGGTTGATACAAGTGCGGGGATCTGGGCCACATGAAGAGGTTTTGTCCCAGACTTTATGGCAAGGAAGTACAGCAGGGCCATCAGCCCATGATTACAGCACCAGCCATTAGACCGCCTACAGGTGGAGGGTAGACAGGTAGGGGTCGTCCTAGAGGTGGAGGCCAGGAAGGGGAAGGTCAACCAGCTACTGTTCAGTCAGGCGGAGGCCAGCCAGTTGGCACTCCAGCTAGGTTCTATGCTTTTCCGACTAGACCAGATGTAGTGGCTTCAGAATATTATGATCACATGTATTATTTTTGTCTGTGGTAGGGATGCTTCGGTATTATTTGATCTAGGTTCTACTTATTCATATGTGTCATCTCTGTTTGCTCATTTCCTTGATGTTCCTCGTGAGTCTTTGGGCACTCTTGTTTATGTGTCCACTCACGTGGGCGATTCTGTAGTTGTGGATCAGATCTATCAGCCATGTGTTGTCACATTCTGTGGTTAAGAGACTAGAGTGAAGCTTTTGTTCCTTGATATGACTGACTTTGAGGTCATCCTGGGCATGGACTAGAGATCTCTATACCACGCCATACTTGATTGACATGCCAAGACTGTTACCTTGGCAATGCCAAAGTTGTATAGATTAGAGTGGAAAGGGCCGTCTATTAGTGCATTTAGCAGTGTTATTTATTTCCTGAAGGCTTGACACATGGATGAGAAGGGTTGTTTGGCTTATCTAGATTATGTTCGGGATATCACTACAAAAACTCCAGCGATTGATTCAGTACCACTAGTCCGAGAGTTCTATGATTGTATTCCCTTATGATCTTCCAGCCATGCCACCAGATCATTATATCGATTTCTGTATTAATTTAGCTCCAGGTACCTAGCCTATATCTATTCCATTGGAATCCACGATGATTTAAACTCCCCATAAACCCTTACATTCGAGGACGAATGTTCCTAAGGGGGGGAGGGTGTTACAACCCATATCCACATGTGTTAGTTCATTCCATATATTAGTTAACATAAATCCAAGAAGGAATTATCTTTGAGATGATAAGAAGTCAATCCTATTGGTCTTAAGTGATACAAGAGTGTATAAGGGTGATTAACCAGTATTAGAAGTTAAACGAATCAAGGATGTTGTAACTCGAATTTTCAGGTAATCTAGCGGTGCTTAATACACTCAAGAGGTCATTTATGAAGGTATTTTAATCATATAATATCCGTATCATAAGTCTTGAAGTCAAACGAGTTATGAAACAAAAGTCGACAAAAGTTGTCGCAACTTAGGTTCATAATTTTACTTAAACATTAGGTCAAATGTTTCTAATCTTTTCTCATAATTTACAAGGAATTACGGGGTGATCTACCAACCAAATTAAAGATCTATGAGTCTAGTTTCCAACGCATTAAACCGTTCATCGATACGATTTCGGAGTAGAGAGATATTCGCATTTTCGCGAGACTGCGCCAAGCACCTCTCTATGGGGCCCACTAAGTCGGTTTAAGATATTTGGACCTATATAGGATGACTCCAACCCGTTTTAAGTCATTTATTTTCACTATTTTCAGACCTTAGAACCCTAGGAACATCCTCTCAAGGTTCTCTCAAGATTCAAGACCCAAAAAAGGGCAAACAACACAAATCAAGTGTCGGGAATTCCGTGGCGCTAGTAAGTCTCTTGTTCTTCTTGTTGTTGCTCATTTTTGTGTCGTTCCAGCTCGTGTGGGAGGTGGTTTTAAAGGGTTTATGTTCTGTAAATACTCCCTCATGTTCTTAATATCAATCCTAGGTGATTTCAAGCCTTCTAAAGTGATTCTAGTGCCGAAAAACATTAATTGATCGCTAGTTTCGCTTTTTTGTTGTTGTGGCAGCATTGGAGGGATATTTCATGGAAATTTAAGGTCAAATTGGAGTTGTTCTTTCTGTATAAAGGTAAGGAACCTCTTACTCTATATGTATTTAAGATTATCCAAGTTGCGGCTAAGCCATTGAAGCTAGAACTTGTGAGATATATATCGAAAGGCTTGGTAGTAATGTTATTGTTTTGTGGACTGTTTTGCGTTGTTGTTGGGCTGCGTATTTTACTACTATCTTGTGGAGTTTTGGAGGAGGAAGGGTGTGGAGAAACACCATATATATGTAGGGTTATGGGCTGATAGTTATTCGTAACATTTCCAGGTTGTTTGACACGACTACGGTGGTCGTCGTATGTATGGAGTGATTAGGCTATGTGTGGACTATTTTGGGAGGCTCAATATGTTTATTATTGATGTTGTTTGGGCTGTTTGGTGACTGTTTTGAATGGTGTGAGGTCATATATATAGGGGAGGTGCTGTCCGTTTCATCGTAAAATAGGTTGTGGTCGATACATAATAGTTATGACGCTTAAATGATAACGATAGTATCGTTTCTCTTATTGTAGACTAAGGAGTTTTGACAATTGCATAGCTTGAGATTGGGGCAGTATATACAAGGTATGTTAGGCTATCCCTTTCCTTCTTTTGCACGACTCCGATTGTACATAATGTAATGAACGAGCTTCCAAAGATACTCTACTCTTAGAAGCTAGCAGTACTTACATTGTTTTCCCTCTTATGGAACGATTGATGTTAATGTTGCTTCTCTTATTCTTATGTTATCAATGTTATTGGTACTTCCTGATTCTTATAAGGTTCATAGTGAAGAGTTAGTCCTAATAACGTGTACAGAGGATACCGACCTTACGTCACTCCGAAAGGTTTAGAATGTGATTCCATGAGTCGAGCATGCATTATATATATATGTATCTATTTTACTCTACCGAGCCACGCTATAGTTGGCCGGGTACGGCACCTATTGTGCAACCACTGATCAGTTGGGTTTTACCGAGCTCCACGTGGCCGGGTACGATTCTACCGAGCCTATTATGGCCGGGTACGATATGATGATGATGATGCCCACAGAGGCGAATGCTTTAAAGGTTTATGTATTTATACATATGTATCATGCATTTCATGTAAGTAGCCCTCAGAGGTACTAAGATGTTACAGGTTGTATATTCTCTATCCTTGCTTACATTACTGATCGCATTTATGGTTCCTTGCCTTACATACTCAGTACTTTATTCGTACTGACGTCCTTTTATTTGTGGACGCTGCATGTCGTGCTGCAGGTCCTGATAGACAGGCAGGTGCAGCTCCCCCACCACAGTAGACTGTCTAGTTCAGCGGTGATTGGCGAGATCCCTTCTCCGGACTTGCCTTGGTCTTGGTATGCAATTTTTGTTATAGACATTATGGGTATGTCGGGGCCCTGTTCCGGCTATGTTGCAACACTTATGTTCTTTTAGAGGCTCATAGACAGGTGTCGGCTCATGTATAGTTTGGTATGCCTTGTCGGCTAGTTTTTGTTGTATAGTCTTTCATAGTAGCGTGGTAGCTCATACCTTATACGTAGTTTCTTGATTGTCTGGTCATCCCCTGCTATGTATTTTCATGCCGTCATATTTTATTGCTGGTTGTCCATGATCTAGGTCTACCATTTATATTGATCTCGTCAGCCTTAAAAGATAATAATGAAGGTTATATGAAATGTACGTTGGTGCTCGGCAAGTGTGGTCGGGTGCTAGTCATGGCCCTTCAGTTTGGGTCGTGACAAATTTGGTATCAGAGCAAGTCTGTCCTAGGGGTTGTCTATGAGCCGTGTCTAGTAGAGTCTTGATTATGGATGTGTAGCGTGCCACATTTATAATCAGGAGGCTACATGACATCTAGGGTTGTTACCTTCTTCCTGAATCTAGATCGTGCGTAGAGTTGAGTCGTAAGTGTTCGTCTCTAATATTCACCTTGTTTTTTTCAGTGATGCCTTCGACTAGGAAGCAAACGATTAGTAGACGGCTTGATACAGCAGCGGGAGAGGGTACCAGTCAGGTTCCCCAAGTCAGAGCAGGACAAAGTGAGGCTCAAAGTGAGATGCCCTCTCATACCTCATCTACTCCATCTCCTCCAGAGGATATTAGAAGGCACCCAGCGCCTCCAGTTCCTCCGTCTGGCACTCCAGACCAGGATATGCGGAGTGCTTTGCAGTTATTGACTAGCTTGGTAGCTGCTCAGGCTCAGAGGCAGAATACAGGTGCTGCTGAGAAACCAGTTAGTACAAGAGTTCGTGATTTTATTAACTTAGACCCTCCAGTGTTTACCGGATCAGACCCGAAGGAGGACCCACAGACTTTTATTGACCAGGTTCATCGTACACTTCGGGTTATGCATGTTAGTGATACAGAGGCAGTAGAGTTGGCTTCTTATCGGCTACGGGATTTAGCGGTTCTCTGGTATGATAGTTGGGAGAGATCCAGGGGTCCGAACCCTCCTCCAGCTGTGTGGAAGGAATTTTCTGAGGCCTTTCTTCGTCACTACTTGCCAGTTGAGATACGACGAGCTAGAGCTGATAAGTTCTTGAACCTTAGACAAGGTAATATGAGTGTGCGAGAGTACAGTATGCAGTTTGATTCTTTGGCAAGGTATGCTCCCCATATGGTGGCCGAGATGAGTGATAGGGTGCATATGTTCGTGAATGGGTTGGGACCACATCTAATAAATGAGTGTACGACAGCCTCCTTGGTGGAGGGCATGGATATTTCCCGTATTCAAGCTTATGCCCAGACCCTAGAGGATCGTAAGCGCCAGCAGAGGGCAGTTAGGGAGCAGGATAGGGGCCAGCATAAGAGGGCGAGATTTGCAGGGTATTCTGATGACTTCAGAGGCCGCATCAGGCCACAGTTTTCGAGGAGTTCGGCGCCACCTGTAGCTAGTGCTCCTCCACAGTTTCAGAGGCCTCGATATGATCGATCCTATTCTGGTCCAGGTCAGAGTTCGCGGGCATCTGGCTCGCAACATCACAGGGATACTAGTCAGATGAGACCCCCAACACCACATTGTGATCAGTGCGGCAAGGCCCACTTTGGACTGTGTCGTCGAGGTTCTGATGCATGCTATTCGTGCGGGCAGCCTGGCCATATGATGCGGGATTGTCCTAATAGAGGAGGTGATGGTATGGCTCAGCCGACTGGATCTGTGTCTGGTTCTTCCTCATCAGTTCGACCTCCAGCACGGGGTTTTCAGCAGTCGACAGGTCGTGGTAGGGGTAGAGGTGCAGTGCCGAGTTCGAGTGGTGCTCAAAATCGAACCTATGCTCTAGTAGGTCGACAGGATCTCGAGTCGTCTCCAGATGTTGTTACAGGTATTATATCTGTGTTTTCTTATGATGTATATGCGCTGATTGATCCGGGATCTACATTATCATATGTTACACCCTTTGTGGCTAATAAGTTTGGCATTGAACCTGAATTGATAAGTAAACCCCTCGCGGTATCTACTCCGATAGGAGATTCTGTGATTGCTAGAAGGGTATATAGAGGTTGCACTGTGATGATTTGTAGTCGTCAAACCTCGGCAAATTTATTTGAGTTAGAAATGGTTGATTTTGATGTGATAATGGGAATGGACTGGTTGGCCTCATGCTATGCAAATGTTGACTGTCGTACGAAGATGGTTAGGTTCCAATTTCTGGGTGAACCCGTCATTGAATGGAAAGGGAACATTGCTACACCGAAAGGTAGGTTTATTTCCTATCTTAAGGCAAGGAAAATGATCTCAAAAGGTTACATTTATCATCTCGTTCGCGTTAGGGATGCGGAGGCGAAACCGCCTACTTTACAATCAATCCCTGTGGTCAACGAATTCCCAGATGTTTTCCCAGATGAACTCCCAGGCCTTCCTCCTGAAAGGGAGATTGAGTTTAGCATTGATGTGTTGCCTGACACTCAACCGATCTCTATTCCTCCATACAGAATGGCCCCGGCAGAGTTGCAAGAGTTGAAGGTGCAGTTGAAGGACTTGCTAGATAAGGGCTTTATTAGGCCTAGCACTTCACCTTGGGGTGCACCAGTCCTATTCGTGCGGAAGAAAGACGGGTCGTTACGGATGTGTATCGACTATCGACAGTTGAATAAGTCTACTATAAAGAACAAGTATCCACTTCCAAGAATTGATGACCTGTTTGACCAACTCCAGGGTGCCAAGTATTTCTCCAAGATTGATTTACGTTCAGGGTATCATCAGGTAAGGGTTAGGGAGAAAGATATTCCAAAGACGGCCTTCCGGACAAGATATGGGCACTTTGAGTTCTTGGTGATGTCGTTCGGGCTAACAAATGCCCCAGCAGCTTTTATGGATCTCATGAATACTATATTCAGGCCCTATCTTGATGTGTTCGTGATTGTATTCATTGATGACATTCTAGTGTATTCTCGTTCGGAGGCGGAACACGCGGGCCACTTGCGGATAGTATTACAGACGCTTCAGGATCGTAAGTTATATGCTAAGCTCTCCAAATGTGAATTCTGGCTGAACTCAGTAGCATTCCTTGGCCATGTGATATCTGATGAGGGTATTAGTGTCGACACTCAGAAGATCGATGCAGTAAAGAATTGGCCGAGACCTACAACACCATCAGAAGTCCGCAGCTTCCTAGGACTAGCAGGATATTATAGGCGGTTTGTAGAAGGATTTTCCTCTATATCATCACCATTGACTAAGTTAACACAAAAAGCTACCAAATTCCAGTGGTCTGACACTTGTGAACGTAGTTTTCAGGAGCTGAAGAATCGATTGACATCTGCACCAGTGCTCACTCTTCCTGAAGGAACAGAAGATTATGTGGTATATTGTGATGCCTCAGGTATAGGTTTGGGGTGCGTATTGATGCAGCGTGGGAATGTGATTGCTTATGCATCAAGACAATTGAAGAAGCATGAAAAGAATTATCCAACCCATGATTTGGAATTGGCTGCAGTAATATATGCTTTGAAGATATGGCGGCACTACTTATACGGCGTCCATGTTGACATCTACACAGATCACAAGAGTTTACAATACATCTTCAAGCAGAAAGAGTTGAATTTGAGGCAGCGTAGGTGGCTTGAATTATTGAAAGACTACGACGTCGAGATATTGTATCATCCCGGTAAAGCCAATGTTGTGGCAGACGCTCTCAGCCGTAAATCAATGGGAAGCTTAGTACATATTGAGGCAGGTAGATGGGGGTTGATTAAAGAGCTTCATCAGCTAGCCAATATGAGAATCAGATTGTTAGACTCTGATGACGGAGGTGTTACTGTACAGAATACATCAGAATCATCTTTGGTAGCCGAGGTAAAAGCACGACAATATGAAGATCCTATCTTAGTACGATTAAGAGAAAGCATTCAACAGTGTAAAAGTATGGCTTTTGGGATCGGAAAAGATGGGGCACTGAGATACCAGAGCCGATTGTGTGTGCCTAATGTGGCAGGGTTGCGAGAGAAGATTATGAATGAGATTCATCAATCCCGATATTCCATCCATCCCGGCTCGACAAAGATGTATCATGATGTCAAGGAGCAGTATTGGTGGGATAATATGAAGAAGTCTATTGCAGAATTTGTGGCCCAGTGTCCCAATTGTCAACAAGTAAAGATAGAACATCAGAAACCCGGTGGAATTGCTTCAAAATATAGAGATTCCGACCTGGAAGTGGGAGGTGATTAATATGGACTTCATTATTGGATTACCTCGCTCTTATCATAAGTTTGACTCCATCTGGGTGATAATTGATCGACTTACAAAATGTGCCCATTTTCTGCCAGTGAAGACAACTTACACGGCTGAAGATTATGCGAAGTTGTATATCAAGGAGATTGTTAGGCTTCATGGTGTGCCCATATCTATTATATCAGACCGAGGAGCTCAATTTACGGCTAACTTTTGGAGGTCTTTCCAGAAGGGTTTAGGCACACAAGTAAATCTCAGCACTGCATTTCATCCGCAGACTGACGGACAGGCTGAACGTACCATTCAGACACTGGAAGATATGCTACGAGCATGTGTTCTAGATTTTAAGGGGAATTGGGATGATCATCTTCCACTCATAGAATTCGCCTATAACAATAGCTACCATTCCAGTATTAAAATGGCCCCATATGAGGCACTATACGGGAGGAGATGTAGATCACCAATTGGATGGTTCGAAGTTGGTGAAACAGAATTATATGGGCCAGATTTGATTCACCAAGCTATTGAGAAGGTGAAAGTGATACAGGAGCGATTGAGGACGGCACAAAGCAGGCAAAAATCTTATTCTGATGTCCGACGTCGTGATCTAGAGTTTGAGGTTGGTGATTGGGTTTTCCTGAGGATCTCACCAATGAAGGGTATTATGCGTTTTGGGAAGAAAGGTAAGCTGAGTCCAAGGTATATCGGGCCGTATAAAATTCTTCGACGGATTGGACAGGTTGCTTATGAGTTAGAATTGCCATCCGAATTGGAATTTGTTCACCCGGTATTCCATGTATCTATGTTGAGAAAATGTATTGGAGACCCTTCTCGAGTCATCCCTATCAAAGATGTACAAGTTACAGAGGACCTATCATATGAAGAAGTGCCAGTGGCGATATTAGATCGGCAAGTCCGCAAGCTGAGAACAAAAGATGTAGCTTCCGTCAAAGTATTGTGGAGGAACAAAAATATGGAAGAAATGACATGGGAAGCAGAAGAGGAGATGAAGTCTAAATACCCTTACTTATTCCAGAATAAAGATAACAAGGATGCTGGTGGAAGACAGAATACATTGGAAGGTGAAACGGCTCTATGAGGTAAGCAATAATTTGAGAATACTCCTCCTTAATACAAAATGGTGATATGTAGATAATGTAAATACGCATAATGCTTTGTGTAGCCTTGTGAAGCCATATGTTGGGATTAATTACTTGCAAGTTTTGCTAGTGACCATTTTATAGGGGAAAATTGATCGGAAATTTCAATTGGAATCCACGATGATTTAAACTCCCCATAAACCCTTACATTCGAGGACGAATGTTCCTAAGGGGGGGAGGGTGTTACAACCCATATCCACATGTGTTAGTTCATGCCATATATTAGTTAACATAAATCCAAGAAGGAATTATCTTTGAGATGATAAGAAGTCAATCCTATTGGTCTTAAGTGATACAAGAGTGTATAAGGGTGATTAACCAGTATTAGAAGTTAAACGAATCAAGGATGTTGTAACTCGAATTTTCAGGTAATCTAGCGGTGCTTAATACACTCAAGAGGTCATTTATGAAGGTATTTTAATCATATAATATCCGTATCATAAGTCTTGAAGTCAAACGAGTTATGAAACAAAAGTCGACAAAAGTTGTCGCAACTTAGGTTCATAATTTTACTTAAACATTAGGTCAAATGTTTCTAATCTTTTCTCATAATTTACAAGGAATTACGGGGTGATCTACCAACCAAATTAAATATCTATGAGTCTAGTTTCCAACGCATTAAACCTTTCATCGATAAGATTTCGGAGTAGAGAGATATTCGCGTTTTCGCGAGACTGCGCCAAGCACCTCTCTATGGGGCCCACTAAGTCGGTTTAAGATATTTGGACCTATATAGGATGACTCCAACCCGTTTTAAGTCATTTCTTTTCACTATTTTCAGACCTTAGAACCCTAGGAACATCCTCTCAAGGTTCTCTCAAGATTCAAGACCCAAAAAAAGGGCAAACAACACAAATCAAGTGTCGGGAATTCCGTGGCGCTAGTAAGTCTCTTGTTCTTCTTGTTGTTGCTCATTTTTGTGTCGTTCCAGCTCGTGTGGGAGGTGGTTTTAAAGGGTTTATGTTCTGTAAATACTCCCTCATGTTCTTAATATCAATCCTAGGTGATTTCAAGCCTTCTAAAGTGATTCTAGTGCCGAAAAACACTAATTGATCGCTAGTTTTGCTTTTTTGTTGTTGTGGCAGCATTGGAGGGATATTTCATGGAAATTTAAGGTCAAATTGGAGTTGTTCTTTCTGTATAAAGGTAAGGAACCTCTTACTCTATATGTATTTAAGATTATCCAAGTTGCGGCTAAGCCATTGAAGCTAGAACTTGTGAGATATATATCGAAAGGCTTGGTAGTAATGTTATTGTTTTGTGGACTGTTTTGCGTTGTTGTTGGGCTGCGTATTTTACTACTATCTTATGGAGTTTTGGAGGAGGAAGGGTGTGGAGAAACACCATATATATGTAGGGTTATGGGCTGATAGTTATTCGTAACATTTCCAGGTTGTTTGACACGACTACGGTGGTCGTCGTATGTATGGAGTGATTAGGCTATGTGTGGACTATTTTGGGAGGCTCAATATGTTTATTATTGATGTTGTTTGGGCTGTTTGGTGACCTGTTTTGAATGGTGTGAGGTCATATATAGGGGAGGTGCTGTCCGTTTCATCGTAAAATAGGTTGTGGTCGATACATAATAGTTATGACGCTTAAATGATAACGATAGTATCGTTTCTCTTATTGTAGACTAAGGAGTTTTGACAATTGCATAGCTTGAGATTGGGGCAGTATATACAAGGTATGTTAGGCTATCCCTTTCCTTCTTTTGCACGACTCCGATTGTACATAATGTAATGAACGAGCTTCCAAAGATACTCTACTCTTAGAAGCTAGCAGTACTTACATTGTTTTCCCTCTTATGGAACGATTGATGTTAATGTTGCTTCTCTTATTCTTATGTTATCAATGTTATTGGTACTTCCTGATTCTTATAAGGTTCATAGTGAAGAGTTAGTCCTAATAACGTGTACAGAGGATACCGACCTTACGTCACTCCGAAAGGTTTAGAATGTGATTCCATGAGTCGAGCATGCATTATATATATATGTATCTATTTTACTCTACCGAGCCACGCTATAGTTGGCCGGGTACGGCACCTATTGTGCAACCACTGATCAGTTGGGTTTTACCGAGCTCCACGTGGCCGGGTACGATTCTACCGAGCCTATTATGGCCGGGTACGATATGATGATGATGATGCCCACAGAGGCGAATGCTTTAAAGGTTTATGTATTTATACATATGTATCATGCATTTCATGTAAGTAGCCCTCAGAGGTACTAAGATGTTACAGGTTGTATATTCTCTATCCTTGCTTACATTACTGATCGCATTTATGGTTCCTTGCCTTACATACTCAGTACTTTATTCGTACTGACGTCCTTTTATTTGTGGACGCTGCATGTCGTGCTGCAGGTCCTGATAGACAGGCAGGTGCAGCTCCCCCACCACAGTAGACTGTCTAGTTCAGCGGTGATTGGCGAGATCCCTTCTCCGGACTTGCCTTGGTCTTGGTATGCAATTTTTGTTATAGACATTATGGGTATGTCGGGGCCCTGTTCCGGCTATGTTGCAACACTTATGTTCTTTTAGAGGCTCATAGACAGGTGTCGGCTCATGTATAGTTTGGTATGCCTTGTCGGCTAGTTTTTGTTGTATAGTCTTTCATAGTAGCGTGGTAGCTCATACCTTATACGTAGTTTCTTGATTGTCTGGTCATCCCCTGCTATGTATTTTCATGCCGTCATATTTTATTGCTGGTTGTCCATGATCTAGGTCTACCATTTATATTGATCTCGTCAGCCTTAAAAGATAATAATGAAGGTTATATGAAATGTACGTTGGTGCTCGGCAAGTGTGGTCGGGTGCTAGTCATGGCCCTTCAGTTTGGGTCGTGACAAAGTGTATCACCATAGGGTGCACCAGTGTTATTTGTGAAGAAGAAGAAAGACGGTACTATGCGGATGTGCATTGATTATCGCCAGTTGAACAAAGTTACTATTAAGAACAAGTACCCGTTGCCGCATATTGATGATTTGTTTGACCAGTTGTAGGGTGCTAGGGCATTCTCTAACATCGACTTGAGGGGTACCATCAGTTGATGATTTGGGACTCGAATGTTCCAAAGACTGCTTTCCATACTAGATATGGCCATTATGAGTTTCCAGTGATGTCCTTCAGCTTGACTAACGCCCCAACGGCGTTTATGGATTTGATGAATAGGGTGTTCAGGCCATACATTGACTCGTTTGTCATTGTCTTCATTGATGACATTTTGATCTACTCGTATAGCATGGAGAACACGAGCAGCATTTGAGAGTTGTGCTTCAGACATTTCAGGAACAAAAGTTATATGTTAAGTTCTCCAAGTGTGAGTTTTGGCTAGATTCTGTAGCATTCTTGTGGAATATTGTATTAGGCGAGGGTATTAAGGTGGATCCCAAGAAGATTGAGGCAGTTCAGAGTTGGCCTCACCCATTTCGGCGACTGAGATCAGAAGTTTCTTGGGGTTAGAAGGTTATTATCGTCAGTTTGTGGAGGGCTTCTCATCTATTATAGCACATTTGAATAGATTGACCCAGAAGGGTAATCCATTCCATTGGTCTGATAATTGTGAGGCGAGCTTTCAGAAGCTCAAGAAAGCTTTTACTACGGCACCCGTTCTAGTGTTGCCTTCCGGTTCAGGGATATATATGTGTATTGCGATGCTTCATGCGTCGATTTGGGTTGTGTTTTGATGTAGGAGGGGCGAGTTATTGCATATGCTTCACGTCAGTTGAAGATCCATGAGAAAAATTACCATGTGCATGATTTAGAGTTGGCCGCGATTGTTCATGCTCTTAAGATCTGGAGGCATTATCTTTAAGGGTTTCATGTGAGGTTAACACTGATCATCGCAGCTTGTAGCATTTTCTCAAGAAAAGTGATCTCAATTTGAGGCAGCGCAGATGAATTGAGTTACTGAACGATTATGATATCACCATTCTTTACTATCTGAGCAAGGCGAATGTAGCTACAAATGCCTTGATTAGAAAGGCAGAGAGTATGGGTAGCTTGGCATTAATTTCAGTAGAGGAGAGGCCACTAGCATTGGACATTCAGTACTTGGTTAACAGACCTGCGAGGTTGGATATTTCAGAGCCCAGCCGCGTTCTTGTATGCATCGTTGCCCAGTCTTCACTATTGGAGCAGATCAAGGCTCCACAGTTTGATGATTTGCACTTGTTGGTTCTCAAAGAGACGGTACTATAGGGTGGTGCCAAGGAGGTTACTATCGGCGAGGATGGTGTTCTGTGACTCCAGGGTCATCTATGTGTTCCTAATGTCGATGTCTTAAGGGAGAGGATTCTAGAGGAGGCACACAGTTCTTGGTATTCTATTCATCCAGGTGCTAAAAAGATGTATCGCGACCTGAGGCAACATTATTGGTGGCGGCGGATGAATAAAGACATAGTTGAGTATGTAGTTAGATGCCCAAATCGCCAGCAAGTTAAGTATGAGCACCAGAGGCCAGGTGGCCTACTCCAGCAGATGACTATACCGGAGTGGACATGGGAGCGCATTACTATGGACTTTGTAGTTGGGTTGTCGCGGACCTTGCAGAAGTTTGATGCAGTTTGGGTCACTGTCGACAGGTTGACCAAGTCGGCACACTTCATTCCGGTTGTGACTACTTATACTTCAAAGAGGTTGGCCCGATTTATATTTAGGAGAAGTTTGGTTGCATGGTGTGCCTATTTCCATCATATTAGATAGAGGTCCTCAGTTTACTTAGCATTTCTGGAGAGTAGTACATAGTGAGTTGGGGACCCGTGTATAGCTCAACTCAGCATTTCATCCCCAAACCGATAGGCAGTCGGAGTGGAGAGTTCAAATCTTGGAGGACATGCTCAGAGCATGTGTGATTGACTTTGGAGAGAAGTGGGATCACTTCTTTCCTTTGGCCGAGTTTTATTACAATAACAATTATCAGTCCAGCATCGAGATGTCTCCATTTGAGGCTTTATATGGTCGGCTATGTCATTCTCCCATTGGGTGGTTTGATCCCAGTGAGGCTAAATTATATGGTACTGATTTGGTAAAGGATGCCTTGGAAAAGGTAAAGTTGATTCAGGAGCGACTTCTCATAGCACAGTTCAGACAGAAGAGTTACGCGGATCAGACGATGCGTGATGTATCATTTATGGTGGGTGAGAAGGTTCTCTTGAAATTTTTGCCAATGAAGTGGATTATGAGGTACAAGAGGAAGGGAAAGTTGAGCCCAAGGTTTATAGGCCCATTTGAGGTGTTCAGACGAGTTGGAATGGTTTCTTATGAGCTTGCTTTGCCTCCCAGTCTATCGGGAGTTCATCCATTTTTCCACGTGTGTATGCTCCGGAGGTATCATGTCGACTTGTCACATGTGTTAGACTTCAGTGATTCAGCTAGATGAGAGCTTGGGTTATGAGCAGGAGCTAGTTGCCATTGTTTATAGACAGGTTCGCCAGTTGAGGTCTAAGAGGAAATGGGAGGAGGTGAGCATCTCTATTTTGTGAATTTTGATAATAATCTTACATGTCTTTTGTTGAATTTAAGAAGCCTTTTATGGCTTAGCCAAGAGGCCCTCTAAAGGTGCCACCTAGCCTCATGACATATTAGTCACATTAGGCTTAATGAAAGCTTTACACATGCTACCATGTTGGGAACACATAACCTTATCCAAATTATGCTTAACTAATTAGTTAATCTCCCACTAAAAATCCATAATTACCCAATTATTTATATAATTAAGAATTATCCCAAATTACTTAGAATACTACTCACTTTTAACATACTTTATACATCTTACTATCATGGTCATGTGGTACCTTGTATGACACTAGCCCCTAAATACCGGGTATTATAGCTTGGATCGTATTTTATCCCCAAATTATCAAACTCTGACGGAACTCATTTTCTTCGATTCGCTTACCCTCTCCTTCTACTTATCACTTATTTTAAATAGCGTAATACTTATAATCTCAAATAATCTCATTCCCGAGCTTACGTCGATTAGCTTACGATGAAACTTTAACGTACGAAAATACGGGATGTAACATCTCATTTCTGAGATTATATCAATTTACTTATGGAATACTTTCACGTACAAAAATATGGGATGTAACATGTAAGAACTCACGGGACGGTGATCGAAAGCTCGTGAGTTCAAGTTATTCACTTGTAGCGGATTGTTTTGTGGACTATTTTGTGTTGCTGTTGGATTGCGTGTTTTACTACATTTTTATGGAGTTTTGAAGGAGTAAGGGTGTGGATAAACACCACATAAACTTAGGGTGGTGGGCTGGTCATTCGTCATAACATTTTCGGACTGTTTTACACTACTACAGTGGTCGTTTTGCGTATGAAGAGATTGGGGCGTGTTGGGCTATTTTGTAGTATTTTGTGGTGTATATATGGTTGCAAAATAATGTATATATGTTGTTATTGTTGTGTTCTTGTGTTGTTGGTGTTATCTTGAATTTGGAGGAAGTAAAGATCATAGGGGAGATGCTGCCCGTTTTAATAAAATAAGCCAATCGTTCGTTATACGATAGTTGTATCTGTCGTAACTTAATTATAGTATTATTATCATCGTTGTAGATTAAGGTGAGAAGAGGTGATTTCAACTTGGTGATTGGAATATTGCGATAAGGTATGTTAAGGCTAAACATTTCTTCATTTTAGCATGATCCCGTAACTACATGAGTTTGATAACGAGGCATAAAGAGAAGTCCGTATTCATGAACTTATGTACATTATCCTAGTCTCATATGTTATAGTATTCTTCCTTATCAGGACTTTATATTCAGTTAAGTATTGTCTTCTTCCAGTCAAGAGAGAAGAGGGTCTATATATGTATACAGTATTACAGTATTTTCACCACCATCGAGCTATAATCGGCGGGCAGGACCCTATTTGACTCCTGGTTACTTTCAGTTATTATATTATCAGTTTTGTTTCATCTTTCAGTTATTTTATCGCCTTACATACTCGGTATATTATTTCGTACTGACATCCTTTTTCTAGGGACGTTGTATTTCATTCTTGCAAGTTCATAAAGACAAACGGGTAGACCTCCTCAGTATGTGTTGCTCGAGTTCAGCTTGATCGGTAAGCTCCACGTCTTTCAGAGTTTTTGAGTCTAGGGTTTTGTGTACATATTGTGTATATATGTATATATGTTATAGGTAGGTTGGGGCCTTGTTCCAATCACAGTACATCCATCCGTATAGGCTTGTAGACATATCATGTCAGTTAGGATAGTATGTTAGGCTTGTAGGCCTTGTATGTATATTTTGTTGGTTTTGTCAACTGTAGTAGTTATAACAGCCTTGTCGGCCCAGCTTTATATTGTTGTTTAGTCAAAACTAGTTTCCATTCAGTTTTATATTTTGCTTCGAAAATTGTCTTGCAATGTGGCCCCATGGCCAAAGTATGACATTGTATGTTTAGAGCTATCCGCAAGTTGGTACGCTAGGTTAAGTGAGGCAACGGGTACCAGCCTCTTCTCCCCAGGTTTGGGGCGTGACAGGTAGAGGCCAAGGTACAACTCGTACAACAACTAGAGCAGCACCCGTGGAGCCACCAGTTGATCCAGCTCGGGAGCAGATACCAGATGTGGTTGAGCCAGTGGGACTAGCTTAGGCACCAGTTGTGCCCATTGTGATTCCAGACCTTCAGGAGGCTTTGGCCTAGATAATGACTGTATGCACTAGCCTTGCTCAAGCGGTTTAAGTTCAGGCCGCACCAGCCACTTCTCAGGCCGGGGGAGGTACTTAGACTCCTGTCACCCATACTCCAGAGCAGGTGGTTCAAAGACTTCAGACATCGGGGGTACTACTAGCCTAATCAATTGTAGTTGCTCAGGCCTAGGTGGGTCCACCTATGAGTGACGAGAAGCAAAAGAGGCCAGAGCTTTTTGGGAAGCTCCGGCCTCCTGCATTCATCGGTTAGAGGATGCTAAGGACTTCTTAGACAAGTGTTAGTGGATCCTTAACACGACATGTATTCTGGAGACTAGTGGAGTTTCATTTACTACTTTTCAGCTGTTAGAGGCAACTTTCAGATAGTGGGAGGCTTAAGAGTTGGGCAGGCCAGCCGGCGCTGCACGACTTATGTGGCATGAGTTCTCAATTCTCTTCTTGGAGAAGTTTGTTCCATAGACCTGCAGGGAGCAGTTGCATAGGCAGTTTAAGAAACTACGCCATGAGGGTATGTCCGTGACCAAGTATGAGATGAGATTTTCAGAGTTGGTTTATCACAAGATCTGGTTGGTTCCCGTAAAGAGGGAGAGGATTAGGAGGTTCATTGATGGCCTCAACTATGGACTGCGCTTCTTAATGACTGGGGAGCTTGCTTCAGGTGCTAGGTTCTATGAGGCCGTCGATATTTCTAGGCGGCTAGAGCAGGTCCGTATTTAGGAGAGTGAGGAGAAGGAGGCCAAGAGGCCTCATGGTTCGGGTGTTTTCATCATTGTTTCTTCTAAAAGGAAGTCCTACCAAAGTAGGGGTCGTCCTTATAGGTCCGCTCAGATAGTTCGTCCAGTTTATCGTGGTGCATCAGCTAGCCATGATTCATACAGTGATCTTCGGATTTGTCATCTCTCATTGCTCTCCCAGCTTAAAGTTTATCTCGTGCTCCATCAGTTCACGATTCATTTGTGCCAAGTCATTCTAGTAGTGTTTCTAGTTCTCGGGGTCGATTTAGTATCTGCCGCCATTGTCAGAATGGGTTGCTTTGAGTGTGGAGATTTTTTTCATGTGAAGAGTTATTATCCTTGTCTTTTTGGAGGTCCAGTTAAGCAGAAGAGTCAGGCTATAACTTCTGCACTAGTTACTACACCACCCACTAAGCCAGCTCAAGGTGGGGCTTAGGTAGCTAGAGGTCATCTTGGAGGGAGGCCGATCAGATGGCGGTCAGGCTCGCGACTATGCTTTCCCTGCCAGGCCAGAGGCCGTTGCTTCAGACGCAGTGATCACAGGTATTGTCTCAGTATGCCACATGTATGCTTCCATATTATTTGGCCTCGATTCAACTTATTCATATGTATCATCATATTTTTCACGTTATTTTGATATTCCACGTGAGTCATTAGTTTCGTATGTTCATGTATCTATGTTGGTAGGCAATTCTATTATTGTGGACCGTGTGTATCGGTCGTGTGTGGTGACATTGGGGGTTTGGAGACGAGAGTTTATTTCTTATTGCTTAGTATGGTTGATTTTGACGTGATTCTGGGCATGGATTTGTTGTCCCCATGTCATGTTATTCTAGATTGTTACACTAAGACCATGACGTTGCCGATGCCAGGGTTACCTAGGATTGAGTGGAGAGGTTCTCTGGACTATATTCCTAGTAGGGTGATTTCATATCTGAAGGCCCAACGGATGGTTGGGAAGGGGTATTTGTCATATTTGGATTTTGTGAGGGATGTTGGTGTTGATACTCCCGCCATTGATTTTGTTCCAATAGTGCGAGATTTTCTGGACGTATTTTATGTAGTCCTATCGGGCATGCTGCCCGGCAGGGACATTGATTTTGGTATTGAATTGGTGCTAAGAACTCAGCCCATTTCTATTCCTCCATATCTTATGGCACCAGCATAGTTGAAAGATCAACTTCAGGATCTTCTTGATAAAGGGTTCTTTAGGCCTAGTGTGTCGCATTAGGGTGAATCGGTTTTATTTTTGAAGAAAAAAGATGGTACCACGTGGATGTGCATTGACTATAGACAGTTGAACAAAGTTACAATTAAAAACAAGTATCATTTACCGCGCATTGGTGACTTATTTGACGAGCTTCAGGGATCTAGAGTGTTATCTAAGATTGATTTGAGGTCTGGATATTACAATTTGAAGATTCAGGACTCTGATATTCTGAAGGTGGCATTCAGGACCCGCTATGGTCACTACGCATTCCTTGTGATGTCTTTGGGCTGACCAATGCCCTAGCGGCATTCATACATTTGATGAACGGTGTATTCCAGCCATATCTTGATTCAATCATCATATTATTTATTAATGATATTTGGGTATACTCACGTAGCCAGGAAGAGCATGCACATCATATGAGGATTATGCTACAGACGTTGAAAGAGGGGAAGCTTTATGCTAAGTTCTCCAAGTGTGAATTTTTGCTCAGTTCGATGGCGTTCTTGGGGCATATGGTATCCAGTGAGGGGATTAAGATGGATCCAAAGAATATTGAGGCAATTTAGAGTTGGCCTAGATCGTCTTCGACTACTGAGATTCGAAGTTTTCTCAACTTGGCCGAATATTATCGTCGTTTTGTGGAGGGTTTCTCGTCCATTGCAATGCCTTTGACTAGGTTGACCCAAAAGGGTGCTCCATTCAGGTGGTTGGATGAGTGTGAGGAGAGCTTTTAGAAGCTCAAGACTGCCTTGACCACAACTCCAGTTCTAGTTTTGCCTTCAACATCGGGTTCATACACAGTGTATTATGATGCTTCTCAGATTGGTATTGGATGTTTCTTCATACAGGAGGGTAGAGTGATTTCTTATGCTTCATGCCAGTTGAAGCCTCATTGGAAGAACTACGTCATTCATGATTTGGAGTTGGCAGCCATCATTCATGCATTGAAGATTTGGAGGCACTATCTCTAGGGCGGGCCTTGTGATGTATTTACAGATCATCGGAGTCTTCAGCACTCGTCCAAGCAAAAAGATCTAAATTTGAGGCAGCGGAGATAGTTAGAGATGTTAAAAGACTATGATATTACCATATTATATCATCTCGGGAAGGCCAATGTGGTGGTCGATGCCTTGAGTAGAAAGGCGGTGAGTATGGGTAGCCTTGCATATATTCCTGCTGGTTAGAGAGAGCTTGCATCAGATGTTCAGGCCTTGGCCAATCAGTTCATGAGGTTAGATGTTTTGGATCCTATTCGGGTTCTAGCTTGTGTGGTTTCTCGGTCTTCCTTATATGATCGCATCACAGAGCGTCAGTATGACGACCACTATTTGCTTGTCCTTAAGGACGCGGTTAAGCACGGTGAGGCCAAGGAGCTTTCCATTAGGGATGATGGGGTGTTGCGGATGCAGGGTCGGATTTGTGTGCCCAATGTGGATGGGCTACGTGAGTTAATTCTTGAAGAGGCCCTTAGTTTGTGGTATTCCATTCATTCGGGTGCTGTGAATATGTATCAGGACTTGAGGCAGCACTACCAGTGAAGGAGAATGAAGAAATATATAGTGGGGTTTGTAGCTTGGTGCTTGAATTATCAACAGGTGAAGTACGAGCATCAAAGGCCGGGTGGTTTACTTCAGAGGCTTGAGATTCCTGAGTTAAAATGGGAGCGTATCACCATAGACTTTGTAGTTGGGCTCCCACGGACTTTAAAGAAGTTTGATGCTATTTGGGTGATTGTGGACCGGTTGACTAAGTTCGGACATTTTATTCCAGTTGGTACTACCCATTCTTCGGAGCGATTGGTTGAGATCTATATCCGCTAGATTGTTCGCCTTCACGGTGTGCCAGTGTCCATTATTTCAGATTGTGGCACACAGTTCACATAACAGTTTTGGAGAGCAGTGCAGCGAGCGTTAGGCACACGAGTTGAGTTGAGTACAACATTCCTCTCTCAAACGGACGGACAGTCCGAGCATACCATTCAGATATCAGAGGATATGCTACATGCTTGTGTCATGGATTTTGGGGATTCTTGGGATAAGTTTCTAGGGCTTGCAGAGTTTGCCTACAACAACAGCTACCAATCGAGTATTCAAATGGGTTCGTATGAGGCCTTTTATGAGAGGCAGTGTTGGTCTCCGGTTGGTTGGTTTGAGTCGGGTAAGGCTGGGCTATTAGGTACTGACTTGGTTCAGAATGCTTTGGAAAAGGTTATGTTGATTCATGATCGGCTTCGCAAACGCATTCTAGAGGAAGATTTACGCCGATCAGAAGGTTTGTGACGTTGCCTACATGGTGGGGGAGAAGGTATTGCTCAGAGTTTCACGCATAAAGGGTGTTACGAGGTTCGGGAAGAAGGGGAAATTTAACATTCAGTATATTGGCCCTTTTGAGGTTCTTGAGAGGATTGGAGAGGTGGCTTACAAGCTTGCATTGCCACTTAGTCTATCGAGTGTTCATCCAGCGTTTTATGTTTCCATACTTTGGAAGTATTTCGGTGATCCGTCTCATGTTTTGGACTTCAACACGGTTCAGTTATATAAGGATTTGACTTATGATGTGGAGATGGTGGCCATTTTGGATCGACAGATTCGAAAGTTGAGGTCAAAGAATATAGCTTTAGTGAAAGTATAGTGGAGAAGTCACCCAGTTGAGGAGGCTACTTGGGAGACCGAGCGGGAGATGCGCAGCAGATATCCACACCTATTTTAGACTCCAAGTATGATTCTAGACCCGTTCGAGGATGAACGTTTGTTTAAGAGGGGGAGAATGTAACGACCCGGCCGGTCGTTTTGAGTATTTTCGCCCCATTCTACCATTTATTACATATTTTATGTTAATTTGTTGTTATGTGACTTGCGGGGGTGGTTGGTTAGGTTCTGAGGATGTTTCGAAATGACTTGGGACACTTAGTCCTAAGGTTGTAAGCCTAAGTTGAAAGAGTTGACCGAATGTTGACTTATGTGTAAATGATCCCGAAATGGAGTTTTGATGGTCCGCTAACTCCGTGTGACCATTTTGGACTTAGGAGTGTGTCCGAATATTGATTTAGAGGTTCGTAGGTTGTTTTGGAGAAAGTTGGAAAAGTTGAAGTTTGGAGAGTTGAGAAGTTTGACCAAGAGTTGACTATGTTGTTACTAGGCTCGGATTTTTGTTTCGGAAGTTGGAATAGGTTCATTCTATCATTTAAGACTTGTGTGCAAAATTAGAGGTCAATCGGAGTTGGTTTAATAGGTTTCAGCATCGATTGTAGAAGTTGGAAATCAAATAGTTCAATAGGCTTGAATTTGGATGCGATTTGTGTTTTAGATGTTGTTTGATGTGATTTGAGGGTTTGACTAAGTCCCTATGATGTTTTAGGATGGGTTGGTATGTTTGGATGGGTATCGGGTCCTCAGGAGTGATTCGGATTGAAATCGGATCAAGAATTGGACTTGAGAAATTTTTGTGGACAGTTGTTCTAGTGTAACCACATCTGCGAAGGTTTAGCCGCAGGTGCGTAGCCGCAAAAGCATCCATGTAGGCACAGATGCGAGAGTTGGTGAGAAAGCCTGGGACCGGAGGTACGGAAGAAAGTCCGCAGAAGCGCCTTCCGCGCAAGAAGGTCCGCAGAAGCGCAAACGGGTAGGAAGGTGTGGGGTAGCAGAAGCGGAAGGACTCCGCAGGAGCGGAAGCACGGGAGCGGGTGTGACCCGCACAAGCGGTCCCGCAGGTAGGAGGAGGGAACCGCAGGTGCGATTGGTCGGGGGCTTAAGTGAGTTTCGTAGGTGCGGAACTAGCAGATGCAGTTCTGCAGAAGTGGATCATGGACCAGAGGTGCGAAAGTGCTGGTAGTGTTATAATTCAAAAGGGTTCCGAGTTTTCTTCATTTGTGGACTTTGCAAGCTCGGCTAGTGGCGATTTTTTAGAGGGGTTTCACTAAATTTCAAGAGGTAAGCAACTTTTGGTCATCTTTATTCATTAATATTGAATACCCATTGAATTTTCCACATAGATTAGGTGTTTTTGAGGTGAAATTTGGAGAACTTTGGACTAGTGATTTGAGAGTGAGATTTAGAGGATTGAAGGTTGATTTGTCGCCGGAATTGGATAATTTTGTAATAGTTAGACTCATTATTGAATGGATGTTCGAATTTTGTAAATTTTATCGAGTTCCGAGACGTGGGCCTAGGGTTAACTTTTTTGGTTGACTTTTTAGCTTTGGTTAAAAGAACTTAGCTTTCTCGTATGAAATTAATTCCTATAGCTAGTATTGATTGTATTAAGCTATTTGTGGCTAGATTCGAGTCGTTCGAAGGCCGATTCGCGAGGCAAGGACTTGTTAGAGTAGGGATTTGCGTGGTTTGAGGTAAGTAACATTTCTAAACTTTGTACTGAGGGTATGAATCCCTGGATTTCGTGTTATATGGTTGGTGTTAAGGTGACGCACATGCTAGGTGACAGACGTGTGGGCGTGTATCATAGTAATTGTGACTTGGTTGATCCCGTGGTACCGTGTAGTTATCAAACCTTATTGCCATTCATGTAATCCTTACGTGTTAGAGTAATTGAGCTGCAATCCATGTTTGAATCATGTTTAGCCTATATGTTTATTCCGTTGGGACCTAGTGAGGTTATTTCTACTATTGAATTATTTGCTTAAATTGAAATTACACACTCAATCATATTCATTCATTTGCATATCATATTTCAGTCTCTGTTATCATTTGTTGTCACATCATGTTATCATTGTTTGGGCTGATTGGCATGAGATTTGTGAGCACAAGAGACTGGAGAGATTGATGACTGAGTTGGGGATTAAGGGTCGGATGGTGAGTGATATTGATGGGATCGGGCTGCACACCGCAACAGGCTTTATTGATTCATGATGGGATCGGGTTGCACGCCGCAGCAGGTATTTGATTCATGATGGGATCGGTTTGCACGCCACAACAGGTTTTATTAGCGCTTGGGCAGAATCCGCCCGTTCGGAGTCTGACATACCAGCAATGAGCGCAGGTACCATACAGTGTTGAGTGATTTAGTGTGATGAGTGAGAGTTGAGACAGTCAGATGGAGTACCCTGAGAGCGTGAGTAGATGGGAGTATCATTGTGATGCATTGCATTTGATATGCGTATTTGTTTATGTAGGCATAGATATGTAGCATTCTTCATGGTAGCTATACTTGACATATTTTACCGGTATTGAGCTTAATTTTTGAATTTTAAAGCATGTCTATATTTCTGTACTTTGTATAAACTGACTATGAGATATCTCTAAGTATTATTGTCATTTCCCTGTTATACTTGTACTATTATTATCTGGATTTGGACTGTACCTTTCTGAGCTCGTCACTGCTTCAGCCCAAGGTTAGTTCTGTTACTTATTAAGTATATTGGGTCGATTGTACTCATACTACACTCTGCACTTCGTGTGCAGGTCCAAGTACATCTGGACCCGATGGTTGCTAGGCTTGGAGCATTACCTGTTGGAAACTTGAGGTAGCTGCTTTGGCATCCGCAAACCTAGACTCTTCTTTTTCTCAGTTTATTTAGCACTGTTCAATCTTTCCAGATAGTTGTATTAGAAGTTTTGACTACGTCGTTATTTAATAGCTCATGTACTAGTAAACTGTGTTTCTTAGAATTCAAATTAAAAGTTACACTTGTACACTTGAATATGATATGGAAGATATTCGAGTTATAATCAAAACCAAAATCATTAAGTTATAAAATCATACATCTTTTAAGTATAATAGACGGTAAGTATTCGAGTATCTGGAAGTGCATCGATCAAGCAAATCTATCCAAAATAAACGGCATGATCTTCTCCCTTTTACAGGCCTAGAGAGTTGGTGAGGACTGTGAGCGGGGTTCTTGGGATTGGGGGGGTGGGGGTGGGTGGGGAGACCAACAAAAACTTAGCTTGGACTACTGGTGTGAATTACAAGTTATAGTTATCTTGTCCAAGATCCCTAAGTGCATCAGTTGCAGCATTCTTACAGCTCTTGTGATTCATCTTGGCCTTTCTGATGAGCTTCTCAATGCCATTACCAAGCAAAATAGTTCTGAAAACAAAACATGAAGTAATTTCATCAAGGAGCTTCACAATGTCAAAACTACTTATTTCCTAGGAAACTGGCTGACAAAAAACTTACCAGCACCCAATGTTTGCACCAAACCACATAATTTTACCATGATGTGGTGACATTAAGGTGAGAATATATATAAACTAATCAGGATAAAGTGATTAAAGTATAAGTAAAAGATATATAATGCACAATTTGTTTGCTACAGATGCCGGGTGCGGAAAGTTTTTTTTGGCAGTCTACCCTTACAAACTGGCACACCATATGCTTAACATATCAGCAGAAAGAAAATAAAAAGTCTAGTGGCACTTGCCTGTTTTCTGGATTCCTAACCACAAGATTTCGAATCATGAAACAACAGCTTTTTAGCAGTTGCTCTGATTCTGGAAACCTCTGCATAGCTTGGATAACAGTATCACCAGCTCCAGCTTCAACTGCACGGGCAGCATTATTTGGAGACCTCAAGGACAGTACGGTAATCATAGACATGACCTGGAAAATGGAAAGAGCATCAAAGAGGTGTTATGGTGACAAAATTGTGTACATGCAGATAGTCCTGTTTTCAAGTATAACCATCACCGCATCAACATTTTCCACCACCAGTCACTAGCTGAAACTTGTGTGTAATATATTATATAAATAAAATATAGTATCAGAGTGAAACTAAAAAGAAATAACTACTCGTATGGCTACACTTTTAACCTTCTGAAGCTTCTAACTAACGAGGTGGTTGGAAGGGTATGACCGGAAGAAAAATGTGACGAAGTGTTACACTAATCGGCTTTCCCTCAATTGTTGTAGATTATCATTATTGGGCGACAGGTTCCAAAAATTGCAGTAGCTTCCATACTAGATATTCCCCTTTGCTGGTACTCTTTTCATCCACAGAAAGAGATACAAAAGAAGGAAAATATATATATATATATATTCTTAGGTGATTCTTTCAAGTCATCATATAAAAAGGGGGTTCTCTTAACATTGATTCAGTCAGTCAATTGATGGAGGTCTTTGATATCCAGCCATACCTCTCCATGCCACCCTTTTCTAGAGAATAGTGATTTGGAGAAAATTTATGTAACAGCTAATGGTATTACCTCTTGTAGCATAGACGGATCATCAGAAAATCTTGTTGCAAGTTTAATAAGCTTGTCCATGCCACCCTTTTCTACAATAGCACTCTTGTTTATGTCACTTCCTGCCAACTGCTCACTATAATATATTAAAATTTAATTTTAAGTAGGAAGACAAATAGCAGATAATCAGTTCATGAGGACCAAAAGAAAGCTGAAGTTACATGCACAGGTTGAAACATGATTCAGATTATTCAATCTACTAAACACGAAAAATTCAATTTGTATATCAGAAACTAAATCTAAAGTGTACAAATATGCTATGACCAAAACTTCTGAGACAATTGGGACTTCTGTCTACACCAATACATAGGCACAATCAGCTGCTAAAATTAGCCAATCTGCCATATCAAAAGGAATCATGCTTACATTACCAAATTTTCATGGAAGATGAGCATATATGTTTGAATAAATAATCAACTTTGCACCTTAGATAACAAGGAGCAACAAGTTCTGGCCACAACTTTTTCACCCTGTTCACTGCTGTCATCTATGCATCGAAGAGTTGCATCTATACCACCATTATCAGCAACAGCTCTGCATATTTCATCCTGAAGCCAAAATTAGGACAGAATAACAATTAGGAACTATAAAAAAACTGACTCAAACTTACAAGTCCCTGACTACAGGAAAAATTTTATGATCATCAGTTTGTTATTAGTGGAGCCAACGGCAGCTAAGAGAACTTACAACTAATGCCTTGCCACCTAGCTGAGTACATGCTAGATGCAGTTGCTGATTAAAAAAAATTCTTCTAAGGGTTGAAATAATATTCACTTCCTCAAGATAGTAATATTTCCTTCAGAGCTCATTTATTTTTATTGCACCTTGCATAAGATAATTTATACCTTAATACTGCTAGTCAAGGTACACATTGTGTATTATGACTAAAGTAGCAATCTTCCAAAACAAGATGAGTCATCAAAGTGACAATTAGCAATAAAAATAAAAATGAGAAATTGACAATTAGCTCCTGAATATGATCGGTTAACATCATTCTGTACCTTTAATACATGAGGACTAGTGAAAAAACCATCTCCTGATTTAAAGACTCATAAGCCCATCTAACGGGGTTAGTCAGTTGACGACAATACTGCAGAGAAAATTTGATTAACTACAGTTAATGTGGATCTATGTTAGCATACAACAACTATCACTTACAGGGAGGGAGAGTGCCCAGATATGAAAAGGATAGTGTATTTCTTTTATTTATTGTTGAAGGTAGTAGTTTATTGATTCCAGCAACAAGTGTTGCAAGATAATCGTATGAGGGCGTACATTACGAATAGTGTAATGTCTAAAAGGGATAGTGTATTATGACAGATCCAAGGAAGATTTAAGTTTAAGGGCTTTAAGAATGCCGATATGCAAAATGCAAAGTATATAATTAACATATTCCTTGAGTCTTGAATATATTTCTTACATTATTCAGTACTTACATTAACAGCAACAGCCTTCAAAGCGATGCTTGCAGACACTAGACTAGGCGACTTTATCCCTTCATGAAGTGAACCAACAAGCGCTTCGACAATTCCAATTTTGGCAAACCTTCTGGCGTACCCGTAAACCTACAGTTGAGAACGATAACATTACACAAAGTCTCACTGTTTAAAGCAAGCCTTACAAATGTAAAAAATTCAATCATGATTGTTAAAGCCATATACTCTCTTAAGGTCGGCCTACCATACCAATTCAACCAACTCCCACCCCAGTTGATATCTTCATAACCCAGAACATTCATAAATCAGTAAATAAGTGGATCTAGGATAAGCAGTTCAAGTTCCATATTAATACAGCATCCTCCATTTGAATGCATAGTTGGTTTATCTGGAGTCAAGGGTCATTGATCTGCAGTTCAATCATTGGGTCAGCAATAATGGATTCACTAAAAATATATTTTTCTCCTCAAATACGAATGTATAGTTGCTTAATTGAAAGTCAATTTGAACAGGTTTGAGAGTTAAATAAAAAGATGAAGCTGCAAATCTTCACTTTTAAAGAAAACTGGTCAGAGATGATCAAGCTTAAACTTTGAAGAGCGATCTGTGTCATTTATTTTGCCACAAAAGAACTTATAATCTAACAATTTACTTCGTACTTCACAGTACCTTTTTGGTTCTACATTTAGTATATTTACTTTACATATTAAAAAAAACTAAGAATTTTGTCAAAATATGATGTACGACTAGCATAATGCAGCTCCTATTCAGGTGATATAATCAAGGTTGTCTGGAAATATAAAATAGGGAGAAATCTTCAGTTTTCTATAGTTCATGTGGTAATGACTGAATTGCTTTTGTCAGAAGTGAGCGTCGATGCAACGATACAACCTGAAAGACTGCTCGCTCAGAAGTGGTGCTTTTGGGAACTTCATCATATACTGGTCCAGGTCATAGATCATATTTATCTTGTTCAGTTTCAAAAATTAGCTTGATCCCAAACTTATTAAAGAATAGAATAGGTTGCACAAATCTATCCATGTTAAGTATTCCACCTGTATTATGGTGACAAAACTCAAGGGCCGTTTGGTAGGATGCATTAGATAAAATAATACATGCATTAGCTTTGTGTATTAATAATACCTTGTTTGGTAGACATTTTGAACTTATCCATTAGTTATGGAAGCATTAGTTATACATCCTATTTGGTATTATGCATAACTAATGCATAGAAAATCATGGTATTAGCAATGCAATGGGTTTTAATGCATGCATTAGCTTAGTTAAAGACAAAGTTGTCCTTCAAAATTTATGCTTGATTAAAATATGCTAGTTATTATATTAATGCTCGATCTCCGAAAGCGTTTTCCTTCCCCCGCCGCACCTCCCTCCCAAGTTTAAAATAATCCAAATAGTGAGAAATAAAATTATATCTCTAGTAAATAAATAAATACTTAGCATATATTTTTTTTATAAATAAATATTTAGCTCTATATTAAAATATAGGTAGACAAATCAAATAAGTTTTTTTAAACTTTTTCATATAAAAACATTTCTCAACATATGTTTCTTTCAAAAAGTTAGAGTGATGGACTGGTTTTGAGGGCATTTTTGTAAACAAGCAATTCTTTTAGAAACTGTGCAATGTTTTAATACATCAAACCAAACAATGGATAAGAAATATGTCAGCATAACCAATACCAGCATAACTAATACCAGTATTACTAATACACCCTATTCAACATTATTTTTATGCACCCTACCAAACGACCCCTCAGTGGTATTAAAGGCGAAAAGTGCAAAAAACCTCTAAGGTCCGTTGGGGCTTTAAGCGCAAAGCGCAAATAAAGCGTGGGTTTTAATGAAAAAAGGCACAACTGGAGAAAAAGTATAAATATGTATGTGTAGTCCACAAGAGGGGTTGCTCTGATAGTAAGCAACCTCCACTTCCAACCAAGAGGTTGTGAGTTCAAGCCTCCCCAAGAGCAAGGTGAGAAGTTCTTGGAGGGAAGAATGTCGAGGGTCTATTTGGAAACAACCTCTCTACCCCAGGGTAGGGGTAAGGTCTGCGTACACACTACCCTCCCGAAACCCCACTAAGTGGGATTATACTGGGTTGTTGTGTAGTCCAAGACTAATAATTATAAACATGAATAACAAACATATAGACAAAGAAATTGAAAAAAATTTACAATAAAGTGAAATTCAATTTTTTAATGTCGCCTTTTCAGGATTACACTCATTAGCAAGGAAACGTATGCCTTAGAGCCTTGATGCGACACTAAAGCGCCCACAAAGCGAGGCAAAGCGCTCAACATGTTTTGAGCCTCGCTTCAGGGCTTTAAGCTCGCCTTTGACAAAACTCTGGATCTGATGAGCAATTAACATGAAATAGCAACTACTACTTTAATGTTTACTTACTTCAGAGGCCACAACACGATTATCATCAGATGTTAGCAAGACTCGTAAAGCGTCATATAAATAAGGAATGCTCCCCCTACTATATTCTCTTAAACATTGAAGAATCAGCTCATCAATTTTCAAGTTCATAAATGCCTCCTTGAGGACCGCATTACCAGTTGCAGCTGCAGAAACAACAGACAATCCGCTGTTCAAGATGCTTATGTTTTCTTTCCTATTGTTTAGGATATTCATAACCATCTTTGGACCATTACTCTCTCTAAACATTTCAGTGCTCTGTAGATCTGCACATGATACAATTATGCATATTAGACATTTACCACAGATAATATCAACTTTCCCATTTAGACAAAAGGGCATGAAGAACTGCCAAAATATTCAACCATAATTTTACAAGTATGGAACTGATATTTAGGCAGTATGAGTCACATATCTATGTGTCATCTCATAAGCAAATCAAAATCATAAAAACAACAACAACAACAACACACCCAATGTAATCCCACAAGTGGGAAGCGAATGAAAATTAAAAATTATGACTTGAGAAATTTCTACATTACGACTTTCAAAATATTACAACACTCACTAAGCATAATCATTTCATCCTCTAAACCTGCTAGTGATGCATGAAAGTGTAAATAGATGCTGTCATATCCAAATAATGTACTAACGACTAATGCTTCAGATAAGAAGTAGGAACTAGGATTTGCTTTCTCAAAAGCACAATCAGCTCAAAAACCTTCATTTTCTGTTTGTGCTAGACGCATGCCTCCAGTAAATTACACAGAACAACTGAACAGATACAAAAAAGATCCACAATTTTAACCTAATTAAAAGCATTCGTTGTAAAACACTAAAACTATAAGTAAACATTTCATTAACAAGAACAAGAACTAGAATTGCGATGTTCAGTTTCACGGCCAATATAAAATAGTGGAGTAAGAAAACATCTATATGTGCTGAAAATCTGACAGCATGTGACTGAAAAAAAGGATGTATTACGTCCAGCATCTCACTATTTATTATTTCTTCTTCTTTAAAATAATTGAAAAGTAACAAAGTCATTAAACTTACGCATAAATTCCAATAACACGCATTCCCTCAAAGAAAATTAATGTACTTAAAATATGTGTCATACCATGAAGTAAAGAAGCCAACGTCTTCAGAGCTGAAACAAGGCCCTGATCGAATCCACTCCCAAGTTTACAACATATGGAACACACCAATCCTACAGCACCATTCTTAGTTGCTATAGCAGCATTTCCTGATCCATCAACATTACACACATCATTTAACTTATCTAACCATTCAATAATTTGCTTCACGTCGCTCTTATCCCCGTCTCCCTGCTTCCAATCACGATCCAATTCCTTCAGCCTCTCAAGTGATTGAATTACCGGATTTTCCTCCCCAGATCCCGAAACGCTAGTCACAATACCTGAGAATGAACATGAAACAGACTGAAGTAAGATTTAGTGAGAAGAGAGGGGGGGGGGGGAGTCTGTTACAGAAACTAAAAATACCGGAGAGATCGACGCCTTGGAGAGATAGGGTTTGAATGGCGTCTTCAAGGGCTTCTGTTGGGTCCATTCCAAGATCTTCAATATTTTCTTTCACTAATTCATCGAAGGCTTGTTGAGATATTGTGCGACCGGAGTTCGGTGGGGCCATATTCGCCGTCTACAGCGATCGATTGCTCGGTGCACTAACCACGAGTCTGAAACGGTAATAGGGAAATCGCCGGCGGGAAGCTGAAGAAAGAGAGTGCGGGAGATGACTTGGAATTTTTGAATCAAACAGACGTCGGTCCACAGAATATTGGGCTGATTGGCCCAATTTCCTCATGGACAAGCCCATGACCAAATTGGTGAGGCAAATGGGAAAAAATCAGAAATAGTCATATTTACCATTAATAATGGAAAAATAGCCACAGTTTTAAAAGTAATCGAATTTTAGCTATTCTTTATGTAAAGTTAAAATTTGAATAAAAATACTCTTAAAAATCTGAAAATATTTCAGCATAATATGCTGGAATTCGATTTTTTTACATATGAGCTTCCAACATAATATGCTGGAATTTGATAATGTGATGTAGTACCATCATAATATGCTGGAAGTTTATATGGAGTTCCATAATCCCGTATATTATGCATGAATTTTTCGTGTGTTGGAGTTCCATCACAATATATTTGAAGTTTATATGCAGGAGCTCCATAATCCAGCATATTATGCTGGAACTTTTCGTGTTTCAGCAAAACAATGGCTATCTTTCAATGACTTTCGCAAATGTTGGCTATGTTTTAATTACCAGTCCGAAAACTGAATAGCCCGTGCTATTTTGACGAGGCAAATATAGTTCTATTAAGAAAGGGATTTTTTTCCCTATAGTTACAAAACTAAAACAATATTTATCTGTTTTAGCTAGGCTTTTCTATTTATAAAAAATAACAAGAGTTATTTATAAAATATATATAAATTCGGTATTCACAATTTATATACAACTTTTAGAATTTGGTCAAAAACTATAATTTACATACAACTTATACCAGTGTTTTAAAAGGCTTTGTTGTGACTCGCCTTGGGAAATTGCTCTGGAGCGAGGCAACATAAAAATGCCCCGAGCTCATAGGTGGAGCTTAGTTCTATGAGACTTACGCCCCTAATGAACTTTTGAGTATATGTTGATTAATTTATTCAATATCTGGCTAATTTCGGAGTGTTTGGCACCGACTTGAGGCTTTTAGGGTGATTTGAGGACTGGAAAGTGAACTTGGGATTGAGATAAATCTCTTGCCTAACCTTGTGAGAGAGAATTTACCCCATCGGTGTTTAAATTGTTATTTGCTACTAATTGTGGGTTCTATGTATGGACGAAGTGACGAGAGCCCGAGCGTAGCTACAAATCATGCTTATGTCTGGGTAGTTTAGGACTCTATCATGTAATACTTGTATTATTTGCACTCTACTTGTTATTTAAGTGCTTGAATTATATTGAAACTTGATAAAGGATTCGAAAAGACCAAATTTCATTTACTTTAAGTTTTGACGGGTTACTTGACTGTTGGTAGAAGTTGTGCCTCCTTGTGTATTAGTCTTGTAATAACCGTTAAATCGTAGTTCGTAGAATATTCTCTCTTCTTGTGGAGTGGGCCGAACGCCTCAACAGTGTAATAGATGTATCTATGGTTCATGTCGGTCGATCCTCGACAGTGTACACATTATTCTAGATCGGACCATATGACCTTGGCATAAATTGTGCGTGATAATGCTCGGAGTCCGATTACACTTAATATTACTTACATGACTTGAGACATAATTTACTTGATTGCTCGTATTTGTTGAAGTCAGTATGTGTTAATTGGAGATCTTAATTGACATCTAGTTAAAGAATCACTTATTTATTGTTCATTATCGCGTTATTATTATTGATGTACTCTATGCCTATTTAGAATTTCTGTACTTTATTTATTGGCCCATAGTAAGTATCGATGTCGACCCCTCGTCACTACTTCTTCGAGGTTAGACCAAATGCTTACTGGGTATATGCTATTTATGTACTCGTGCTACACTTCTACACAACCCGTGCACGATTTGAGACATGTACATATAGCGGTCATTTAGGCGTGTACCACCATTACACTGAGACATAGTGGTGAGCTGTTCTCTGTGCTTGTTTGGCAAAGCCCTGTAGTCTCTCTTTTGTATTTATTTTTTATCTATCTTATACCAGACAATAGTATATGAGGTTTTGTATATTCTACTAGTTGCTCATATGCTTATGAGTTGTGACACCAGGTTTTGGGGATATTCTAGTAGACACCTTATGGTTTTGAGTATTAAATTCACTGTATTTACTCTTTCATTAGTTTATACTTTACTTTTTTGTAAATTCCTACTAATCATTCTTTTAATAAATAAAATTAAATACTTTGAAATTATTAAAAAGAACAAATACATGACTAGTTCACAGTTGGCTTGCCTAGCGGTGACGTTGGGTACCATCACGACCTATAGGGAAAATTGGGTCGTGATAGCTTGGTATCAGAAGACTAGGTTCACGTAGCTCTCACAAGTCATGGACATGCCTAATTGAGTATTGCAGATCGGTGCGGAGATGTTCGTACTTATCTTCGAAAGGCTATAGGGTGATAGGAAATTTCTCTTTCTTCATCTCCAATCGTGCAGTTGATGTTGTGCCAAGTATCTTTCTCTTATTCTCTTACATATGGTGAGAACGCACGCAGCAGATGTACTCGTCATGGAGGAGTTGCTCCCCATGTTGCTAGAGGCCGAGGCAGAGGCCGGGGGAGGGCTCCAGCTCCTACCAGCAGATGATGGTGTCCTAGAGTTGCTCCAATTGTGCCACCAATGGATCCAGTGAAGGATCCTATTATTGAGGAGCAGGGAGAGGTACCTGCAGCTGAGCCGACCCTAGCGGATTTTAGGTCCGCACCAGGATTCCAAGAGGTCATGGGTCGTATGTTGTGGTTCATGTACTCTATAATGCAGGCTGGTATATTTCTAGCGGGCCCAGCCACATCTCAGGTGGGAAGGGGAGCATGGACCCCTACCGCTCAGGCTCCATGGCATGTTGTTGTCGTATATCAGACCCTGGGTGCACTACCAGTTGGTAGGGCTCAGCTAGTTGCAGTAGCTATACCAGAGCCCAGACCAACCGCATAAGGTATTGGATAGATGGACTTAATTGATTATTGCAGGGACAGACTGCACAACATGAGGGTATTGGAATCCCACGGGGTGGACTTTACCACCTTTAAGCTGGAGGGCAGGGTCTGTAGATGGCGATAGTCCTATATTCTCAGTAGACCAGCAAGTTCTCCTCCCTTGACTTGGGACTAGTTCACACATCTCTTTCGGGAGATATATATCCCACCCTCTTAGAGGGAAGAGTTACAGGGTCAGTTCGAGTGGCTCTAGCAGAGTCAGATGTACGTGACTGATTATGAGGCAAGGTTCTCTAAGTTGTCTCGCCATGCAGTTATGATACTCTTCACTGATGCAGAGAGAGTGCATAGGTTTATTGCGGGCTTGCACTATAGTATCCAGGTCACTATGGCCCAGGAGATTGAGATGGGAACTCCTTACAAGCAGGTTTTGGAGATAGCTCGGAGGATCGAGGGTATTCGTAAGCAAGGCCGAGAGCAGGAGACGAGGGACAAGCAGTCTCGATATTCTGGAGGGTTTAGTGGTGCCACGTCTAGGAGCCCAGGTGTAAGGCCCCGTAAAATTCAACTAAAGCCTAGGGTTTCGCCGCGGTACTGACTTTTTGGTTTGTGCAATGTATTGGGGAGTTGGAGGAAAATTGTTGCAGAACATGGCATTTCTGCGGTCCATTATGCGACCGTAGAACTACTTGAGGACTGCAGATCCGCCGCATAGTGGAGCAGAAAAATGGGCCAATTACACCCCCATGTTTTCGTACATGGAAGTACACCATAAGTAAATTGATATAAGCTCGAAAATGAGATGTTACATCCCAATCTCGCATTTTCGTACGTCAAAGTTTCGTCGTAAGTTAATCGATGCAGACTGGGGAATGAGATTATTTTTAAGGTTATAAGCATTTATGCTATTTATAACGGGTGATAAGTAAGTGCCGTAAAGATTAAAGGGTAAACGAATCAAAGAAAATGAGTTTCATTGAAGGTTGTCAATTTGGGATAAAATGTTGTCCGACCTATAGCACTTGACATTTATAGACTAATGCCATACAAGGTACCACATGATTATGATAGTTGGGTACATAAAGTGTATTAAAAGCGAGTACTATTTTAAGTAATTTGAGATAATTCTTAATTATGTGGTTAATTGGTTAATTATTGGTTAATGGAAGATTAACATGTTGATTAAGGAATTGTGGATAATTAACTATGGTCTTTGGATTAGCATAAAGAGGCCCCAACGTGGCAGCCCACCTTTCCCAATATAGTGACTCTTAAGCCACACTTTAAGGTGGAAAAATTTTGTGAGCTAATGGCTTAGTCAACTTGAAAAGTGGGGTCCACCCCTATAACAAAAATGTCTCCAAAATCACTTAAGGAGATGGATTAAGAGATTCAATAATGTAGTGGATGGGATTTGGATTCTCAACAATCTCATATGAAGTCTTATAACGCTCACAAGAGAGCAGGTACAATCTTTCTCAAGAATATCATGTGGATTTTCCCCTACTTTGATCCGCCATTACATATTGCTGCAATTGACATGTGTTGGAAGGATTGTTAAGAGAATCGGCTCTGGTATGTTAAGGCTATCCATTCTTTCCTTTTGGCATGATATATACAATAAACGAAACGAGCAAATGCACAGCTTCCATAAATGACTCTATTCATAGAAGTATTAGAAGTGACTATGTTCTTGAATTTCCATGTGTCTTTTTTACATCTTCTATTTATGGGTCTTAGAAAATACGTAAATTGAAAAAGTTTTCTTCATGATACTACTCAAAGGCATAATGGTCTTATGACATTCCAAGAGATTTTATTGACGTACTTCTCATACATTGCATTCATTTATACATGTATACTGACCCATGCCCAGATGGCATTATATGCGCATATATATATATATATATGTATATGGGATATGGGAAAAGGTTACAATGTTATATACGCACCACCACTTGATCAACTGATATACGTTGATGATTTTTCCCACACTAGCCGAGACGATATGATGGGATGCCCTCAGAGGCTTGATGATGTTATGAACACATGTACATATGCACGACATGCAATTCATACACATATGCATGACACTATAAGTATTTCATGATTTATAGAGTTATCCAAACTTACAGGTCGAGTCATTTACTCAATGTTTCTCTTTTGTCTATTATTTACTGATTTTCATTCCTTATATACTCGGTACATTATCTATACTGAAGTCCCTTTTGCCTAGAGACACTGTGTTTTATGCCTACAGGTCCCGATAGACAGGTCGAGAGTCCTCCAAGTAGGCACTAGCTTAGCGGAAGAAGTTGGTGCACTCTATTTGCTCTGGAGTTTCTGGTTGGGTCAGTATGATTTAGACGTGTATTGTTTGGTATGGCAGGGCCCTGTCCCGACCTTTATAATAAGTATGTACTCTTCGAGGCTTGTAGACAAATGTCATGTATATGGATACTTGTATGGCCTTATCGGTGTATATTTTAAGTATATAATGGATCACATAGGCCTTATAGGCTCGTATGTTACAAGTATGAGTTTCTATATCAGGTTGGGCCGTTATATGTCGGGAATTCCCTCATGTTTACTCTAGTTATCTCATGGATCCCCTTCTGGCCCACTTACCTATGGTAATGTAATAAGAAAGATACGTTATATTGGTACTCGGTTGAGTAAGGTACCAGGTGCCCATCGAGGCCCATCAGTTTGAGTCATGACAAAAGTGGTATCAGAGCAGTTCTGTCCTAGGGAGTCTACAATCCGTGTCTAGTAGAGTATTGTTTATGAGTGTGTTGTGCACTGCACTTATAAGTAGGAGGCTACAGGGAATTTAGGACTATCACTCTTTCTTCTTACTCTAGATCATGTGGTAGATCTCAGCTGTAAGAACTAGATTTTCTAAACTCTATCTTATTCATAATACGACGATGCATATATCCAGAAAGATGATAGGTAAGAGATATAGCTGTGGAAGAATTAAGTCAGAGGAACTCAATTTTTGCATCATGCTTATGATGGATAAATATAATTCAGTAGATCATGTGTGTACTAAGATGTGTAAGTTTCTTGATAAGGATCCCTAAGGAAAGAATGTCTAACCACTCTTACGGTAAAAAGGAATAAGAGAATCGGAAGGTAGACACAAATTTCAGCAAGTAAAAGAAGCAAGGTGAAGATGGATACGAGGTACCTAGTTAATGAAGATTAATAGTATTTACAATTCAAGTAGAGAAATATAAGCATTTTGAGTTACCTTCAATTGTAACAGAGATATGTACAATTAACTACACCCATCTCAATTATGCCCTATGGGGGCTAATAGATATAGTTTAAAAGAAGGACAAGTTATCAAGATCGCTGCTGGGGTTAGAGTAACCCAAAATGGTAGATGGTTTGTTTGCGTCAGTTGACATTTCCAAATGACATTGCAAATGTGCTAGTAGGTCTCCTTGTGAGACACCTAGATGGTGCACTCCAAAATAGTACAACTAGATATGAGTACCACAAAGATAGGCATTGGAAGCCTAGAAGGGATAAATATTACCTTAGTATGGCTCCCGTCCCTAGTAGAGGGAGAATATTGGGCAACCCGAAGAGCCAGTGGATGGAGTAAAGGGAGCTAAAAGTAAAAAAAATCTTGTTGGAGTTTTCAGAATAAAGTGATAGACATAAATGTTAGCAGAGAAATAAGAAGAGAGTTAATGAAGCATTTTGATTAAGATGTGATACATGGATGACAACAGTAGATCCAAAAAAATGACAATATTACAGAGTCTATAGTCAAGTGAAGGAAAAGACGAGAGGTGACATGCCTTGAGACAACAAAAGAGTATAGGCCATAAATTTATATCCTTATTTCGAGAAATAAGTTTGTAACTCCAATGCGACTACCAAAAGGAAAAGTTAGACCCTCGAATTATAGAAATCGGTATGGTCTGGTGAACAAGATAAACTAAACATGATTAAGGACCAGGTGATTTGATAATGGTCGGCATCATGAGAATTTCAGATTGCGTTTCGGTGATAATAGAATAGACAACAGAAGAAGATTCATGAGAAATTCAGAGAATGGTCATTTAGGAAGACGCTTCCCTAAAGCAAGCAATGTGAGCAAAGTTAAGCTTAAGTGACTATATGTACCAGTTACACTAAGTGTAACTCTCGTGAGTAAGGAATTCTGTTATCCTTGGCCCAGAAGGATTACTGCAAGGTGAGTAAGGGTCATCGATAATGTGAGAAGATACCAAAGATGAAGAGGTAAAATATCCATAGGTAGATTGTCGTAGCACTAAATCTTAGTACTCCTCTAAAGGGGGAATATGGAGTGATGTGGCATTAAGCCAGAATTAAGTGGTTCTAATAACTATAGAATGGTAAAGGAAGAATGCGATAAATGAGAAAGGGATGAAATTACACTTATTCAAATCCTACAAATTTGCTACGATTCTAGAACATTATGCAAACACGACATCAAGGAAAGGAGGTAAGGGTTCCTGCCCGGGATGTTATTGATAAATAAGGAGCCAGTGCGAGAGGTAAGTTAAGACAAAGGAAATAATCCATGAAAGATTACACGAAGTATTGATCAGTAGTTATTTCAGGAAGAGCATAGTTACGGATAGACAAGAGGATACAGACAAATCAATAGATCGTGCAAGATAAACAGAGTGAACACCAACATGGGAAATTCAGTCTCGTAGATATGACATCATGACCCTTAGGAAATATTCAGATAGGACTTAGGGTAGTTAATGGTACCATATGAGTGTTACGGGAATAAAAGAGAGTGCCATTGGGAAGACAGTCAAAACTTCAGTTCAGAAACAATCGTACGAGCACACGAGTGTGGAGGTAAGTATCTAAGGGCAATTATAGGTGAGTACGAACATCGAAATTCTATCGAGAATACAATGTAATAAGCTTGCAGCTTTACAAGAGTCAGAGGGTCCTCCCTAAGTACTATTATAAAAGACTAGCTGAGGAAATAAGGAAAAAGGCTTCAACCTAAGCACAGTGACCTAAAGAGGAAATGGTCTTGTAACAACAGTCTCACAACAACATTGTATGCACTCCATAAGAAAGTGGTACCTACCGTGGCTAATGAACGAGAAGTGAAACCAAAAGTAATATTTGAGATCATATGAGTTGCACGAAAATTTTGGCATGCATGGGAACTAAGATAAGCTAAGTATGCACGCAACAAGGGGCAGGAAGACTAGGAAAAGTAATAGCTTTCATTTAAAGAAAGTTGAGAAGGAATGAAAGGAATTATTCGATCAATGATCCAAAGTTAGTTACGTTATGAACATACTTAAGATTTCGGAGTATTATCCATGCATCATATATGTTGGCAATTATACAACCATAGAAGACTTCGGTATAAGTTAAAAGAAAGAGTTGAGTCCAAGTCATTGACAAAGAATTTAATTGCTAGATGAAGGTATCATGGACATTCCATAGCGCCCATAAAAGACTAAAGTAATAACTAATACCATGAGCCGCAGATCGAGAGATAACTTAAGCCTATATAAAGGCTGATTAGAAAGAAGAGGAAACTAAAGAATGACATCAACTAAGTAAATCAGGAGTCTGATTATTGGACCTATAAAATTATAGAAATCGTGGTTGAGAACATTGCAGAATCACTCTTAATATTAGAGGTACAAGAGAGATAGTACAACAACCATATTATATAACGGCTCTACGATAAAGCCAGTTTGAAGCTCCCATCGGATTGTAGTATTATAATAGAGCTTCAAGTTGTGGATGTGAATCATACCTATGTAGAAGGGAGGTTATGAAAGAGATAGAAGATATGATGTGATATTTTAAGGTAAGTAAGATAAAGGTGAACAACGTACGAGATACTCAAATTAAGAAGATTGTGAATAGTCCATACTTCGGATAGAAGGCCAGAAGCATATGGATTTAGTATCCAGGAAAGATAGCAGCGTCGTCAGTGGCATATCTTCCAGCCTATGGTTTTTAGGTGCCGTGAGATCTAGTCAAGAGAGTAAAACAGAGTTAGAGATAATATGATGTCTCGCTTGATGTTCCAGAATAACATAAGGAAATCTATGGTGCAAGCAAGTTGAAGGAAGGTTGCGAGTAGTATTAATAGATATGTGTAGGTTGCAAGCTAAAGTATGGTAGAGCAACAAACTTTTAGGAAGATAGGACTAAGAATAAGAAAAGGCGAGTGAGAAGGTGACGAGAATGGGTAAATCCTCGGGATTAAGCCCATGAAAAACAAGAGAGCTGATGGTTTCTCTAAGTTATAAAAAGCTCAGTATAGCCTGAATGAACTCAAAGGAATCTAAGACTAGTAGCATTTAGACGAGATGGAATGTTGTCCTGGTAGTAGAATGAGGGTGTAATTGTGTTAGATAAAGGATGACATTTGGGCCTTCGATTGAGTAATGACTTGAAAAAAAAAAGATTTTTCAAACCCATAAGATGAATCACGTTGGGATACTATGAAATACGATTATGGATCAAGAAAATCACTTCAAATGTTCCACGATGCAACGTAATCCCTACTGGCAAGGTATTATGTAAGAAGTTTCAAGTTATCAGTGGTATATTGTAGATCAATAATAAGGTGAATCAACAACGGATGGAAAAATATCACAAAGTATGAGATAAGATTAGGCCGTCATTCTTAAGATGAATAGTGATGAGGAAGCATTAAAGGACTTAGATTTATATGTATGGGATGAGCAACGCAAGTAACTTGGAGTTTGGTAGCAAACCTCAGTAACGATAAATCGAAGTAAAAGTTATGGTATAGTATGGCCTACCTAGATACAGTAAACTCATACGGTTAGATAACCGGGCATATGAAACAAGATATAGTTCTATTCATAAGTTTAACAAAGGTCCGAGCAAAGAACTTCAGTATACATATAGATGCCCAGATGGATGTCTTATCAAGCTCTGTATATGTATACAAAGTGAAGCCTAGAGATTGGCTAAAAGTTTGAGGAAAGAGGAGAGAAGAGTTGCATAGGCGCACATACAAAGTCAGAGTCGTACATGTTGCATGATAGAAGATAGCAACATTTACAAGATTGGAAGGTTTCCGACCACAAGTCGTGGTGTGAGAAAGAGACCTATATGGGGGAATGCCCCGGCCATTGGATTTATTCACAAAACAGTTGCCTAGATGGCAAGAAGAGTACTAATGTGTTCGGAAGGCATATGTTATAAAAATCATAGGTACATCAATCAACATTCGAGGACGAATGTTTTAAAGGGGGGAATGATGTTACACCGCATGATTTCGTACGTGGAAGTACGCCATAAGTAAATTGATATAAGCTTGAAAATGAGATGTTACATCCCAATCTTGCATTTTCGTACGTCAAAGTTTCGTCGTAAGTTAATCGATGCAGACTGGGGAATGAGATTATTTTTAAGGTTATAAGCATTTATGCTATTTATAACGGGTGATAAGTAAGTGCCGTAAAGATTAAAGGGTAAACGAATCAAAGAAAATGAGTTTCGTTGAAGGTTGTCAATTTGGGATAAAATGTTGTCCGACCTATAGCACTCGACATTTATAGAGTAATGCCATACAAGGTACCACATGATTATGATAGTTGGGTACATAAAGTGTATTAAAAGCGAGTACTATTTTAAGTAATTTGAGATAATTCTTAATTATGTGGTTAATTGGTTAATTATTGGTTAATGGAAGATTAACATGTTGATTAAGGAATTGTGGAAAAATAACTATGGTCTTTGGATTAGCATAAAGAGGCCCCAACGTGGCAGCCCACCTTTCCCAATATAGTGACTCTTAAGCCACACTTTAAGGTGGAAAAAATTTGTTAGCTAATGGCTTAGTCATCTTGCAAAGGGTCCACCCCTATAATAAAAATGTCTCCAAAATTACTTAAGGAGATGGATTAAGAGATTCAATAATGTAGCGGATGGGATTTGGATTCTTAACAATCTCATATGAAGTTTTATAATGCTACGGCAGCGTGAGATGTGATTCTAAGATAGCACGGTACAATCTTTCTCAAGAATATCATGCGAATTTACCCTACTTTGATCCGCCGTTACATGTTGTCGCAATTGACATGTGTTGGAAGGATTGTCAAGAGAATCAACTCAGGTATATTAAGGCTATCCCTTCTTTCCTTTTGGCATGATCTATACGACAAACGAAACGAGCAAATGCACAACTTCCATTGACTCTATTCATAGAAGTATTAGAAGTGACTATGTTTTTGAATTCCCATGTGTATTATTATTACATCTTCTGTTCATGGGTCTCAGAAAAATACATAAATTGAAAAGTTTGCTTCATGATATTACTCAAAGACATAATGGTCTTATGACATTCCAAGAGATTTTATTGACGTACTTCTCATGCATTGCATTCATTTATACATTTACACTGACCCATGACTAGATGATATTATATACGCATATATATATATATGTATATTATATATGGGATAGGAAAAAGGTTACGACGCTATATACGCACCACCACCTGATCAGCTGGTATACTTTGATGATTTTGCCCAAAGGTTACGACGCTATATAGGATGCCCTCAGAGGCTTAATGATGTTATGAACAAATGTACCAATGCACGACATGAAATTCATACGCATATGCATGACACTATAAGTATTTCATGATTTATAGAGTTATCCAGACTTACAGGTTGAGTCATTTACTCAATGTTTCTCTCATGTCTATTATTTACTAATTTTCATTCCTTACATACTCGGTACATTATCTATACTGACGTCCCTTTTGCTACGATCGCTGCGTTTCATTCCCGCAGGTACCGATAGACATGCCGTGATCCTCCAAGTAGGCATCAGCTCAATAGAAGATGTTGGTGGGTTCTATTTGCTCTGGAGTTGCTTGTTGGGTCAGTATGATTTAGACGTGTATTGTTTGGTATGGCGGGGCCCTATCCCAACTTTTATGATAAGTATGTACTCTTAGATGCTTGTAGATAGATGCTATGTATACAGATATTTTTATGGCCTTGTCGGCCTATTTTTTAAGTATATAATGGATCACATAGGCCTTATAGGCCCATATGCCACAGGTATGAGTTTCTATATTAGGCTGGGTCATTATATGTCAGGTATTCCCTCATGTTTACTCTAGTTATCTCATGAGGCCCCTTCTGGACCACTTACCTATGATGATGTAATAATGAAAGATACATTATGTTGGTAATCGGTTGAGTAAGGTACCGGGTGCCCATCGTGGCCCATCGATTTGGGTCATGACAGCATAATTATTTCGTAGACCACACATTCGTCATAGAACTAGCATGAGAAAACTTCAGAGGAATATTCTGTGGCGCACTATGCAACCGCATAACTGATCTGCGGACTGCAAATCTGTCACAGACTCAACAAGGCCAACCCAGTTTTGGAGGACTATTCTATGTTCCACTTTGCGGGCTGCAGACCTGATTTGCGTTGAACTCTAAGACTGCATAGGTTAGTTCGGAGGGTCCATTTTCTAATTATCGATCCCATTTTAATAAAACAACCTTGGGGCTATTTTAGAAGGTTCAAACTGCTATTTTAGAGAGAGGAAAGTGCTCTAGAGTGAGAGAAGGAATCCTTAAGCTATTTGTTCATCAATCCTTGCTCACGTCTTGGAGGATTCACAAAGAAACCTTGCTAGTTGTATTCTAAAGAGGTAAGGCTCTAGCCATAGCTTTCCATTTGAAATTTGGGGTAGAAGATATGTAATGGGGAGTGTGATTCTTGGGCATGAAGGTGTTATTTATTTATGCATGTACCATCAGGATTTGTGGGAAGGTTGTTAAGCTCAAATGGGTAAACATTTGGTTGTGGGATGAAGGAATCCACCATAGAAGAACCTTGAACTCATAATGCCCACCTAGTGTTTGATAAAATGCTTAAACGAGTTGGACCCCCGAATATCTTCCTAATTATGGTTCAATTTTTTTATGTTTCTAAATAGTTTAAAGTTGCTAGGATTTTCGGAACATTATAATAATTTAAGAAAAGCTCAAAGCGAGGTATGTTGGCTAAACTCCTCTTGTAGAATCGAATTCCATGATGTCCTCGAAAGTTGTAATTATGGTTGGCTCAAGTTCTTATGTATCATGTTCCGAGTTATTCCTTATAAATTTGACTATTCCGAATAAGCTTGTGGTGATAGATATATACTAAAAATATGTGCCAAATGCTCCCATCATATTGTGTTCTCCTTCGGGATTGTGTTTAAATGTGACCAATGTATCAAAATGTTATGATTTCAAATCATGTTTCAATTGCAACTTATCATGCTAATTTGTGCAAGAAATCTCAATGTACTTAAAACTCGTATTGTTTATATGTATACCTAAAGTTTGACTAGAAACGCCTTCTAGTTGATAATCCATGATGATGTCAGAAAGTGAAAGGAACGTGTATGAAATATGAAATGTGGCCAACGTGCCAAGAATAAGAATTATACTTGCGGCCAATAGTGCCAATGAAATAGAAGAGGATGTGTGAAAATACTATGAAACAAACTGTAACTTCTTTATATAATAAATTATATTGGAGTATCGTTAGCCACCGAGGAAGGGTAGGTTGAAACAACCTAACCCCGAAACTACACGTGCCAGTGTAGGTGTGATTGAGGGGTAAATCCCTGTAATAATGTGTTGATATTGTTTCCCCCTAAATGGGATGAGATGGCTGTATTGAGATTATTTCCCCTTGTTTGGGATGATATTTTTGTTAACCTTGGATTGGATGTCGACTCACATGGAACATGTGGGAAGATGACATAGCCGATCGGGTCGAGATCGGATGCCATGTTGCACACATCATGGTGTTGTGGCGGGATATCTTGGGTTGAGACGGCTTAGCCGATCGGGCTAAGATTGGACTCCGTGCCAAAAAAACATGGTGGTATTGTAATTGGATGTCTTTGGTTGAGATGGCTTAGCGGTAAGGCCGTGATCAGACTCCGTGCTAATAACACGGTGGTATATTTGTGCTAAGGATATCCCAACATAAAACATTGGCTTTACATGAAACTTATCTTGCTCCTAACTAGATGCTTTTATATGGATTGAGGCTTTCGTTGGTTCTATGTTGTTCCTCCTCGTACAGTTACTCGATTCATTGAGTGAGTGTTTAGTATTACATATTAGTACTATTCCATATATACTAATGTCCCTTTCTAGGGGGGCACTACATCTTTAACAGATTCAGGTGATTTCATAGTAGGCGGCATCAATCAGTGATAGTGGTACACCCTTTCTCCTCAGCTGATTTGGTGAGCCCCATTTCATTTTGGGGTCTTGTATCTTTTGTCGTCTATATATAGTATTTTGAGGTATAGCCGAAGCCTTGTTGCCGACACCATCACCTTACTCTTTTATGTCCATTAGAGGCTCCGTAGACATAGTGTGGGTTGTGTTGTGGTTTTGAGAAAGTAAAGCTAAATATGTTATAATTGTATCACTTGTTTCCACCTATAAACTATGAATGTAAAATGTAATATTTTGGAATTCTTGAATGATGTACTAATGGTAATGAATTTTGTATTGCACGTGCAATCTTCTCATTCTCTAATTAATGGAATACATCCTCACTTTGTTCATGGGTAAGGTCGGGTAGGATGCATCTAGAAGGCTTGCTTTATAGGGGTATCTTGGTTGAGCGCCGGTCGCGCTCCCCGAGGTTGGGGCGTGACAAACTTGGTATCAGAGCATAATATTTTAAAACATCCTAGGATATCTCGGAGCCATGTCTAGTAGAGTCCTTCTTATCGGTGTGTTTTAGATCACATCTATAATTAGGAGTATACTTGAACATTTAGGAATGTCACTCTTCTTTGATGATCTAGATCGTGCGATAGAGCTAACTGTATGACTTTTCCTCCTTTAACTTGTGTATTATTTTGATTTTCAGTACATGGTGCCTAAAAAGAAAGCAAGAATTGGCCAAAGAGCCCATGAAACCCCAGAAGTGGTAGTTGATTCTATATCTAATGATGCGGGTACCTGAGAGGTAAGGATATTCCCCCAACTACTACACCACTAGATTCCACTACTCCTGCTTAGACTACACTAGATCCTAGACCTACTGAGGGTGCAATGATTCCTCCAACTGATATCCTAGCCCCATATCTAACCTCAGTTTCCGGTCCCAATATTTCTGATGGGGACCTTAGGGGAACCATTCAGATGTTGGCTTAGATAGTGGCTTCCCAGGCCTAGAGATTGAATATTACCCCTACTTTTGCCAGACAGCAAGGGGATTCTGCTAGTTCCAGGTTGAACATGTTTCTTTAGTTGGATCCTCCAGTGTTCACGGGTACCAATCTTGATGACCCCTAGGATTTCATTGATGAGATGCACAAGACCCTCCGAAATATACGTGCTCTAGAGACAGAGGCAGTGGAGTTGGCCTCCTACCACCTGAAGGAGGTGGCATATACTTGGTTTGAGATGTGGGAGGAGTCCTGTAAGGGGAAGGAGCCCACCGGTAATGCGGAGTAAGTTTGCCGACACCTTCGTTGATCATTTCTTACTTGCCAAGACTAAGGCAGCCCGTGCCACGGAGTTTGAGAGCCTGAGGCAGGGTAGTATGAGTGTGTGGTACCATATGAGATTTGCGCACCTGTCCATCTATGCTATTTAGATGTTGCCCACTATGGAGGCTAGAGTGCATCGATTTGTGCAGGGCCTCAACTCCTTGGTTATTAATGGCTACTACAATTGCCTTGGATTTTGATATGAACAATGGGAAGATGGTGGCTTTTTCTCAAGCCATGGAGACCCACAACTTGAAGAATAGAATAGAGCGAGAGGGTAGCAATAATGCCTGGTGCACAGGTAACTTTTGTGGTTCTTTTGGTGTTAGTGATGGTTGTAGGTCAGCATTTAGAGGAGGTCATCAGGGCCATCCCAGTCCCTTGCTCAGTCTTTAGTCAGTGCACTGCCATTAGGGCTCAGTTAGCAGCAGTGGAGCCATTTCAGTCCAAGTCAGGGCGATAAGGGATCTTTCTAGCAAGGTCGGCCTGGTGGGAGATTCCAGTAGCAACGAAGGCCCCCATGCCCTAGGTGTGGGAAGATGCACTTTGGGGTCTGCTACATGGATCTGTCCATATGTTATGGGTGTCTTATGAGGGGTCACATTTCGAGAGATTGCGTTCACCCTGCCAGAGTACCGGCAGGAGAACGACATTGTTAGCCAGTTCTGTAGCTACTTCATCCGCAACACATCCTCCAACTCGAGGCACTCCAGCACCCACATGGTGTGGTGCAGCTAGTGGTGGTGCACAAATATCAAGAAGACCCAACTGTTTATAGACTATGATGGGTTTCCAGAGTTCATAGGCTTCTCCAGATGTTGTCAAAAGAATATTGACTGTCCAATCTCATGACGTATATGCTCTCATAGATCCTAGTTCCACTTTGTCATATGTCACTTCTTATCTTGCTATGGAATTTAATATGGAACCGAAATAGTTTCATGAGCCGTTCTCTGTATCTACTATGGTTGGCGAGTCTATTTGTGGCCAGGGGGATTTATTGGGATTGTGTTGTCACGTTGTGTGGTGGGGATAGCCTTATCATACCGAGCATTTTTTGAGGGATTTATAGGGATTCAGTAAGATACTGAGGCACCTACACTGGAGTCCCTGCCAGTTGTGAATCAATTTTCGGAGGACTTTCCTGATGAGCTCCCTGGGTTTCCACTAGACATGGAGATTGATTCTGGGATCGATGTATTGCCAGACATGCAATCTATATCTATTCCACCTTAGAAAATGGGACAGTCAAATTGAAGGAACTAAAGGAACAATTGAAGGATTTGTTAGAGAAGGGTTTTATCCGACCGAGTGTGTCTCCTTGGTGTGCACGGGTTCTCTTTGTAAGGAAGAAAGATGGTCACTAAGGATGTATATTGATTATTGGCAGCTCAACAATGTCACAATCAAGAATAAGCACCCACTGCCAAGGATAGATGACTTGTTTGATCAGTAGCAGGGTGCTAAGTACTTCTCCAAAATTGATTTAAGATCTGGGTATCACCAATTGAAAATCAGGGAGCAGGATATACCGAAAACAACTTTCAGGGCCTAGTATAGGCACTTTGAATTTCTGGTGATTTCTTTTGCGCTAACAAATGCGCCGACAACTTTCATGGATCTTATGAATCGAGTCTTCAAGCCTTTTCTTGACTCTTTTGTGATAGTTTTCATTGATTATATTCTTGTATATTCACGAAGTTGGGAGGACCATGCCAATCATCTTAGTGCAGTTCTGCAGACTCTCTATCAGCATAGGTTGTATGCAAAGTTTTCGAAGTTTGAATTTTGGCTTGAATGTGTCACATTCTTGGGTCATGTTGTCTCCAATTAAGGAATTAAGATTAATCTTTGGAAAATTGAAGTTGTGAAAAATTGGCCTAGACCTACAACTCCAATAGAGATTTTTGCAGTGTTTTGGGCTTAGCGGGGTATTATAGGAAGTTCGTGGAGGGGTTCTCTACTCTTGACTCTCTATTGACTAAATTGACGCAGAAGGCAGTTAAGTTCCAATGGCCATATGCTTGTGAAAAGATCTTCCAAGAGTTGAAATCAAGATTGACTACGACACCGGTGTTGACCCTACCAGAAGGTATGAATGAATTTGTGGTGTATTGTGATGCTTTAAGGATCACACTCGGGTGTGTGTTGATGAAACATGGTAAGGTAATTGCTTATGTTTCTTGGCAACTCAAGAATCATGAGTAAAACTATCCAATACATGACTTAGAACTCACGTCGGTGGTTTTTGCATTGAAGATTTGGCGTCATTATTTGTATGGGGTCCATTTGGACATATTCACGGACCATAAGAGCCTTCAATACATTTTCAAGCAGAAGGAATTGAATCTGAGGTAGAGAAGATGGCTTGAGTTACTCAAAGATACATTGATATCCTATATCATTCAGAAAAGGCTAATATGGTGGTGGATGCACTTAGTCGGAAATCCATGGGTAGTTTGGCTCACTTAGAGGCATATCAAAGGCCATTAGCTAGGGAAGTTCATCGGTTGCCTAGTTTGGGAGTTCGTCTTGCGGACTCTAGTGAAGAAGGGGTGGTTGTGCAAAGTAGGTCTGAATCATCACTTGTTGTGGAGGTCAAGGAGAAGCAAGGAATTCATAAACATAAGACCATGGATTTTTCTCTTGGTATCAATGATGGTACTCCAAGGTACCAAGGGAGATTATTTGTTCCAAGTGTAGATGGTCTCTGGGAAAGAATCATGATCGAGGCTCATATTTTCCGGTATTCCTTACACCCAGGCTCTATAAAGATGTATCATGATCTTAAGGAAGTCTACTGGTTGAATGATATGAAGAGGAATGTAGGAGACTTTGTGGCAAAATGTCCAAATTGTCAATAGGTAAACCAAACATCAAAGGCCTGGTGGGTTGGCACAGAACATAGAGATTCCAATGTGGAAGTGGGAGATGATAAATATGGACTTTGTGGTAGGACTACCTCGCACTCCTCGCAAGTTCGACTAGATTTGGGTGATTGTAGATCGACTGACAAAATCAACACATTTCTCACCTGTTAAGTCTACCGACACAGCAGAACAATATGCCCAGTTGTATATCAAGGAAATAGTCAGGTTGCATGGCACTCCAGTTTATATCATCTATGATTGGGGGGCACAGTTCACAACTAACTTTTGGAAGAAATTTCAGCAATGTTTGGGTACCCAGGTGAATCTTCGTACAACCTTCCATCCATAGACCGATGGGCAAGTAGAGCGGAATATTTAGACGCTTGAGGATATGTTGCGCGCTTGTGTTATTGATTTCAAAGGTAGCTGGGATGATTATTTGCCACTCATAGAATTTGCCTACAAAATCAGTTACCATGCTAGCATTCAGATGACACCGTTCGAGGCTCTATATGGTAGGAAATGTAGATCTCCAATTAGGTGGTTCAAGATTGGGGAAGCAGAGTTGATAGGGCCAGACCTCGTGCATCAGGCTATTGAGAAGGTTAAGATCATTAAGGAACAATTGAAAACTTCTCGGAGTCGCTAGAAGTCCTATTCGTACGTGCATCGCATGGATTTGGAGTTCAAAGAGGATGATTGGGTATTCTTAAAGGTTTCCCCCATGAAGTGTATAATGCGATTTGGTAAGAAAGAGAAATTGAGTTCGAGGTATGTGGGGTAGTATAGAATTATTCAGAGGGTGAGTCAGGTGGCTTACAGGCTTGAGTTACCACCCGACATGTTGCTGGTGCACCTGATGTTTCATATGTCTTTGTTGAAGAAGGTAGTTGGAGATCCAACACTCATTGTTCCAGTTGAGACTATTGAGGTTAATGAGGAATTGACTTATGAAGAAATTCCAGTTATCTTTCTTGATAGGCAAGTCTGAAAGTTGAGAAATAAAGAGATTGACTTCATGAAAGTGCTATGACGAAACCAACAGGTTAAAGAGGCCACATGGAGACCGAGGAAGAGATGAAGAAGAAGTACCCTCATTTGTTTGAGTAACTATGTAATTAGGTAGTTTCATTCTATGGAAATGTTAAGAGCTTACCTTCTTTGAATTATATATCACTTGTACAATTGATGTTAAGGGTGTTCCTTTCTGGTAATGTATTTCTAATGAGGCCACGATAGGTGTTGTTTTCATGTTATGTTATGTTATTAGATTATGTATATGTTGTTAGGATTGGTTTTTGGGATTCTCTGACAAGTGGATAGGCCTGGTTACAGGAGAAACTCTGCCGAAATTTCTAGAAATTTGGGGAGTTAGTCAAATTAGGAATTGCGGGTGTAAATTAAGAGTTAAATTACATTTGATGCTGATGGCAGATTTTGACCCTCATTCGAGGAAGAATGATCTTAAGCGGGCGATGATGTAAGTCCCCGTAAAATTCTACTAAAACTCGGGGTTTCGTGCTACCGGGGTACGCTAGTATGTTTACTATTGTAGCAGAACATGGCGTTTCTATGGGCCATTATGCAACCGTAGAACTACTCTGCGGACCACAGATCCGTGTGGAGTGGAGAGGCCAAATAGGCCAGTTTTGGAGGTCATTTTGCGGTTAACTTTGCGACTGCATAATTGCTTCACCGGCCGCATATCCGTCGCAGAGCCAGCATGAGAAAACTTTAGAGGAAGATTCTGTGGCGCACTATGTGGCAGCATAACTGATCTGCGGACCGTAGATCTGTCGCAAATTGGACCAAGCCAACCCAGTTTTGAAGGACCTATCTTCTCAGCAGACCAGCAGGTTCTCCTCCCTTGACTTGGGACCAGTTCACACGTCTCTTTCATGAGAGATATATCCCACCCTCTTAGAGGGAAGAGTTATGGGGCAGTTCGAGTGGCTCCACAAGGGTCACATGTCCATGACTGATTATGAGGCTAGGTTTTCTAAGTTGTCTTGCCATGCACTTATGATATTCCCCACTAATGTAGAGAGAGTGTCGAGGTTTATTGCGAGTTTGCAGTATGGTATCCAGATCACTATGGACCGAGAGATTGAGATGGGGAATACTTATGAGTAGGTTGTGGAGATAGCTTAGAGGATCAAGGGTATTCGTTAGTAGAGCAGAGAGCAAGCACCGAGGAACAAGCGATCTCGATATTCTAGAGGATTCAGTGGTTCCCCGTCTGGGGGCAGAGGTGAAAGGCTCTATAAAATTCTACTAAAACCCGGGGTTTCGCCATGGTACAAACCTTATGGGTTGTGCAGTGCATTGGAGAGTTGGAGGAAAATTATTCTAGAACATGGCATTTCTGCGGTCCATTTTGCGTCCGCAGAATTGCTCTGCAGACAGCAGATCTTCCATGAAGTGGAGCTAAAAAATGGGCCAACTTTTGAGGTCTTTTTACAATCAACAATACGATTGAATAATCGTTTTGCGGGTCGCACATCCGTCGCAGAACCAACATGAGAAAACTTTAGAAGAAGATTCTACGGCACACTATGTGACTGCATAACTGATTTATGGACTGCAGATCTGTCATAGACTGGACCAGGCCAGCCCAGTTCTTGAGGACCTATCTTCTCAGCAAACCAACAGGTTCTCCTCCCTTAACTTGGGACTAGTTCACACGTCTCTTTCTTGAGAGATATATCCCACTCTATCAGAAGGAAGAGTTATGGAGTCAGTTCGAGTGGCTCTAGCAGGGTCAAATGTCTGTGATTAATTATGAGGCTAGGTTCTTTGAGTTGTCTCGTTATACTCCCCACTGATGCAGATAGAGTGCGTAAGTTTATTGCAGGCTTACTCTATGGTATCCAGCTCACTATGGACTGATAGATTGAGATGGGGACTCTTTACAAGCAGGTTGTGGAGATAGCTCTGAGGATCGAGGGTATTCATCCGCAGGGCCAAGAGTAGGCACCAAGGGATAAGTAGTCTCGATATTCTAGAGGGTTTAGTGGTGCCCCGTTTGGGGGGAAAGGTGTAAGGCCCTATAAATTTCTACTAAAACCTGGGGTTTTGCCGTGGTACAGACTTTTTGAGTTGTGTAATACATTTGGGAGTTGGAGGAAAATTGCTACAGAACATGGCATTTCTGCGGTCCATTATGCGACCGTAGAACTACTCCGTGGACTGCAGATCCACTGCGGAGTGGAGCATAAAAATGGGCCAATTTTGGAGGTTGTTTTGCGGTCAACTATGCGACTGCATAATCGATTCGCAGGCCGCACATCCGCCACAAAACCAGCATGAGAAAACTTCAGAGTAAGATTCTGCGGCACAATATGAGACCGCATAAATGATTTGCGGACTGCAGAACTGTCATTGATTGGACCAGGCCAGCCTAGATTTGGAGGACCTATCTTCTCAGCAGACTAGCAGGTTATCCTCCCTTTACTTGGGACAAGTTCACAACTCTCTTTTATGAGAGGTATATCCCACCCTCTCAAATGGAAGAGTTACAGGGTCAGTACGAGTGGCTCCAGTCGGATCATATGTCCGTGACTAATTATGAGGCTAGGTTCTCTAAGATGTATCGCCATGCACTTATGATTCTCCCCACTAATGTAGAGAGAGTGCAGAGGATTTTTGTGGGCTTGCACTATGTGTCACTCCTCCTTTTTACTCACACCCCGTAAAGGATATAAATACAAGGGAGTTTTTCCAATTAAAGGACAATCGAAACGGGATTTGATTATTTAAAGATTCAGAGTCGCCACTTGGGATAATTTAGGATGTCCCAAGTCACCGGTTTAAAATCCTGAATCAAAAAAGTTGACTCTATTCTACAGCCTGCGAACATAGAAATCCGGGTAAGGAATCCTATTAACCCGGGAGAAGGTGTTAGACATTCCTGAGTTCCGTGGTTCTAGCACGGTCGCTTTGATTATACTTGGCTTATTAAATTGTCTAATTACTCATTTTAGAATCCATACCCTTTACCGCTTTTAAATCACTTGATTATTCGTAGTTAAAGAATTGAGTTACACGTACGTATACTCTTTCCCTTTGGCGCGTCAAAAATCATTTCACGCGAATGTGTCCATAATTAATAACGCTTATTATTATTAAGAAAGTTTAGGCGAAGTTGCGCGAACATATACTCTGATTTATTTTTAAGAAATCGTAACCGTGTCATGCGAACGTGTCCACAACCACAATAGTATTTTTAAAACGGCCCTAAAAGTTCCTCTACGAATATTTATCTTATTGTCTAATTAAACATGTGGGGCCATAGGCCAAATTCTATTCTAACATGGTACGCATCGCATGCCTTAATCAGCAAAATCTGATCAACTAAGAAAAAATTATCACTACTTTTAGACTGAAAATTTGGACCAACTCTGGACTAACGGACCGAACGGATGGCATGATGGTTAAAGGATAACGTGAAAGAGCCTTGGGCTCGAACGAACTGGCTCTACGTGTGAAGAAGGGTGGCTGATCTGCACTCCAGGCCCAACATGAGCCCAGACCTTTGGAGGATCGAGCGTTGAGGAGTGCTGGACTCGAGGTCGAGTCCCGAACACGCAGGACATCAAATTATGGCGGAACGGGCGTGAACCCAATTTTATTAGTAAAGGGGGGTGTCACGCAAGCAGACTTGGGCTGGCCTTAATTTCATTAATTGGGCCAATATTAGGCCCAAGTCTAAAACCCTCCTTTATGCACAATTAGCTACTTGTAATTCATTAACACTTCATGGAACATGGAATGGAGTTAACCTTCTACTTCTGCATCTCAATTATTTGAGAACATGATGACTAACTAACCATTACGAAATTGCAATACCATTTCCAGCTAAAATGCCCAATGCACAATTAGTCACTTGCAATTTAATTAAGAAACGATATGAAATATGAAATGAGATAAACATTGCAAGTTTGCAAACAACAAATCCTACTTAAACATACCCACAGTCAACACCAAAGTAAAGTAGTATTCGCTTATATTCCCTTCCCTTCAAACATGACCTCAATACCCCATTTAAACAAAAATATATTTAGCTGACCCATAGCATTATCCAGACACAACTAACATGATATCCAAAACTTAAATGAACTACATATCAGTCTGAATCACTCTAGAGCGTTTATATCCAAACAACAGTCAGTTTCAGCCGTTGAAACAGGCTGACAAAAGCTTTAATTAAGATTCCGAACAAAAGAATACAAGATATAACCAAGCTGTGTTAGACCTACTGTTAATCAAACATTCGTAATAGTCCAGAATCATGATAAAGTTCAGTCATACAATACCAAACCTTTAACTATGAGACATTTAACAGGAAAGTGAGCCTCTTGCTAATTCTAAACCAAATTCAACCCTCAAAATATACTATCACCAAAGAGGTAAACATGCACCAATAACTCATGATTCTAAAGAAAAATAAAGCTACATTACGACAAAGAACAGGTTGATGTTAAGCTCCCAATCTCCAGATTTCCATATCAAACTTGAAGCAAGTTTTACATTAGGTAGAATCAAAGAATATATACCTAGAAATTGAAAAGGAAAAGAAGTGAAGAAGCAGTAGATAATAGCAGAACAAAACCATAGCAGTATCAATGCAACAACGACCTCACAGTAGCATGAAACCCAGAAAACCCAAAAATCAAACCCTTCAAAGATTTCAAAAATCACAGCAGGTGCACGATGTGAAACTTTCAAAGATTTAACTAATGAAGAAGATTAGAAATCCCCAGCTGATACAGAATTTGATCAGTTTTTATCCAAGAAATATGCTGGAAATCAATGCAGTTATAGAATTCTCAGCCATTTTTGTTTTCTCAGAATTTATTTTCTCTTTCAAATCTCCTGGGTCTGCCTTGAAAGGCAAGAAATGATGCCTTTATAGGCAAGAAACAGGGTAGCCTTAAGGGTTCAGTTTTTATATTTTAGTCCTTTTCAAATTTTTCTTTTAGCTTAGGAGCCCTTATCCAATTTTCCTTTTTGTTTAACTACCCCTGGTTCGAATTTTAATTTGTTAGGCAGTCCCCCTCCCCAGCTTCCTAGAAGCTTCTCAATTCTGTTACTCATATATTCCCTTCCCCAATTTCCCAAACTAACCCTCGAGCCATGGTTATTTACTCTAGGAAATCAACCTAGCAGAACCCCTGTTGATACTTAGACAGACTGAATGGGCCACAAGTCAATTTGGCCTAACTGTTCAACCCCAAATGAACCAGAATAGACCCAAAAACCCAACCCTCAATATCAAAGATCTATTCGGCCCAACTAGCAATTATCTGATTACCAAATAACACAGAACAATTAAACTTTAGCCCTAACGGTTTACTAACTAAACTTAACCAAACTAACAATTTTAAAGCTAACCTAACAAGACTTCGATTACTCATGCATGAATGAATAGATTCCGGAACAAATGAAGAATGATTCGAGAAGAGGAGAAGAAACAGAAAATTTGAAAACAAACGAAGGACAGATTAAACCAGAAGAAAGAAAGAAAAAATACTTGAGAAAAGTTCAAAAAATAAAAGGGAAGCCTGGGTCTTCAGATCCTCGGATTTTCCGGCCAAATCTGAGGTTAATCATGTGCTCTTACGAAGAACACATGAATAAACTCAGATTCGACACAAAATTTTGCCAAAACTTGACTTGGGATTTTCGGGATTCGTTTCTGATCTAAGATTCGAGGAACTGGGGCAACATTCGAGGGTAATGGCGTATGGAATTGGAAAGGGGGTAGTGATGAGGCTATAGGGTGTGATTTTGGTGGCGTTTGGAGGTGGCGCCACCACCGGAGGCTGGGGATTTGGGGGCGGCTTAGCTAGGGTTTCGGGGTATTTGTGGTGAAAGTGGTGAGCCGAAGGGATTCTGAGGGGGGGGGGGGAAGGGTTTTCGAACAGTTAAATATCCCTGGGGCTTCAATTCTGAGCCGTTTGATTAAGGGGAGATCAACGACTCAGATTGATACTTATTGAAACGACGTTGTTTAGTTTGGGAGGAGGGAACCGACCGGGTGAAGGCGTGGGTTTGAGCCGGGTATTGGGTAATTTCGTTTGGGCTGGGGTCAATTGAATGGGTCTTAGCCCAGATCTGGATTTTCTTTCACTTCTTTCTTCTTCTTTTTCAATTTCAAAATTCTTTTCTTTTCGAAATTAAAATAAAACCTAAATTAATTAATAATAATTTTAAACTAAATTAACCTACCCAGTTAGATTAATCACTCATCATGGTATTTACAATAATTAGTTAAATCCTAAATTTAAAGAAAAATTATACAATTCAAAATTAAAAAGTAAAAATGCAAAATGAATTATTTTTTTGTGATTTTCATTTTTTATAAACAAACTAATTTACCAATTAATCTAAATATATAAAATTAAATCCTAAATGCAGATACAACATATTTTTGTATTTTTCATGAATTAAATAAAATAAACATGCACAGAAAAATGCAAATAATTAACAGAAAATGCCACGAAATCCAACAAAATTGCAAACACTGAAAGAAATTATTTTGTTTTAATTTGTTGGAGTAATACATATAGGGCAAAAATCACGTACTCACAGCTGCCCCTCTTTGCCCGGAAACACGAAGAGTTTTCGTGCAAAGATAAGTGAGCGGATACGAGCGATTTTTGCCCATTTGAATACTCCGTGGGAAGCATTTTTGAAAGATTTGACCGCACCCTGCTTCCGAGGTTGCCTACATATCCTTGGCTAAATAGGAATCAGGTCAATGTAGTTCGAGAATGTCTGGTAGCTGGGACTACCATGGAGCTGTGATTGCACTACTGCTGTTGCTCACTGAATCCCTTATTACACCATGTCAAAAATAAAAGAAGTTAGACTAGACTATGATCTATGCTTTACAAAATCCTATCTAGATCTTCAAACTTGATCTTGTGTTTCTTGTTACCTTGTTGCCTTGTATTCTCTCGGTAAAATTCCTTCATTGCCACCTTGAATTGTAGTATGAGATGTTTTCCCCTTCTTCAGGTGGGCGCCTGACTGCTGAACTTGATATGCATTCCCGTGCTCTCCAGGCGGGCTTCTGATTGTTGAACTTGAATGTATTCCCATGCTATCTAGGCGGACTCCTGACTTCAACTTGAGATATATTCCCTGCTCTCCAGGAGGGCTCCTGACTTCAACATAGACAAACCAAAGAAATTTTTTTCTGCCCCAGTTTTGTGGCTGGGCACATGTGTAAGTGTAGAATGAATCACATTACCGAATATCAATAAGAATTTCGAAAAACCAAAACTTGAATTGTACTCCCTTGTTCTCTAGGCGGGCTCCTGACTGCTAAACTTGAAAGTATTCCCTGCTTTCCAGGCGGACTCCTGACTTTGACTTGAAAGTACTCCCCTCTCTCCAGGCGGGTTCCTGACTTCAATAATAGACAAAACAAAGAGTTTGAACGCTAAAACTTAAATTGTACTCCCTTGTTCTCCAGGCGGGCTCCTGACTGCTATGCTTGAAAGTATTCCCTGCTCTCCAGGCGGGCTCCTGACTTTAACTTGAAATGTATTACCTGCTCTCCAGGCGGGCTCCTGACTTCAACTTGAAATGTATTCCCTGCTCTCTAGGCGGGCTCCTGACTGCTGCATTTGAAAGTATTCCCTGCTCTCCAGGCGAGCTCCTGACTTCAATTTGAAATGTATTCCCTGCTCTCCAGGCGGGCTCCTGACTTCAAAATAGATAAAACAAAAAAAAGTTTTCTGCCCCAGTTTAGTGGTTGGGCACAGATGTGAGTGTAAAACTAAATCGTATTACCACGTATTACTAAGAATTGAAAGCTAGGTCCTATTATCCAGGAGGGTCCTGAAATTCCTAGTTAAATGACAATTAAAAATCTAAGTTATATCTTCTAAAGTGTGACTTCTGCTAAATCTTGTTATCTAAGAGGGTCTTCAAACTACTTCCCATTATCCAGGAGGGTCCTGAAATCAAAAGTCGAGTTTTATCTTAAGAGTGACAACTTTTATGGCTGAGTTATACTACCCTACAACAAACTTTTACGCTAAATGTTGCTATCTAATCGAAATTTTACAGCTAAGTTCCATTATTCAGGAGGGTCCTGGAAACTCCTAATTGAATCCTATCTCGAACATGCAAACTTCTAAGCTAACTTATATTCTTTTGGGATACATTTATGCTAGATTATGCTATTTCTGAACTTTAAACTAGGTCCCATTTTCCAGGAGGGTCCTGAAAGTTTAAGGTCAAACCTGTTTTGATGTCTGCTCTTTCCCCTGCGGAGAGTTTCTCCGAAGCAAATGAAATTTCTACCCCTGTTTCAATCAAAGAAAAATTTTTTAGTTTAAAGTGGTGGTTAGCTGATGGCATTCTTGCTGGAGATCTTTCCACTACATTGTTTTGTTTTGAATGGCTTTCTCGAACTGGCCCTAAACCGCTTTGACTTTCTGACTGACTTTCAAATCCCATGGCCTTTGACGAACCGACTGTTCTATACCCATGTTGTTGTTTCACACCTCTGACTCCTTGATCTGAACCTTTGCATCTCCCATGACATACCAAATCATTCCACCGGTGAAACTTCTGGTGATTCCCCGTACCTTACCTTACATCACGCTGCCTTTAGTATGCTCTGACCACATTGTGATTTGCAATTTTGGGAGTTGGTAGTGAGCTTTGAAAATCTTTTCCTATTACTTGGGACAAGACTGACATTAAAACCTCTTAGAAAAATAAACCCAAAAGAAAATGAAATGTAATGACTTTGCGGGTTAAGGATAAGAAGAATCCAAAACCAGATAACTGCTACAAAGGGAAAAGGAAAAGAAACTTATCTGAGTGGAACAACTGGTACCAATGATCATGACATGCATTTCGGATTAATTGGCCCAATCTGTCCAACCAATCAACTTTCAGTTGCCGTACTTTGTCACCTCAGAATTTCTATGACCTGATTACTTTACCCAAACCTTGACCTTGTTCATCCTGCGGTGCCTTGAAACAGTTTTCCACCAACAAGCCTTTCTCACTTGTTGACTTTTCAACGCACTTTTGCCTCAAGGTGCCTGTGACGGTTTTCACCAATAAGACTCTCTCATTTTATTTCTCTTAACTCCCGTCGCCTTACGGTGCCTGTGAAGGTTTTCACCAATAAGACTCTCTCATTTTTATTTTTCCTGCTTGAACCAGAGTGTTGCCCCTGACATGGATTACCTTTACCTGCTCGACTTGGCATTTCTCAAAGACTGATCAGAAGGTCTTTCTTTGGACCGTAATGTGGGCTTTTGGACAGGGTTAGAAAGAAAGGGTATAAAAGTCTCAAAACAATTCAAATGGGTTAAAGTTACAACTTTTGGAATCAGGTTTCTCACAACAACCACGACTTCTGCCCCAGTTTCTTGCTTGGGGGCTTTTGGATTTTTGTTTGATGAGACCGAACCGTGAGGCTGCCTACGTATCCTTAAAAGGAATCAGGTCGAACGTAGTTCACGCCATAGGAATTACTTTGTTGTTGTGATTTTCTCTTTTCTCTTTCTTTTCTTTCTCCTTTTGCTTTCTTTTCTCTTTTTGTTGTTGTTTTTTTCTTCTCTTTTCCTTTTCATTCTTTTCTTTCTCTTCGCTTTTTTTCTTTTTTTTTCATCTTCAATTTTCGTTTTTCTCCTCTCCTTTTCATTCTTTTCTTTTCTCCTTTTCCTTTACTTATCTTTCACGCTTGTGCTTCTTGTCTTTGCTACAGATTCCGAAGGAGGGGTAAAAAAGAAAATAAATAAGGCTCAAAAGGGGTGACGAGGGATAAAGTGTTTAGATAGCAGAACAAAACGTCTTCGTCATTTTAATCTTCAAAATACGCTAAATACAAACAAGTACAATCAAACAAAGGAATCATACATAGTATCTCTTGACTGCATCGGAATTGATAGCCATTTCCACACATTTCCCTTCCACATCTGTCAAATATAGCGCGCCATTGGACAACACCCTAGTTACGACAAATGGCCCCTGCCAGTTTAGGGCGAACTTTCCTTTTGCTTTAGCCTGATGAGGCAAGATACGTCTCAACACTAACTGACCCACTTCGAACTTCCGTGGACGTACCTTCTTGTTATATGCTCTCCCCATTCTCTGTTGGTACAATTAGCCGTGACATACTGCTGCCAATCTCTTTTCATCAATCAGACTTAATTGCTCTAAACGGGTTTTGACCCATTCAACGTCATCAATTTCTGCCTCAGCGACAATTCGAGGGGATGGGATTTCAATTTCTGCGGGTATTACTGCCTCCGTGCCATACACCAACAAACAAGGAGTGGCCCCTACTGAAGTACGAACAGTAGTGCGATAACCCAACAATGCGAAAGGTAACTTCTCATGCCACTGTCTAGAACCTTCTACTATTTTTCGAAGTATCTTCTTTATATTCTTGTTGGCTGCCTCGACTGCTCCATTCGCCTTAGGGCGGTATGGGGTGAAATTGCGATGTATAATCTTAAACTGCTGACATGTCTATGTCATCAGATGACTAATGAGATTAGTGCCATTGTCCGTGATGATTACCTTAGGAATCCTAAACCGACAAATGATATTTGAATGCACGAAATCGACCACTGCTTTCTCGGTCATAGATTTGAAAGTTTTCGTTCAACCCACTTGGTAAAATAATCAATGGCTACCAGGATAAACCTATGTCCGTTTGATGCTGCTGGCTTGATTGGCCCAATGACATCCATGCCCCAAGCAACAAAGGGCCATGGTGCCGACATGGTATGCAATTCAGATGGTGGGGAATGAATCAAATCTCCGTGCACCTGGCACTGATGACACTTACGCACAAAACTGATGCAATCTCGCTCCATAGTGAGCCAGTAATAACCTGCTCGGAGAATATTCTTTGCCAGAACGTACCCACTCATATGCGGTCCACAAACTCCGGAGTGTACCTCAGTCATGATAACTATGGCCTGTCTGGCATCTATGCATCTTAGCAATCCAAGATCTGGAGTTTTTTGTATAACACCCCTCCACTGAAGAAAAATCCACTTGCCAATCGTCGAATTGTTCTTTTCTGATCACCTGTGGCCTGTACCAGATATACCCCCATCCGAAGGTATTCTTTGATATCATGGAACCATGGCTCCCCATCAAGTTTTTGTTCTACCATATTACAGTAAGCATGCTGATCACGGACCTGAATCTGCAAAGGGTCCACATAAGCCTTATCTTGATGGTATAACATTGACTCCAGAGTAGCCAAAGCATCGACGACTTCATTATGGATCCTTGGGATATGCCTGAATTCTATTGACTGAAACCATTGACAAAGATTATGCAAACATTGTCTATACAGTATGAGTTTCAAATCCCGTGTTTCCCATTCTCCCTGAATCTGGTGCACTAGAAGGTCCGAGTCACCCAAGACCAAGACTTCCTGGACACCCATATCCACAGCTAACCTCAAACTCAGAATTCATGCCTCGTACTCAGCCATGTTGTTGGTGCAGTAAAACGAAGCTGAGCCGTAACGGGGTAGTGCTGTCCTGTTTCAGAAATAAGCACTGCTCCTATCCCCATGCCCTTCATGTTTGCAGCCCCATCAAAGAAAATTTTCCATCCTGGCTTCTTAACTTGCTCCAACTCATCAATATACATCACCTCTTCATCGGGGAAATAAGTTTTCAAAGGTTCATAATCTTCGTTAACCGGGTTCTCGGCCAAATGGTCCACCAAGGCCTGTGCTTTCATTGTGGTTCGAGTCACGTAGACAATGTCAAACTCTGTGAGCAAGATCTACCACTTTGCAAGCCTACCTGTGGGCATAGGCTTTTGAAAGATATACTTTAATAGATCCAAGCGAGATAGGAGGTAAGTAGTATAAGAGGACAAATAATGTTTCAACTTCTGGGCTACCCAAGTTAGGGCACAACACGTCCCTCAAGATGAGTATACTTAACCTCGTACGGTGTCAATTTCTTGCTGAGTTAATAGATGGCCTGCTCCTTCCTGCCAGTGATATCGTGTTGACCCAATACACAGCCGAATGAATTGTCCAAAACCGTCAAATATAGAATCAAAGGTCTCCCTGGTTTTGGTGGGACCAACACGGGTGGATTTGACAAATACCCCTTTATTTTATCAAACGCCTCCTGACATTCATCTGTCCATTTAACCACAACGTCTTTCTTTAACAGTTTGAAGATAGGCTCGCAAGTTGTTGTGAGCTGAGCGATGAACCTGCTGATATAATTCAACCTCCCCAACAAACTCATCACCTCGGTCTTGTCCCTCGGAGGTGGTAATTCCTGGATGGCCTTGACTTTCTATGGATCCAGTTCAATGCCCCGGCGGCTGACTACAAACCCCAACAACATCCCAGACAGCACCCCAAAAGCACACTTTGCAGGATTAAGCTTGAGATTGTACCTGCGAAGCCTTCAGAAGAACTTCTTCAGATCCCTGACATGGTCAGACTGCTTTCTAGACTTCACGATCACATCATCCACGTACACCTCGATTTCCTGGTGTATCATATCATGGAATATTGTTGTCATTGCCCTCATGTAGGTTGCCCCAACATTCTTCAAACCAAATGGCATGACCCGATAGCAGTACGTTCCTCACGACATGATGAATGCCGTCTTTTCTGCATCTTCCTCGTCCATTAAGATCTGATGATAACCCGCGTAACAATCCACAAAAGAACCAATCTCATGTTTGGCACAATTATCGATCAAGATATGGATGTTCGGCAATGGGAAATTGTCTTTTTGACTAGCTTTGTTGAGATCCCGATAGTCAACACACACCCTGGTCTTGCCATCCTTCTTCAGTACAGGCACAACATTGGCTAACCAGGTGGGATACCGGGTGACCCGAATGACTTTGGCATCAAACTGCTTGGTGACCTCTTCCTTGATCATTACACTCATATCTGTTTTGAACTTCCTCAGCTTCTGTTTGACAGGAGGGAATACCGGGTCAGTGGGAAACATGTGAACCACTAAACCAGTGCTCAGACCCGGCATGTCGTCATAGGACCATGCAAAAACATCTTTGTATTCGAACAATGCTTTAATTATCTCCTCCTTGAGTTGAGGTTCCAGATGTACACTTATTTTAGTTTCACAGACATTATCTTGTTCCCCTAGATTAAATGCTTCTGTATCGTTCAAATTAGGTTTGGGCTTTTCCTCGAAATGACTTAGTTCCTTACTAATTTCTTTATAAGCCTCATCCCCGTCAAATTCCAACTCGTCATCACACTCAATTTCTTGTATTATTATTTCAGAGTTAGATTGGCTTTTAAAACTGGGCCGAAGATTCCTCATGCATGTCATGTCATTGATATCAGCATAAAAAGAACTGTACAAAAGAAGAAAACAAAATAAAATTAGAAGAAATGAAGGAAAAGGAACAATTGCATTTCATTGAATTTAAAGATAACAGGGTTTTAACACATCCAACTAGATGGAACATAATATCTGAATTACAGACCCTGGAATAATCCAGACAACAAAAGAAAATCAAAACCCACTACCAAGACTCCCTCCGGGTAGGAAGAGGAGTAGCTTCCTAGTTGTTGACTCTTGCACGTGGTCCCACGAATTGCACACCTGCCCTGTTGGACCCTTACCTAGCCTGAACCATGTTAACCTCGGCGAATAACCTTTTGAACCCTTTCTCCAAGTCTTCATCGGCACCAATCAGTGGTCCAGGAACCTTTGACAACAGTTGCTTTCTGATACCCGACCTGACGAATGATCTAGACAGACGCGGGATTGGCTTTGGCAATGCCCATGCTTTCTGTTTCATTTTTCTAGCTCTTCTCACATCTGCAACGGTAGGCTTGAACCCCAGACCAAAAGTATCTAGATTCTTTGGAAGAGAAACTTGTTGCACAATACCTTGCATAGATGCACCCAAACCCTTGCCCGGTACAAAACTATTTTTCAACATTTCAATAGCTACCATAACTGATGCCGCAACCATCTTTGGAGTTGGAACGCACTTTCCTTCCGGAATTTTCTCTATCGATACTGTGTCAAAAACCTGATAAACCCATGGTCCCTAGTCATCGTCGACCTCTATGAACAGAACAATGGCACCATTGGGCACACACAAGGTATCTTCACCGTGTACAACAATTTCCTGTCGATCCCATTCAAACTTGACCATTTGATGCAGAGTAGACGGGACTGCTTTGGCCGCATGGATCCAGGGTCGCCCCAACAACAAATTGTACAAAACAGCCACATCGAGCACCTGGAATTCCATAGTAAATTCAACTGGCCCTATTGTGAGCTCAAGCACTATGTCCCCGACTGAATCCTTCCCTCCACCGTCGAATCCCCGAACGCAAATACTGTTCTTGTGAATTCTTTCAACCTCCACTTTCAGCTTGGTCAATGTGGAGAGAGGACAAATGTTTCGCGCTAGACCCATTGTCAACCAGTACCCGAGTAACCAGGGAATCTTCGCATTTCACCATCAGATAAAAGGCTTTGTTGTGCTCGGTACCCTCCACAAGCAACTCATCATCAGAAAAAGTGACTCTGTTTACGTCAAATATCTTGTTAGCTATCTTTTCCAAGTGGTTTACTGAAATTTTGTCAAGAACATGGGCTTCTTTCAAGATCTTTATCAAAGCACGACGGTGCTCGTCTGAATGGATCAATAATGACAAAAGCGAGATCTGTGCCGGTGTCTTCCTTAACTGTTCCACAATGAAATAGTCTTGCACTTTCATCTTTCTCAGAAATTCTTCTACTTCTTCCTCAGTCACTGCTTTCTTCACCAACACTGGATTATCTTTTGAGGTCTTAGCTTTTCTCAGCTCTTCGGGGGCAAAGCATCTCCCCGATCGAGTCAAACCATGAGTCTCACACACTTCTTCTTTAACCTCTTTCCCTTTGTAAGTCACGGTCACTCGTTCATAATTCCATAGGACTGCCTTGTTGTTGACTATCGGTAATTGAGTTATTGGTTTGATAACGACAGGATCTGTGGGGGCGCCCTTCACAATTACCACAAGCTTGTTCGTCACTCCTGGCACAACCACTTTTGCTCTTTCATGTTTTCCTGCAACGTCACTGGAGGACCCCTTCTTGACCTCCATAGATGGTTCATTATTTGCCCTGTTCAACTTGATCACAGACTTCTCACTTGTTGACTTTTCAAATGGTCTGGCTTCACTAGACCGAATCATCATGACGGTTTGCGAAGGCTTCTTAGGCTCCCCTCCCTTATGCACTATCTCAATCACATTTGTTTTATGATTGGCTGGCAAGGGTTTTTGATTGATGTTGGGCGCCTCCGGAGCTTGGACCTCAATCCGATTGGTGTCAATGAGTTCTTGAATGGTTGTTTTCAATTTCTAGCATTTCTCTGTGTCATGTCCCGGGGCCCCTGAACAATACTCACAACTCACCGAGCGGTCAAGATTTCTGGGAGGTGGATTCGACACTTTAGCCTCGATCGGATTCAACATACCCAACTATCTCAGTCTGTGGAACAGACTAGCATATGATTCTCCCAGTGGAGTGAAAGTCTTTTGCTTCTGCAACCTCTAATTATTAAAGGCTTGGTTGGGTCGAAAACCCGTTCCAGGAGGATTTCTGTAGGCTTTTGGGGGTGGATGGTTATTTTGTGGAGCTTGGTATGGGTTTTGTGGAGCTGGCGCACGCCATTGCGAGTGAGCGGGCGGCTGGGTATAGGTTTGTGCGTGATGGACATAAAAATGGGGATCTGGCGGTGGGTAATAGTGTTGTGGTGGGCTATATGGAGTGTGGGGGTAAGTTTGGAGATCGGGTCGCAGCTGGTTGTAGTAACAGGGAAGATTCCTGGAACCAACCCAAGCTCTCGACTCAATTGTTGCAATGTCCTCCTTCTTCTACTTCCCGGGCACACCCCCAGTACCGTTTTGAATAGCCTGAGTGGTCGCCTTGATTGCTGAATAACTCATGATCTTGTTGGACTTGAGTCCCTCGTCAACCATGCCTCCCATTTTCACAACTTCATTAAAGGACTTACCTACTGTTGACACCAAGTGACCAAAATAAGTGGGTTCCAAGGCCTTTAAGAAATAATCAACAATCTCTCTTTCTTTCATCGGAGGGTCAACCCTCGCTGCTTGCTCTCTCCAGCGGAGTCCATATTCCTTGAAGCTCTCACCGGGCTTCTTTTCCAACTTTGTCAACGACAGACGATCTAGGATAATTTCGAGGTTGTACTGAAAATGGCAGGCGAAGGCTTGGGCCAAATCGTCCCATGTGTACCTCCTGTTGTGATCTTGTATGGTATACCATTCTAAAGCCGATCCACTCAAACTTTGGCTGAAATATGCCATCAGCAATTTATCTCTTCCACCTGCTCCTCTCATCTTGCTACAGAATCCTCTTAAGTGTGCTACCGGGTCACCATGCCCATTGTACAGAAACTTGGGCATTTTCAACCCCGCTGGCAATTGAACATCTGGGAACAAACATAAATCCTTATAAGACACACTTATTTGACCTCCCAACCCCCTCATATCTCGGAATGACTGTTCTAAGCTTTTGACCTTTCTGATCATCTCTTCATGCTCGGGATTTTTGGGCAGTTTCTCGGTCTATGTCGGGATATCAAGATGAGGGGTGTAAGGATATGGTTCTGGAACTTTGAAGGTGGGTTCAGGGGGATAGTACTGGTTGTCATGAGTTTGGAACAGGGTTTCCCTGGAAGATCGATGTAATGTAGAAGGTGGAGGTGCCACAAAAATAGGTGTAATTGGTGGGGGAGGGTATGTGACTTGTTTGGGTGGTGGAGCTTGAGAAGTATAGGAAGTGGCGCCATGGCATTGTTGGTAGAGGGGAAAGGCTGGAGATGAGTTCACAGTGGGAGGCTCCGGAGGTTGGGCTGATGGTGGGATGTAAGCAGGATTAGCGGGACAAACCGGTGGTGGATTCCCCTTTGCCCAGGCTTGGTACATTTCATCCATCTGCTGCTTCAGCTTATACATTTCTTCCCTCATCGCATTAACGTCCATTTCCTCCACCTCTTTCAATGGGTCGACAATACTTGTTTCCGGTTCCTGGTCGACCATATTCAGCCTATCTTTCGATCGGGTGTTGTATGAGTGAGTTGCTAGAATGCCAATCAACTAACCACCTGTCTGGACTCAATACATCAACAACAACTTGTTAGCGATTAGGCTTTAACATATCGAGAACCGCACATTGGGCATGAATGCACCTAAAAAGTTAACCGACTCTAATATGTATTTGATCGGTTGCATGCGTCATCCCAGCCTTTTCTTTCTTTCGATTGCAAACTCCCCCCTTTTCTTTCTTTTCTTTTCCTTCCTTTCGTTCTCTCTTTGTTTTTATTCCTTCTTGATTTTAATTTTCTCTCTTTTCTTTCTTGTTTTTCCGCTCTTTTCTTTTCTTTACTCTCTTGTTTTTCCTTTTCTTTCTTTACTCTCTTGTTTTTTCGCTCTTTCTTTCTCTCTTTTATTTGGTTACGGTCGAATCCTATGGAGATTTCCTACGTATCATGACCCCGCATGAATCAGATCAAGCATAGTTCTTGGAGATATAAAAAAACAATAAAACATTTTTTGAATTTTTCAAACTTTCCAAAATAAGATTTGGAAATAGACTTAAACAAAAACTAACGAAATACTGACTCGAAAAACAAGCAATCCACACACTTTAATAAAAGAAATACAGACTCCAAGACAAACTGGTAGACTTTAATGGAAAGGAAATACAGACTCAAGAAATCACGAATACATCAATGCCTCAATTGCCCCCGGGACCCGCGGGGCATCATTCGTCCTTGCTGTGGGCCGACTTGCTAAATCCCCCTGAAGGTGGTAGAGATCTTCCATTACCTGGCGAACAAAAATCATCACAGTAGCGAAGAACATAGATCTAGTCATGTCCTCACAGCTACTGCACTTCATTGCGATATAGTTGGCGATCCTTTTGACTCGCTCTCTTATGACGCCCTTCTCTTACAACAAACGCCCAATTTGTTTGGTTCTGGCTTCCAAAGTTTGTTCAGCTACCTGGTTCTGCTCTTGGAGTTGTTGCAAGTACCTTTCTAGCCGTGCCATTAAGGTGTAACAATGTTCTCTTTCAGCCTTAAAATTTTTGGCTTGTTTAGCCATTTCACCCTCGAGGTTGCCAATTGCCTTTTCCCAACCTGTGACCCCTTTTTCATATCTTTCTTTCATCTGTTGAACGAAAGTTGCACGCCCTTCGGCGCTCTTAGCCAATCTCGCTCGTGCTTTTGCTAGCTCAGACTCAGCTTTCTGCAGGTCATCTTCATAGTCACGTACCTTTTGAGTGAGGTTGTAAATGAGCCTTTCATCTTTCCTGCTTCAGCCTAGGTTCTCGGCTTCAATTTTCAACTGTCGAACCTGAGCTCTGAGGGTTTCATTTTCTCGCACCAATCTTCTCCTTTCACCTTCGGCCTCTTGTGCCTGCAAATCATTGTTGAAGGTGACATTTCTCAATTCTCCTCGTAGACCATGGATGATGGCCTTATATTCCTTTTCCTTCTCCCCCCAATCTAACCTCTTTTGAATTTTATCATCAAAGGCTTGAACATGAGGCCTTTTGGAGGGCCTTTCGGGCTTTGGTTCGTTGTTTACATAAGACATTTTCTCAAACCAAGCAACATAATTTGGATCTACTTCCCTCTTGGCAATGTCTGGTACCTGGGTGCCATTTTTTAGATACTGACAGGCATTACAATCCTGCTGAACTATAGCCTCGGGTAATGCAGTTTTTGGATGTAACTCTATAACCTGGGTGCTTAGATCTTCAACTTCAAGCACATCTGATACCTTCCCAATTGCCTCAAAACCCTCTGTGGTGCATATGGCTGAATACTCCTTACGCCTATTAACCTCAGGTAGCCTTTGGTGGCAGTCATATAGATGGCTTCTGTCCTTGGGAGCCATCCTATAGTCCACTCGACCTGACTTGCGTTAAGAACTTTCAAATGAGAAACCCATGCTTCAAATCCTTCAGGTGTGTTGTAATCTTTTGTCCTCTCCTCATAACTAATGATGAAGTTATTTGGGCTCGAACCGTAACTCATAAATATGGGATGATGGCGAAGGTGCTCGATCAGCCACATTTGCAGAATGATGCTGCAACCTTCAAAAAATTGAGCCCCTGCTTTGCATAAAGTCAATGCTCGATAGATATCTGCCAGCACCAACGGGGCAAGTGTATGATCTTCTTTGGTAGTGAGGATTTGTGCAATTCTAGCCATACGAATGTCCACTATCCCTTTCTCATTTGGAAAAACCATAATCCCTAAGAATGCCACAATAAATGCGAATCGGCGATGAACCTGCCAAAGGCCCTTGTCTTGGTTGTTTCTCAGACCTTTTTCATGCTTTTCAAAACCAGCAGAATGCCCGAACCTGAAGTATAAGAAATGGAAAGCACAACACCCATTGCTCACACGTTCCTTATTTATCTGTTTACTAATATTCAAGAGGTCAAAGAACTTGTGCACCGATGCAGCCCTTGGAAATATAAGTTGTTAATTCCTCAAATCCCATCCGAATTCAATGTACCCAGCTATCTCCTCCAAAGTAGGGGTGATCTCAAAATCCGAGAAACGAAAGACATTGTGGACAGGATCCCAGAAGGTTACCAAAGCTTTGATCAGATCTTCCCATGGTTTGATTTCAAAGATGTCTATAAGAGCACCCAAGTGCTTTTTCACCCATTTCTGATCATCTTCGTCTAGATTATTCCACCACATATGCAAGTGTAGCCGAGCCTGTTCCCTGACCACTTCTGGCGGTTCCTGGATGATATTCATTTGTTCCTATGGAAGACTAAGGTTATGGTTGACTCGAGTTGACCCTTTTGTAAACAGTTTTTGAAGAAGAAAAATGAAAGAGAAAAGAAAAGAAGAAAAGAACCATAATTTCTTCCCCTATATGGCAACTTTATCCAAATGGTTGTTTTTGCAAATGACGCCCCTTCCCAATTTCGCGCGAATTATGAGGCCGGGGGGAATTATTTTATGACCCCTCACAAACTTGTCCATTCTTTTATAAAAATAGCCTTTCGACAACTGAAAAATACTCTGAGGCCATCTTGATAAGGACGGTTTAAGACATTGTCGAAGCTGGATCGACTTATTTTGACCAAAATCAAGATTGCGTTCATTCGACCACCGATTCTCTTTTCTTGTTTTTCTTTTCTTCTTTTTTTTTCAAAAATAAGGTCGAACCTTATGTAGGTTGCCTACGTATCCCACATCCGGTGAGAATCAGACCTGCGTAGTTCGGTCAGTTTTGACACATTTGAAAGAACACAGTGTTTGACTCTTTTGAAATAACTCTTTTTGAAAATTTTTGGGCAGAGTTTCAGGACGCTTTTCAAATACCGGGATGTTTAGAACCGGGTTTTATTTCCTTCCCTATATCACTCTTGGTTTTCCCTCTCTTTTTTTTTGCTTTATTTTCCCTGGCCGGCCAACATGCAAGCCAAAATAAATGTTCACATAGCACGTAGAATGCATCAGGATGGTCTGTTATTTCAGGCATACCCGTCCTAAACGGACCCAACCCCTATGTTGAGTCCCCTAAGTCAAATGCATATGATGCAAACAAACGTTCCTACTAGGGATCCGAAATGAGGCTGTGTTTTTCTAGGTTTAAATCATGGGGTTTTGGTCTAGACTTGGGGTACCCGAGCGGACAACTGCGGCCGAGGAGGGGGCGATGTACTAGGAGCACTGAAGTCTACCCGGCCTTGTCGCTTTCCCAGCCTCGTTCTATTTGGTATAATTTTTACAGAAAAAGCGGTCTACGCGAACGTATGCACCATTTCCAGAAGACTCAGATGGGTGGCGTAAAAAGACAGTTATATACAATTCAGATAATATTAAAGCGGTAAACATATAGCATTTAGCACAAAAGATTCACAGAATATAGTAATATTAACAATAAATAAAGCCAAGTAAAAATCATGTTAACAAGCTCGAATTCTTGAACCCTGAACTAGAGATTCTGGGTTCAATCCCAAGTAGAGTCGTCAGAGCTGTCACACCTCGTTTTTACTCACACCCCGTAAAGGGTATAAATACAAGGGAGTTTTTCAAATTAAAGGACAATCGAAACGGGATTTGTTTATTTAAAGATTCAGAGTCGCCACTTGGGATAATTTAGGGTGTCCCAAGTCACCGGTTTAAAATTCCGAATCGAAGAAGTTGACTCTATTCTACAGCCTGTGAACACAGAAATCCGGGTAAGGAATTCTGTTAACCCGGGAGAAGGTGTTAGGCATTCCCGAGTTCCATGGTTCTAGCACGGTCGCTTTGATTATACTTGGCTTATTAAATTGTCTAATTACTTGTTTTAGAATCCATACCCTTTACCACTTTTAAATCACTTGATTATTCGTAGGTAAAGAATTGAGTTACGCGTACGTATACTCTTTCCCTTTGGCGCATCAAAAATCATGTCACGCGAACGTGTCCAAAATTAATAACGCTTATTATTATTAAGAAAGTTTAGCCGAAGTTACGCGAACGTATACTCCGATTTATTTTTAAGAAATCGTAACCGTGTCACGCGAACGTGTCCACAACTACGATAGTATTTTTAAAACGGCCCTAAAGGTTCCTCTACGGATATCTATCTTATTGTCTAATTAAACATTTGGGGACATAGGCCAAATTCTATTCTAACATGGTACGCATCGCATGCCTTAATCAGCAAAATCTGATCAACTAAGATAAAATTATCACTACTTTTGGACTGAAAATTTGGACCAACTCTGGACTAACGGACCGAACGGATGGCATGATGGTTAAAGGATAACGTGAAAGAGCCTTGGGCTCGAACGAATTGGCTCTACGTGTGAAGAAGGGTGGCTGATCTGCACTCCAGGGCCAACGTGAGCCCAGACCCTTGGAGGATCGAGCGTTGAGGAGTGCTGGACTCGAGCTCGAGTCCCCGAACACGCAGGACATCAAATTATGGCGGAACGGGCGTGAGCCCAATTTTATTAGTAAAAGGGGGTGTCACGCAAGCAGACTTGGGCTGGCCTTAATTTCATTAATTGAGCCAATATTAGACCCAAGTCTAAAACCCTCCTTTATGCACAATTAGCTACTTGTAATTCCATTAACACTTCATGGAACATGGAATGGAGTTAACCTTCTACTTCTGCATCTCAATTATTCGAGCACATGATGACTAGCTAACCATTACGAAATTGCAATACCATTTCCAGCTAAAATGCCCAATGCACAATTAGTCACTTGCAATTTAATTAAGAAATGATATGAAATGTGAAATGAGATAAACATTCCAAGTTTGCAAACAACAAATCCTACTTAAACATACCCGCAGTCAACACCAAAGTAAAGTAGTATTCGCTTCTATTCTCTTCCCTTCAAACATGACCACCATACCCCATATAACCAAAAATACATTCAGCTGACCCATAGCATTATCCAGACACAACTAACATGATATCTAAAACTTAAATGAACTACATATCAGTCTGAATCACTCTAGAGCTTTTATATCCAAACAACAATCAGTTTCAGCATTTGAAACAGGCTGACAACAGCTTTAATTAAGATTTCGAACAAAAGAATACAAGATATAACCAAGCTGAGTTAGACCTACTGTTAATCAAACATTCGTAATAGTCCAGAATCATAATAAAGTTCAGTCATACAATACCAAGCCTTTAACTATGAGACATTTAACATGAAAGTGAGCCTCTTGCTAATTCTAAACCAAATTCAACCCTCAAAAGATACTATCACCAAAGAGGAAAACATGCACCAATAACTCATGATTCTAAAGAAAAATAAAGCTACATTACGACAAAGAACAGGTTGATGTTAAGCTCCCAATCTCCAGATTTCCATATAAAACTTGAAGCAAGTTTTACATTAGGTAGAATCAAAGAGTTTATACCTGGAAATTGAAAAGGAAAAGAAGTGAAGAAGCAGTAGATAATAGCGGAACAAAAGCACAGCAGTATCAATGCAACAATGACCTCACAGCAGCATGAAACCCAGAAAACCCAAAAATCAAACCCTTCAAAGATTTCAAAAATCACAGCAGGTGCACGATCTGAAACTTTCAAAGATTTAACTAATGAAGAAGATTAGAAATCCCCAGCCGATACAGAATTTGATCAGTTTTTATCCAAGAAATATGCTGGAAATCAGTGCAGTTATAGAATTCTCAGCCATTTTTGTTTTCTCAGAATTTATTTTCTATTTCAAGTCTCTTGGGTCTGCCTTGAAAGGCAAGAAATGATGCCTTTATAGGCAAGAAACAGGGCAACCTTAAAGGTTCAATTTTTTTATTTTAGTCCTTTTCAAATTTTTCTTTTAGCTTAGTAGCCCTTATCCAATTTTCCTTTTTGTTTAACTACCCCTGGTTCGAATTTCATTTGTTAGGCAGTCCCCCTCTCCAGCTTCCTAGAAGCTTCTCAATTATGTTACTCATAGATTCCCTTCCCCAATTTCCTAAACTACCCCTCGAGCCATGGTTATTTACTCTAGGAAACCAACCTAGCAGAACCCCTGTTGATACTTAGACAGACTGAATGGGCCACGGGTCAATTTGGCCCAACTGTTCAACCCCAAATGAACCAGAATAGACCCAAAAACCCAACCCTCAATATTAAAGATCTATTTGGCCCAACTAGCAATTATATGATTACCAAATAACACAGAACAATTAAACTTTAGCCCTAATGGTTTACTAACTAAACTTAACCAAACTAACAATTTTAAAACTAACCTAACAAGACTCCGATTACTCATGCATGAATGAATAGATTCCAGAAGAAATGAAGAATGATTCGAGAAGAGGAGAAGAAACAGAAAATTTGAAAATAAATGAGGGACAAATTAAACCAGAAGAAAGAAAGAAAAAATACCTGAGAAAAGTTCGAAAAATAAAAGGAAGCCTAGGTCTTCAGATCCTCGGATTTTTCGGCCAAATCTGAGGTTAATCATGTGCTCTTACGAAGAACACACGAATAAACTCAGATTCGACACGAAAATTTGCCAAAACTTGACTTGGGATTTCCGGGGTTCGTTTCTGATCTAAGATTCGAGGAACTGGGGAAATATTCGAGGGTAATGGCATATGGATTTGGAAAGGGGGGGGGTGAGGAGGCTATAAGGTGTGATTTTGGTGGCGTTTGGAGATGGCGCCGCCACCGGAGGCCGGGGATTTGGGGGCGGCTTAGCTAGGGTTTCGGGGTGTTTGTGGTGAAAGTGGTGAGCCGAAGGGATTCTGGGGGGGGGGAAGGGTTTTCGGATAGTTAAATACCTTTGGGGCTTCAGTTCTGAGCCTTTTGATCAAGGGGATATCAACAGCTCAGATTGATACTTATTGAAACAACGTCATTTATTTTGGGGGGGGGGGAACCGACCGGGTCAAGGTGTGGGTTTGGGCTGGGTATTGGGTAATTTCGTTTGGGCTGGGGACAATTGAATGGGTCTTAGCCCAGATCTGGATTTTCTTTCACTTCTTTCTTTTTCTTTTTCAATTTCAAAATTCTTTTCTTTTCAAAATTAAAATAAAACCTAAATTAATTAATAATAATTTAAAATAAATTAACCTACCCAATTAGATTAATCACTCATCATGGTATTTACAATAATTAGTTAAATACTAAATTTAAAGCAAAATTATACAATTCAAAATTAAAAAGTAAAAATGCAAAATGAATTATTTTTTTGTGATTTTTATTTTTTATAAACAAACTAATTTACTAATTATTCTAAAAATATAAAATTAAATCCTAAATACAGATGCAACATATTTTTGTATTTTTCATGAATTAAATAAAATAAACGTGCATAGACAAATGCAAATAATTAACAGAAAATGCCACGAAATCCAACAAAATTGCAAACACTGAAAGAAATTATTTTGTTTTGAATTTGTTGGAGTAATACATATAGGGCAAAAATCACGTGCTCACACTATGGTATCCAGGTCACTATGGCCTGGGAGATTGAGATGAGGACTCCTTATAAGCAGGTTGTGAAGATAGTTCGGAGGATTGAGGGTATTCGTTAGCGGAGCCGAGAGCAGGCGCCGAGGGACAAGTGGTCTCAATATTTTGAAGGATTCAGTGGCGCCCTATCTTGTGGCAAAGTTGAAAGGCCCCGTAAATTTCTACTAAAACCCGGGGTTTCGCCATGGTACAAACTTTTTCGGTTGTGCAATGCATTGGGGAGTTTGAGGAAAATTGTTGCAGTCCATTATTGTTACACCCCATATTTTCATGCATGAAAGTACGCCATAAATAAATTGATGAAAGTCTAGAAATGATATATTACATCTCGCATTTTCGTATGTTAAAGTTTCGTCTTAAGTTAATCGACGGAGACTCGGGGATGAGATTATCTTGAGGTTATACGTATTTATGCTATTTATAACAAGCAATAAGTAAGTGCCATGAAGGATAAAGGGTAAACGAATTAAAGAAAATGAGTTTCGTTTAAGGTGGTCAATTTGGGATATAATACGATCCGAGCCATAATACCCGGTGTTTATATACTAGTGCCAGATGATAGAATAATAAGACATATGGGAATTCAAGAACATAGACATCTCTAATACTTCTATGAATAAAGTTATTTATGGAATTCGTGCATTTGCTTGTTTCGTTCGTGTCGTATAGATCATGCCAAAAAGAAAGAAGGGGTAGCCTTAACATACCTGAGTCGATTCTCTTGACAATCACTCTAACACATGTTAATTGCGATGAAACATGTAATGGCGAGATCAAAATATGGGACAATTCGTATGAAATGCTCAAAGTAGTAACGTTGCTATTGCAAAATCATCTTTGTTCAAACTCTTTCTCAAGAGAATTAGCATTAACGTTATGTATGGAAAACTTGCTGAAACTTTTCTTAAGAGATTAGAGTTAATGTTACATGAAATGGAAAGCTTTTGGTAGAAACTTTTCCTTAAGTAAGTATGAAATGGGAAGCTTGAATGAAAGCTCTTAGAAAAAGACGTTACTAATGTTATGGGAAGTTTTGTTGAAATTCTTTTCATAAGATATTGTAGTTATAATTGTTATCTTTTAAGGTGGCTCTACATAATTAAGCTTGGTGTCACACTTCGTTCTCAAAGTGTGACACCTTGCTTTACCTTTAATACTTAGTCATTAGATGGAAAGGGATGATTGCCATGTGGAGGGAGGGGTTAAATCTTATCCCATTTTTTAATTAATTACCCAATAATTAATCAATTACCCACATAATTAAGAATTATCTCATATTACTTAAAATACTACTCACTTTTATTACACTTTATGTACCCTACTATCATGGTTATGGGGTACCTTACATACTCGGTACATTATTCATATTGACGTCCCTTTTTCCTGGGGACGTTGTGGTTCATGCCCGCAGGTCCCAATAGACAGGATAAGAGCCCTCCAAGTAGGCTATCAGCTCAACGGAAGGTGTTGGTGCGCTCCATTTGCTCCGGAGTTGCTTCTTTGGTCAGTTGATTAGAACATGTATTGATTTGATTGGCGGGACCCTGTCCTGACCTTTATGATATTATGTATTCGTAGAGGCTTATAGATAGATGTCATGTACGTGAAAGTTTGTATGGCCTTGTCAGCTTATGTTTATTATACGAGTGATAATTTTGGTCTTATAGGCCCATATGTGTTATGTATAAAGTGGTATTACATGTTTTATTCTAGTTATCCTATGACAACCTTTCCGTCTTATTTACCTATGATAGAATGATACGAAAAGATACATTATGTCGGTATAGGCATCGGTTGCCCGTCGTGACCTATCGGTTTGGGTCGTGACAAAAGTGGTATCAGAGCAGTTCTGTCCTAGGGAGTCTACAAGCTGTGTCTAGTAGAGTCTTGTTTATGGGTGTGTTGTGCACCACACATATAAGCAGGAGGCTATAGGGCATTTAGGACTGTCACTCTTTATTCTTACTCTAGATCGTGTGGTAGAGCTCAATTGTAAGAATTCGAACTCCTAAATTCTATTTTATTCATAATTTCGACGATATCTACATCCAGAAAGACAGTTGGTAAGAGGTTGTATGTGGATGTGGATGAACTAAGTCAGAGGAACTTGATTTTTCATGATACTTATGATGAGTAAATGTAAGGTCTTAAGTATATCATATGTGTACTAAGACGTGTAAGCGTTTTGATAAAGAGCCTTAAGGCAGGAACATCTATCCACCCCTATGGTGAAAGGCAATGAGAGATTCAGAAGATAGATACAAGCTTCAACAAGTAAAAGAAGTAATGTGAAGAAGGGTATAAGGTACCCAATTAATGAATGTTAATAGTATTTAAAATTCAAGCAGAGAGATGTAAGCATTCTTAGTTACTTTCAACAATAACAGATGTATGTACAATCGACAACACCCATCTTAGATATGCCTTATGGGAGCTAACATAAGTAGTATAAGAGAAGGACGGATATCAGGATGCGACTGGGGTTAGAGTGACCTAAAATGGTGGATGGATTGTTTACGTTAGTTGACATTTCCAAAGGATAATGTGCTAATAGATCTTCTTGTGGGACACCCAGATGGTGCATTCTAAAATAGTACAACTAGATATGAGTACTACAAAGATAGACACTGGAAGCCTGGAAAGGACAAATATTATCTTAGTATGGCTGCCGTCCCTAATAGAGAGATAATGTTAAAGCAAAAGAATATCTTGTCGAAGTTTCAGAATAAAGTGATAGACAAAAATATTAGCAGCAAATAAGAAGAGAGTGCATTATGAGTAAGATGTGATATATGAATGACAATGGTAGATAAAAAAATGACAGTATTAAATATTCTATAGTCAAGTGAAGGAAAAGACGAGAAGTGACAAGCCTTGAGACAACAGAAGAGTATAGGACATAAAGTCATATCTTTATTTCGAGAAACAAGTCCATGAACAAAAGGAAAAGTTAGACACCCAAAGTAATAAAAAATTAGTATGGGCTGGTGAACAAGATAAACTAAACATGAATTAGGGACTGAGTGATTGGATAATAGTCGGTATCGTGAGAATTTCAGATTTCGCTTAGGCGATAATTGAATGGACAACAGAAGGAGATTCATGAGAAATTCAGAGAATAGTCATTCAAGAAGACTCTTCCCTAAAGCAGGTAATGTGAGCAAAGTTAAGCTTAAGGGTCTGTATGTGCCAATTATACTAAGTGTCACCCTCACGAGTAAGAAAAGTTGTTATCCTTGGTACAGAAGGATTACCGCAAGTTGAGTAAGAGTTATTGATGATGTGAGAAGACGCCAAAGCCGAAGAGGTAAAATATCTATAGGTAGATCGTCATAGCGCTAAATCTTAGTACTCCCCTAAAGGAAGGAATATGGAGTAATATGGCATTAAGTCAGAATTAAATGGTTCTAGTAATTATGGAATAGTAAAGGAAGAATGCGATAAAAATGAGAAAGGAATGAGATTGCACTTATTCAAATCCTACCGATATGCTACGATTCCAGAACATTATGCAAGCACGACATAAAGGAAAGGAAGTAAGGGTTCCTGCCCTGGATGTTATAAATAAATAAGGAGTCAGCGCAAGACATAAGTTACGATAAAGGAAATAACCCAAGAACGATTATGCGGAATATTGATATGAGAATGGGACAACAAGTAGTTAGTAATTGATTCAGAAAGAGCCTAGTTATGGCTAGACAAGAGGATACAGACAAATCAACAGATCGTGCAAGATAAAGATAGTGAACCCGAACATGGGGAATTTAGTCTCGCAGACATGACATCATGATAATTGAGAAATATTGGGGTAGTTAAAGGGTATTGCCACTGGGAAGACAGTCATTACTACACTTCGGAAGCAATAGTACAAGTACAAGGGCATGGAGGTAAGCAACTATAGATAATTAGAGGCGAGGAAGGACATCAAAAATTCTGTCAAGTATACGATATAATAAGCTCGTAGATTTACAAGAGTCAGAGGTCCTCCCTAAGTACTACAATGAAAGGCCAGCTGAGGAAATAAATAAGAAGGCTTCAACCAAAGCATAGTGACTTGAAGAAGAAGTGGTCATGTAAAAACAATCTCACAACAACATTGTATGCACTCCATAAGAAAGTGGCACGTACCGTGGCTAATGAACAGAAAGTAAAAGCAGAAGTAGGATTCGAGATCATGTGAGTTGCATGAAAATTAAGATAAGCTAAGTACGCACGCATCAAGGGGACAAAAAGATCAGGAAAGGTAATAGCTTACGTTTAAAGAAAGTTGAGAAGGTATAAAAGGAATTATTCGACCAATGATACAGAGTTAGTACGTTATGGATACAGTCAAGATTTTGGAGTATTATCCATGCAACATATATGTTGACAATCATACAGCGGTAGAAGACTCCGGTATAAGTTAAAAGAAAGAATTGAGCCCAGGGCATATACAAAGGATTGAGTTGTTAGAAGATTATATCATGGATATTCCCTAACGCCCACGAAAGACTAAGGTAATGACTAATACTAGGATCCGTATATTGGAAGATAGCTTAAGGCTACATAAAGGCTGATCAGAAGGAAGAGAAAACTAAAGAGTTACATCAACCATGTAAATTAGGAGTCTAGTTATTGGACCCAGGAAATTATAAAAAATTGTGTTGGTCCAAGTGCATTTGAAGTTTTGAAGATTGACAAAAGAACTCAGACATAGACCAGGTCAATCTTGTGAAGCACAGTCATGATCAACCCAAACATGTGAGATGCATGTGAAGGAGATAAATCTAACTTATCAGAAGTAATATCTTCTGATCTGATCGAAAAGGTTGCATATTAGATAAGGAGAGAAAGATTCCTTACATGAAGAGAAAACAGTTTAGGAAGAAGATAGTGTTAGAGTATGAGATCAACTAGAAGTCTTCTACAATAGAAGAGTAGTATCTGAATCCCAGTCAATCTCTAATTGCTAACCCATTAAATATCAGTGTTGTTCTCTTTTACAAGTAATGCACATAAGCAGAAGTTAAACGTAAATTGAAAGCAAAAGAGCAAGGCGATTTTGCAAGAAATTTATGTGTGATTCAAGTGTCCAATCCTGAAGCTACCTGAACGAGATAGAAGAACCAGTTCTAAGTGTCTATCTTTTATTCTAGTTCAATTATAGTAGGTGATTTTACATTGTACCTTTCAGCTTTTGTAGAAGCAATTATATTAGGTACCTAGAGTGTTCAAGTTAGAGTTAACTTGAAGTTGTCACAACAGTTGAGGCTGTGTGCCACAATGGGATTAGAGTTAATCCTAGGTTTACAAAAGCGTTTTTGTAAATGCAGTTTTTGACTTAGTGATTTTAGTAGAAGTTTGGGAAAATCCTACTGAGTAGTAGGTCATGGTTTTTTCACCTTTTGAGCCAGGTGTTTTCCACGTAAAATTCCCTGTGTTATTTATTTTTTTTACTTATTATTCCGCAAACAGTAGGAGTTGGAACACATAGAGGAACCAGGTCCTTCTACAATCAAGTTAAGCAAAAATTGGGTACCACACAAATCACCCCCTCTTGTGAGGTATTGACGTATAAAACATCAAATTGTAATTAAGTCAGAGAGATACTACAACAACCACATTATATAACGGATCTACGATAAAGCCAGTTAGAAGGGTACCAGCCTCATAAGAAGTCAGTATAAAGCTCTCACCGAATCATCTAAAGAGGTGCAAATGTTATATGAGAACTTCAAGTTGTGGATGTGAATTATACCTATATGGAAGAGAGGTCATAAAAGAGACAGAAGATATGATGTGAGATTTTAAGGCAAAGGTAAACAACGTACGAGATACTCAAATGCAAAATGTTGTGAACAATTCATACTTTGGATAGAAGGATAGAAGCACGAGGATTCAGTATCTAGGAATGATAGCGTTGTCGTAAGTGGCATATCTTCCAGCCTATGGTTTCTAGGTACTGAGAGATCTAGTCAAAAGAGCAAAGAAGAGTTGGAGATGATGTGATGTCTCGCTTGATGTTCCAGAATAATATAAGAAAATCTATGGTGCAAGTAAGTTGACGGAAGATTACGAGTAGTATAAATAGATATGTGTAGGTCACAACCTAAAGTATGATAGAGCGACAAAGTTTTAGGAAAACAGGAGTAAGGATAAGAAAAGGCGAGTGAGAAGGTGACAAGGATGGATAAATCATCGGGATTAAAATACCCACGTAAGGTAAATCACATTGGGATACTATAAAATAAAGTTATTGAAGCACAATATCGTCACTAAATGGATCAGAAAAATCACTTCAAATATTCCTCGATGCAAAGTGAGCCTTAGCGAAAATGTTACATAAGAGATCAAGTTATCAGTGGAAGATAATAAATCAACATTAAGGTGAATCAACAATGAATGGACAAAAGTCACAAAGTATGAGATAAGACTAGGTTGTCATTCTTGAGATAAACAATAACGAGAGGTCATTAAAGGAATTGAATTTATACATATGGGATAAGCAACGAAAGTAACCAGGAGTTTGGTAGAAGACCTCAGTAACGATAAATTAAAGTAAGAGTTATGGCACTAAAGTCATATGGATGGATAAGCAGATATATGAAATAAAGTATAACAATATTGGTAAGTTCAACAAAGTATCGAGCGAAGAACTTCAGTATACCTATAAATGCCCAGAGGGACATCTTGTCAAGCTCTGTATATGTTTACAAAGTGAGGCCTAGAGATTGGCCAAATGCTGGAGGAAAAAGGGAGAACAGTCACATAGGCACACATACAAGGCCAAAGTCATACATGCTGCAAGAAAGAAGGTAACAATAGTTACGATATTGGAAGGATTCTGACCATAAGTCATGGTGTGAGAAACATGCCTAAAGGGGGGGATTGCCCTGGCCTTTGGAATTATTCACAGAACAACTGCCTAAGATGGAAAGGAGAGTACTAAAGTATTCACAAGGACTATAGGCTATGATAAATATAAATACATCAACAATGTTACACCCCACGTTTTTGCGCGTGAAAGTATGCCATAAAAAAATTGATGAAAGTCCGGAAATGAGATATTACATCTCGTATTTTTGTATGTTAAAGTTTTGTTATAAGTTAATCAACGTAGACTCGAGGATGAGATTATCTTGAGGTTATACATATTTATGCTATTTATAACAAGCAATAAGTATGTGCCGTGAAGGATAAAGGATAAACGAATCAAAGAAAATGAGTTTCGTTGAAGGTGATCAATTTGGGATATAATATGATGCGAGCCATACTACCTGGTATTTAAAGACTAGTGCCACACAAGGTACCCCATGACCATGATAGTAGGGTACATAAGTGTAATAAAAGTGAGTAGTATTTTAAGTAATTTGAGATAATTCTTAATTATATGGGTAATTGATTAATTATTGGGTAATTAATTAAAAAGTGGGATAAGATTTAACCCCACCTCCAGCATGCAATCATCCCTTTCCATCTAATGACTAAGTATTAACGGTAAAGCAAGGTGTCACACTTTGAGAAAGAAGTGTGACACCAAGCTTAATTATGTGGGGCCACCTAAAAAGATAACAATAACAACTATAATATCTTATGAAAAGAATTTCAACAAAACTTGCTATAACATTAGTAACGGCTTTTTCTAAGAGCTCTCATGCAAGCTTCCCATTTCATACTTACTTAAGGAAAAGTTTCTGCCAAAAGCTTTCCATTTCATGTAACATACACTCTAATCTCTTAAGAAGAGTTTCAACAAGTTTTCCATACATAACGTTAATGCTAATTATCTTGAGAAAGAGTTTGAACAAAGATTATTTTGCAATAGCAATGTTACTACTTTGAGCATTTCATACGGATTGTTCACTATTTTGATCTCGCCGTTACGTATTTTGTCTCAATTAACGTATGTTAGAGGGATTTTCAAGAGAATCGACTCAGGTATGTTAAGGCTATCTCTTCTTTCCTTTTGGCATGATCTATAAGACACGAACGAAACAAGCAAATGCACAAATTCTATAAATAACTATATTCATAGAAGTATTAGAGATGTCTATATTCTTGAATTCCCATATGTCTTATTATTCTATTATTTGTTCATGGGTCTCAAAAAATACGTAAGTTGATAAAGTATGTTTCATGATATTAATCAGAGGTATAATGATCTTATGACGCTCCGAGAGATTTTATTGACGTACTTCTCATGCATTGAATTTATTTATACATATACATTGACCCGTGACCAGATGACATTATTTACGCATATATATGTGTATATATATATGTACATGGGGTATGGGAAAAGTTTACGACATTATATACGCACCACCACCTGATCAACTGGTACACACTGATGATTTTGCCCATAGTGGCCGAGATGATATGATGGGATGCTCTTAGAGGCTTGATGATGTTATGAACATATCTACCTATGCACGATATGACATTCATACGAATATACATGACACTAAAAGTATTTCATGATTTATAGAGTTATCCATACTTACAGGTTGAGTCATTTACTCCATGTTTCTTCCATGTCTTTTATATACTTATTTATGTTCTTTACATACTCGGTACATTATTCGTACTGACATCCCTTTTTCCTGGGGATGCTGCGTTTCATGCCTGCAATTCCCGATAGATAGGATGAGAGCCCTCCAAGTAGGCCATCAGCTTATCATAAGGTGTTGGTGCGCTCCATTTACTCCGGAGTTGCTTCTTTGGTCAGTTGATTAGAACATGTATTGATTGGAATGGCGAGACCCTGTCCAATCCTTTATGATATTATGTATTTTTAGAGGCTTGTAGACACATGTCATGTACGTGAAAGTTTGTATGGCCTTGTCGGCCTATGTTTAGTATACGAGTGATAATTGTGGTCTTATAGGCCCATATGTGTTATGTATAAAGTGGTATTACATGTTTTATTCTTGTTAACTTACGACAACCTTTCTGTCTTATTTACCTATGATAGCATGATACGAAAAGATACGTTATGTCAATATTCAATTGAGTAATGCACCAGGTGCCCGTTGCGGCCCATCGATTTGGGTTGTGACAATTATGCAACCGCAGAACTGCTTTGCGGATCAAAGATCCACCGCAGAGTGAAGCAGAAAAATGGGCCAATTTTGGAGGTTGTTTTGTGGTCAACTATACGATTACCTAATCGCTTCGCAAGCCGCACATCTATCGCAAAACCACCATGAGAAAACATCAGAGGAAGATTTTGCGACGCACTATGCGACTGCATAACTGATCTGCTGACCACAGATCTTTCGTATACTAGACTAGGACAACCCAATTTTAGAGGACCTATCTTCTCAGTAAACCTGCAGCTTCTCCTCCCTTGACTTGGGACCAATCACACGTCTCTTTCTGGAGAGATATATCCCACCCTCAGAGGGAAGAGTTACAGGGTTAGTTCGAGCGGCTCCAGCAAGGTCAGTTGTCCGTGACTAATTATGAGGCTAGGTTCGAGTTGTCTTGCCATGCACTTATGATACTCCCCCACTGATGTAGAGAGTGCAGAGGTTTATTGCGTTCTTAATGTAACGATCCAGCCGGTCGTTTTGAGTATTTTAGCCTCGCTCCCCTAATTTATCTTACTCTATGTTATATTGTGATTTTGTGACTTGGCGAGGTGTTTGGTTTTGGTCTCGGGTGAGTTTCGTTGTGAAATGGGACACATAGTCCCTAAGTTGGAAGTTTAAGTTGTAAAAACTGATTGTAGTTTGACTTGTGTGAAGATGACTCTGAAATGGAGTTTTTATGGTTCTAATAGATCTAGTGATTTTGGTCTTGGGAGCATGTTCGGATGTTGGTTTGGAGGTCCGTAGGTCATTTCGACGTAAATTGACAAAAGTTGGAAAGTTTGATCGAGAGTTGACTTTATTGATATCGGGGCCGGATCTCGATTTCGGAAGTTAGAATAGGTTCGTAATGTCATTTATGACTTGTGTGCAAAATTTTGAGTCAATCGGAGTTGTTTTGGTATGAATCAGCCTTGGTTTTGGAAATTGGGAAGTTCATAGTTAATAGGCTAGAATTTGGCTTGTGATTCATACAATTTGTGTTGTTTGATGTGATTTGACGCTTTGATCATGTTCATATGAAGTTTTAGGACTTGTTTTTATGTTTGGTTGAGGTCTCGGGGGCCTCGAGTGTAATTCGGATCATGTTCGGCGCATTTTTAAACTTGGATGATTGCTGAATCTGGTGCTTCTGGTTTCCTTATATGGGATCGCAAGAGGATTGACGTGATCGCGAAGAGTAGTTCAGCACTGGGCAAAATTTTTCCCTATGCTCATGAAAGGAGGTCTGCGATCGCACAAGGTTGGCTTGCAGAGAATCGCGAATGTGTGAAGGAGGTTGCGCTCGCGTAGAAGGAATGATAAGGCTGGGGTTTGAGGTAGCTTGTGCTATACGATCGCATGGCCTGGAATGTAGTCGCGAAGTGGAGGAAAATTGTTTACCGTGTTCGCGATTCGCTTCATGCGAATGCAAAGAGAGCTCGGTTGAGGTGACATTTTGGGAGATTTTCAGAGAGAACATTGGGGTAAGAATTCCCAACTCGATTTTTGTTAATTTTCTTGAATCCATTGATAATTTCATCATCTAATTAGGGATTAGAGTTGGAAAATTTGGGGGGAAAATGGTAGATCTTCTTAGACTAAGTTTTTTGAGTTTTGAAAGGCAAACTGAGGTCAGATTAGAGTAATTCTTGTATGGCTGGACTCAATATCAAATGTGTGTTTGAATTTGTAATTTTGTTGGGTTTTGAGATGCAGGCCCGGGTTGACTTTTTGTGTCGATTTTTAATTCATTGCAAAGATCGTAATTTCATTGTTTGAATTAGTTTCCTATAGTTATATTTATAGTATAAAAATGTTTTGGCTAGATTCGAGCTATTAGGAGTTGGAAAATCGATGGAAAGGCCTTCTAGTGGATTGATTTAGCGTGGTATGTGGTAAGTGTCTTGCCTAACGTTGTGTGGGAGAATTTTCCCTTAGGATTGGTGTTTCTTGTGATAATTGTTTTGTGTAAGAGTCGTGTACGCAAGATGACGAGTATGTACACGGGCTAAACGTAGAAATTTCCCATTTTTCCCATGTAGATTCCTTTCATGCCTTAATTGAGTTACCTTAACATGTTATAATCATCATTTTAGTCCGATTTCATGTCTACTTGTCTTATCTCTAACCTGCTAATTGCTCCACATGTGTATTTGAAGCTCTTGTTCCCTTTATTCCGTATTCATTATTTAAACTTTGAATTCCTTACTTGAAATTGCTATTTCTTGGAATATCCTGTTGTTGAAATTGGTATTGAGTTGCAAAGGCCGTGATTCCTATTGAGGCAAAGTGTTAAGTTGTTAAATACCATTCTATTGATTTATTCTCCCGGTTGTTATTGTTGAGACTGTGTGTGCATTGAAGTTGAGTCGTGGGCTCCTTATTGTGATATTTTGTTATTGTTTGGTTTCTCTATCAAGTTGTGATAATGGGCACTTGAGGTAAGATTTTTTAAACGTTGTGATATTGATACGCATGCGATGGTATATAGTCTGGGTGTTGAAATGCATTCGGTGAGATAAGGTAGGCTTGATACGCGTGGCTAGGAGGGGAACTACTAAAAGCCATGCAGTGTGATAAGGTGGGCTAAAACGTGGGATGCTATGTCGGGAAAAATGATTTTCAAAAGTAAATGCAAAGCTCCCATGGTGATATAAGGAAAGATTGTAATTTATTTTGTGATTTGAGACTACGAGGCGGTACCTCAGTATTGACTCTTGTTGACATTTCCCCGTTCTTTTGCACTTGTCTTTGATTTTTGTTTCCTTAGCGTATTGTAAATTGTCTCTTTCCGTGTTGCACTATTCACTTAATTTCTTATAGCTAACCTTGATATGTTATTCATTGTTTCAATTTCGTTACTGTCATTGTTACACTACCTACATTTGTTCTATCTTTTGGTTATTTCTAGTAGGGCCCTAACCTTATCTCGTTACTACTCTATATAGGTTAGTCTTGGCACTTACTGGGTACTGTTGTAGTGCACGCATGCTACTCTTCTGCACATCTATTTGTGCAGATCCAGGTACTTCTTACCAGCATAGGCATCAGTTGGGATTCTACTGCGGAGACTTCATGGTATACCTGCCGGCGTCCGTAGGCCTCATAATCCCCTCTATATAGATCTCTTTATTCATTATCTTTTATTTATAGACACGATGTATATGTATATCCGGTATATCTACTTATATCTTGTTACTAATATTAAGTCGGGTCTCGTTATTTGTATATTTTGAGTTGAAGCATTGTTTTTTATATATAGCTATTGAGTTTGAGACATATTTATTATTAATTATTTCGCATGTTGTTAGGCTTACCTAGTCCAATAGACTAGGTGCCATCACGACATCCTACGTAGGGAAATTATGGTCGTGACAAGTTGGTATCAGAGCTCTAGGTTCATGATGTTATGGGTCACAAGCAGGTTAGTAGAATTTCGCGGATCAGTACGGAGACGTTTGTACTTATCTACGGGAGGCTATGGAACTGTTACGAAAAGCTTCACTTCTTGATTTCCTTATCGTGCCAAATTTTTGACTTCGGGATTCTTAGCCTTTGTCTTTCTATTGGTGAGGACACTCATAGCCAGATCGGATGACCTGACACCCACACTGCTTGCTAGAGCTGCGAGAGGCTGGGGTCGGGGTTGGGGTAGAGGCCTAAGAAGTCCACGTGGTGCAACCAGAGTACCTGCATGAGCTGCTACAAAGGAGCCACCAATAGCTCCAATTGGAGAGAATGCACTTGAGATGCCTGTTACTTCCCCAGCACTCTTGGAGACTCTCGGCTGGTTTCTGAGTATGTTCGGCACTTTAGCTCAGGCGGGGTTGATTCCACTAGCTCCTGCCACATCTTAGGATGGGGGAAGAGCACAGAATCCCGTTTCCTATACCATAGAGTAGTGGGTCCAAGTTGACAAGGTCTAGAGGTCATATTAGTATAGCCGGTCGCCCCAATTTTGCCTGAGGTTAGAGCATCAGCTTCTGAGGGGGAGTGGCTCAAGCTCGAGAGGTACAATAAGTCACCATCCTACTTTGAGTGGTTTGTTGTCAGAGGATGCCTAAGGTTTTCTTGAGGAGTGCCACCGTATCCTTCATACTATGGGTATTGTGAAGTCTAGTGGGGTTGCTTTCACTACGTTCTAGCTTAAGGGAGCAGCTTATCAGTGTTGGTGAGCGTATGAGTTGGGTAGTCTGACTGAGGCAGCTTCACTCACTTGGGCTCGGTTCTCAGATATGTTCTTGAGGGAGTTTGTTCCCTAGTTTCTCAAAGATGCATGGCGCGTAGAGTTTGAGCAGTTGTGCCAGGGTTTTTTGACAGTATCAGAGTGCATGGTCCACTTCAGTGAATTTTCTAAGCATGCACCAGCCTTGGTTGCTACTGTTAGAGAGCGATTTCGTCGATTTATCGAGAGGCTCAACCCTGGTATCAGATTTAGCATGGCCTAGAGTTGGAGATGGCCAACGCATACCATTAGGTAGTGAAGATCGCTAGAATATTAGAGGGTATGTGGGCCCAGGAAAGAGAGGAGAGGGAGGCTAAGAAGCCTCCAGATTGTGGCACATACAGTAGTGCCCGTGCCACAGTTGCAGCTCGTCAAGGTAGGGCTTATGTGAGCTGCCCTGTTAATTCAGCACTTCCGGCTTCCAGCGGTATTCCAGCCACTCTTAGGCCTTATATTCCCCAATATGCAGCGCCATTGTCTAGTGCACCTCCTGCATGGGTGCTTTTAGCAGTCAATCCAGCCTATCAAGCCCGAGCTAGTCCTCGTAACCACGTCCCCCTAAAGATTGTTTTGAGTGGGGTGACACTCGTCATATGGTGAGGGATTGCACCAGACTCAGGAGGGGTGCACCTCTACAGACTACTCAAGCTTTGCATATTCCATGGGGGGTCCCTAGGCCATGGTTAGCACACAAGTTGCCACTACACCATCACAATCAGCTAGAGGTGGAGGTCGGGCAGGTAGAAGTCGGCCTAGAGTGGGAGACCAGGCCAGATATTATGCTCTTCCTACTATGATGGACGTAGTTGCATCCGACTCTGTCATCACAGGTATTATTCCAGTCTATCATAGAGATGCATTTGTCTTACTTTTTCCAGGCTCCACTTATTCCTATCTGTCATCTTACTTTGCTCCATATTTGGGTGTATCCCGTGATTCTTTGAATTCTCCTATCTATGTGTCTACACCTATGGGAGATTCTATTGTTGTTGACCGTGTGTATCGGTCATGTTTAGTTGTTCTTGGTGGTTGAGATTAGAGGCAATCTATTATTGCTTAGTATAGTAGATTTTGATATCATTTTGGGCATGGATTTTTGTCTCCCTATCATGCTATTTTCGATTGTCACACTGACGCTGGCTATGCCATGGTTCCCGTGGATAGAATGGAGGGATGCTTCAGATTATGTTCCTAGTAGGATTATCTCATTTCTAAAGGTCAGCATAAGGTTGAGAAGGGGTGTAATGCTTATCTAGCCTTCGTGAGGTATGTCAGTGTTGATACTACTACCGTGGAGTCAGTTCTGATATTGGGGGATTATCCAGATGTATTTCTGGCAGATCTTCCGGTCATGCCGCCCTATAGAGATATCGATTTTGGCATTGAGACTCAGCCCATTTCTATTCCACTCTATTGTATTGCCCCAACAGAGTTAAAGAATTAAAGGAGCAGTTGCAAGAGTTGCTTGATAGGAGCTTCACTCAACCAAGTGTGTCGCCTTGGGGTGCTATAGTCATGTTTGTAAAGAAGAAGTATGGTTCTATGCGCATGTGTATTGATTATCTCTAGTTGAACAAGGTTACAGTGAAGATCAGGTATCCATTGCTGTGCATTGATGGCCTATTGATTAGGTCCAGAGTGTCAAAGTGTTTTCAAAGATTGACTTGCGTTAAGGCTATCATTAGTTGAAAATTCGGGAGCCAGATATCTTGAAGACCGCCTTTAGGACTCGGTATGGTTTATTACGAGTTCCTTGTGATGTCTTTTGGGCTGACCAACGACCCACCAACATTTATGCACTTGGTGAACAGTGTATTTCAGCCCTATCTTGACTCATTCATCATTGTGTTTTTTGACAACATTCTGGTGTACTCCTAGAGTCGGGAGGATCATGAGCAGCACTTGAGCACCATGCTCTAGACCTTGAGGGAAAGGAAGTTATATGCAAAATTTTCAAAGTGTGAATTCTGACTTGATTCAGTGGCATTTCTAGGCCATGTGGTGTCGAGTGGTGGGATCAAGGTAGAACCGAAGAAGATTGAAGCAGTGCACAGTTGGCCCAGATCGTCTTCAGCTACGGAGATCCGGAGTTGTTACATCTCGCATTTCTCGTACGTTAATGTTTCATCTTCAGTTAATCGACATAGACTCGGTTATGAGATTTTCTTAAGATTATAGTCATTTATGCTATTTATATCAAGCAATAAGTAAGTGCCGTGAAATAAAAAGGGTAAATAAATCAAAGAAAATGAGTTTCGTTGAAGGTTGTCGATTTGGGATAAAATACGGGCCGAGCGATAATACCCAATATTTATAGACTAGTACCATACAAGGTATCATATGACCATGATAGTATGACGTATGAAGGGTATTAATAAGTAGTATTTTAAGTAATTTGAGATAATTCTTAATTATATGGGTAATTCGTTAATTACTGGGTAACGGAATATTACCTAATTAACTAATGAGTCATGGGATATGATTAAACCCCCCCACCCCCACGTGGCAGCAAGCCACTAACAAGCCAAATGACTCTTAGTCATATTAGATTAGGTGGCAACCAATTCCAAGATAAGCCATGTAATTAGAAAAAGCTACAAATCTTTTAACAATTAAAAGATACTTATCTTCCAACATTTTGAAAGAATGGCATAGGCTCAACATAGGGCAATCTGAAGCTATGTAAAAGGGAAATCTGTAGCTCACATAGATGACAACCAGAAGTTAACGTAGAAGGGTACGGATCTTCAATAAATCAAACAGATATTTTACAATTTTAAGGGAGTATGGTGTAATCCTTCTCAAGAATATCACACGGATTTTTACCTACTCCAGGTATGTTAAGGCTAAACCCTTCCTTCATTTTGGCATGATCACCTAATTACATGCGTTTGATAACAAGACATAAAGATAAATTCATATTCCGAGATTTACATATATTTTCCTAGTCTCGTGAGTTACAATATTATACTTATCGGGACTTCATATTCAATTGAGCATTTCCTTCTCCTAGTCAAGAGAGCAGAGAGTCTATATATACATTATTACAGTATTTTCACTACCATCAAGCTATAATCGATGGGCAGGCCCCTATTGGGCAACCTCTAATCATATGGTAAGTAATATACCAAGCCTACTGTGGTCAAGATCCTACGAGCGAGCCCAGCATGGCCGAGATACAGAGCCTAGTATGGTCGAGCGCCTATGAGCAAGACTACTACAACAGAGCAGTTATATATATATACCGAGCCTTATAGGGCTGGGCAACTATTTTAATTACTATATTCACAGTGTTAAGTCAGTATTAGCAGGTAAGCATATCTTCAGATTATCTTTGACTTCCAGTTGCTTCTAGTTATTATATTATCAGTTCAGTTTCAGCTTTCAGTTATATTGTTGTCTTGCATACTCGGTACATTATTTCGTACTGATGTCCCTTTTTCTGAGGATGCTTCATTTCATGCGTGTAGGTTCAGACAGACAGATGGGTAGACCTCCTCAGTAGTTGTTGCCTGAGTTCAGCTTTATTGGTAAGCTCCACATCCTTTGGAGTCACCAGGTCTAGATGTTTTGTGTACATCTTGTGTATATATGTATATAGGCTACGAGTAGGTTGGGGCTCTGTTCTGATCACAGTACATCCATCAGTAGAGGCTTGTAGACATATCATGTTAGTTAGTGCAATATGTTGGGCTCTTAGGCCTTGTATGTATATTTTGTTGGCTTGTCAATTGTAGTAGTTATGACGGCCTTGCCGGCCCAATTTTATATGGACATTTAGTCAGCGTTAGTCTCTATTCAATTTTATATTTTGCTTCGCAAATTATCTTGTAATGTGGCTCATGTCCAAAGTATGACATTACATGTTTAGAGTCTTTTAGTCGCAAGTGGTATGCAAGGATAGGTGAGGCATCGGGTGCCGGTCTCACCCACATGATCGGTGCGTGATAGATGTTTTATTGGTTTGGCAGGGTTTTACCATCGATTTGTAGAGTGTTTCTCATTTGTTGGTGCACCTATGACCAGATTGACCCAGAAGGGTGCTCCATTCAGGTGGACCAAGGAGCGTAAGGAGAGCTTTCAAAACCCCAAGATTTATTTGACTACAACCTCAGTGGTTATGTTTCCTGCTAGTTGGGAATCTAATAATGTGTACTGTGATATGTTGCATATTGGTTTCAACACGGTGTTGATTCAGGACGGTAGGGTGATTGTCTACGCGTCTAGACAACTGAAGGTGCATGAGAAGAACTATCCTGTCCACGACCTTGAGTAGCAGCTATTGTTCATGCCTTGAAGATTTTGTGGCACTATATGTAAGGTGTCGCTTGTGAAGTCTACACCGACCACTAGAGTCTACAAATTCTGTTCAAATAGAAGGATCTTAACTTGTGTTAGCGGAGGTGGTTAGAGTTGCTTAAGGACTATGATATCACCATTCAGTATCAACCAGAGAAAGCAGGTGGCTGATACCTTGAGTCGCAAGGCGGAGAGTTTGGGTAGTTTAACATATCTATCGGCAGCGAAGAGGCCATTAGCTTTGTATGTTCAGGCGTTGTCAAACTAGTTCGTTAGATTGGATGTTTTGGAGATAAGTCAAGTTTTCTCATGTGTGGTTTCTCGGTCTTCTCTATATGATTCTATCAGAGAGCGTCAGTATGACGACCCCCATCTGCTTGTCCTTAAGGACACGGTTAAGCACAGCGATAGCAATGAGGTAACTATTGGAGTCTATGGTGTATTATGGATGTAGGGCAGGCTATGTGTGCCCAACGGAGATGGTTTGCGTGAGTTGATTCTTCAGGAGGCTCACAAGTCGTGGTACTCCATTCGTCTGGGTGCCGCGAAGATGTATCAAGACTTGAGGTAGCATTACTGGTGGAGGAGAATGAAGAAGGACATAGTGGAGTATGTAGCTTGGTGCCTAAACTATCAGCAGGTGAAGTATGAGCATCAGCGGCCAGGTGGATTGCTTCAGAAGCTAGAGATTCCAGAGTGGAAATGAGAGCAAATTACTATGGATTTTGTTGTTGGGATCCTAAAGACACAAAGGAGGTTCGATGCAGTATGGGTGATTATGGATAGGTTTACCAAGTTGGCTCATTTCATTCCAGTGGTGACTACTTATTCCTAAGAGCAGCTGGCTAAGGTTTATATTCCTGAGATTGTCAGGCTTCATGTTGTGGTGGTATCTATTATCTCTGACTGGGGCATGCAGTTTACATCGCAGTTCAGGAGGTCCGTATAGCATGAGTTAGGCATGCGGGTTGAGTTGAGCACATCTTTCACCCTCAGATGGATGGACAATCGGAGCGCACTATTCAGATATTGAAGGATATGCTCCATGCATGTGTGGTAGAGTTTGGGGGTTCTTAAGATCAGTTCTTGCCGCTTGTAAAGTTTGCCTACAATAATAGCTACTAGTCGAGCATTCAGATGGCTCTGTATAAGGCATTGTATGATAGACGGTGTCAGTCTACGGCGGGTTGGTTTAAGCTGGGTGAGGCTAGGCTACTGGGTACAGACTTGGTTCATGATGCTTTGGAGAAGGTTAAATTGATTCAGGACGACTTCGTACATCCTAGTGTAGATAGAAGAGTTATGCGCATCGAAAGGTTTGCAACATTGCATTCATGGTTAGGGAGCGAGTATTGCTCCGAGTTTCGCCCACTAAGGGTTTTATAAGGTTCGGGAAGAAAGGCAGTTGAGCCCTAGGTATATCGGGCCTTTGGAGATTCTTTAGAGAATTGGAGCGCTGGCCTACATGCTTGCACTACCACTGAGTATATCTGCAGTTCATCGAGTATTCCATGTTTCTATGCTCCAGAAGTACCATGATGATCCATCTCATGTCTTAGACTTTAGCTCAATCCAGTTGGACATTGATTTGTCTTATGTTGAGGAGTCGGTGGCCATTGTGGACAGGTAGGCTCGAAAGTTGAGGTCGAAGAACATTCTTTCAGTGAAGGTTCAGTTAAGGGGTCAGATAGTAGAGGAGGTGACTTGGGAGACTGAGTATGATATGCGTAGCTGTTATACTCATCTTTTCACCATATTAGGTAGGTCTCTATACTTGTTCGAGGACGAATGTTTGTTTTAGGGGGGATGTAACGACCTGGCCGGTTTTTTTGATTATTTTAGCCCCGATCCCCTAATTAGTGCTTTCTCTATGTTATATTGTGATTTTTTGACTTGCCGGGGTGTTTGGTTTTGGTCTCGGGTGAGTTCCTGAGTGAAATGGGAGATATAGTCCCTAAGTTGGAGGTTTAAGTTTTAAAGGTTGACAGTAGTTTGACTAATGTGAAGATGATTCCGGAATGGAGTTCTGATGGTTTCAATAGCTCCATATAGTTATTTCAATCTTAGGATCGTGTCCGAATGTTGATTTGGAGGTCCGTAAGTCGTTTCAACATGAATTTGCGAATGTTGGGAAGCTGGAAGATTTTGGATGTTTAACTGGGAGTTGACTTTATTAAATCGCGGTCGGATCCCTATTTTAGAAGTTGGAATAGGTCCATAATGTCATTTATGACTTGTGTACAAAATTTGGAGTCAATCGGAGTTATTTTTGTATGAATCGACATTAGTTTCAAAAATTGGGAAGTTCATAGTTCGTAGGGTTGAATTTGGGTTGCGATTCATAGAATTTGTGTTTTTCTTGAGATTTTACGCTTTGAGCATGCTCGTATGATGTTTTAGGAGTTTTTGGTATGATAAGTTGAGGTCCCAAGGGCCTCGGGTGTAATTCGGATCATATTCGGCACATATGATTGCTAAATCTGGTGCTTCTGTTATGTTATACGCGGTCATGAGAGGATCAACACGATCGTGAAGAGTCGTTTGGCACTGGGGGAAATTTTGCTCTATGTGACTGCAGAATTTTGGCTTTCAGAGAATCGCGAATACGTGAAGGAGGTCGTGTTCGCATTGAAGGAATGTTGAGGCTGGGGGCTGAGGCAACTTGTGCTACACGATCGCGTGGCCTGGGATGCGGTCGCGAAGTGGAGACAACTTGTTTACCGCATTCACAATTGGTTTCACACGAATGTGAAGAGTAAAATGGAGCTGGGGAGAATTTGTCGTGATCGCTAAGAGTTTTCCGCGATTGTGATGTGTAAATCATTGGGCAACAGAACTTAAGTTTGAAATCAAGGGTTTATTTAATATTTCACATTTTGGACTTAGAGAGCTCGGTTTGAGGCAAACTTTCGGGGGATTTTTAGAGAGAACATTGGGGTAAGAATTCCCAACTCGATTTTGGTTAATTTACATGAATCCATTGATAATTTCAACATCTAATTAGGGATTTGAGTTGGAAAATTTGGGGGAAAATGGTAGAATTTCTTAGACTATATTTTTGAGTTTTGAAAGGCGAATTAAGGTCATATTTGAGTAATTCTTGTATGGTTGGACTCAATATCGAATGGGTGTTTGGATTTCAAATTTTGTTGGGTTCTGAGATGCGGGGCCAGGTTCACTTTTTGGGTCAATTTTTGAAATTCTTTTCAAAGATAGTAATTTCATTGTTTGAATTAGTTTCCTATAGTTTTATTTATAGTATGAAATTATTTTGGCTAGATTCGAGCTGTTCGGAGTTTGAAAATCGAGGGAAATGCCTTTTAGTGGATTAATTTAGCATGGTTTGAGGTAAGTGGCTTGCCTAACGTTGTGTGGGGGAATTTCCCCTTAGTATTGGTGTTGCTTGTTATAATTGTGATGAGTAAGAGCCGTGTACGCAAGGTGACGAGTATGTACACGTGCTGAATGTGGAAATTTCCGTTTTAGCCATGTCGATTCCTTTCATGCCTTAATTGAGTTACCTTACCATGTTATAGTCATCATTTTTTGTCTGATTTCATATGTATACTTGTCTTATCTCTTACCTTCTAATTGCTCCAAATGTGTATTTTAAGCTCCCGTTCCCTTTTATCCGTATTCATTATTTAACTGTTGAATTCTTTACTTGAAATTGCTATTTCTTGGAATATGTTCTTGTTGAAACTGGTATTGAGTTGCAAAGGCCGTGATTCCTATTGAGGCAAAGTGTTAAGTTGTTAAATCTCATTCTATTGATTTATTCTCCCGGTTGTTATTGTTGAGACCGTGTGTACATTGAGGTTGAGTCATGGCTACTTATTGTGAAATTCAGTTATTGTTTGGTTTCTCTAGAAAGTTGTGATATTGTGCACTTGAGGTGCAATTTGCGATATATTATGATATTGATACGCATGTGGTGCTATAAGGTCTGGATGTTGAAATGCATGTGGTGAGATAAGGTGGGCTTGATACGCATGGCTAGTAGGGGGCTACTAGAAGCTATGCGGTGTGATAAGGTGGGCTAAAATGCGGGATGCTATTTCGGGAAAAATGATTTTCAAAACTAAATGTAAAGGCTCCCGCGGTGATATAAGGAAAGATTGTGATTTTTTTTTTTGATTCGAGACTGTGAGGCGGTACCTCGGTAGCGACTCTTGTTTACATTTCCCTATTCTTTTGCACTTGTCGTTAATTGTTGTTTCCTTAGCATATTGTTAATTGTCTCTCCCCATGGTGCACTATTTGCTTAGTTCTGTGTAGCTAACCTTGTTATGCAATTTGTTTTTTCAATTTCATTAATGTCATTATTACACTGCCTACATTTGTTCAGACTTTTGTTTATTTCCAGTACGGCCCTGACCTAACCTCGTCACTACTCTATCGAGGTTAGGCTTGGAACTTACTGGGTACCATTATGGTGTACTCATGCTACTCTTCTGCACATATATTTGTGCAGATCCAGGTAATTCTTACCAGCCCAAGCATTAGCTGAGATTCTATTGCGGAGACTTCAAGGCATACCTACCAGCGTCCACAACCCTCGAAGTCCCTCTCTATCTAGATCACTTTATTCATGATCTTTTATTTATAGACATGATATATAGGATTATGTAGTATTTCTACTTAGAGCTTGTGACTTGTGTTTTGTCGGGTCTCGGGATTTGTATAAGCTAAGTTGAAGCATTGTTTTATATATTGCTGTTGAGTTTGAGACTTATATTTATTATTATTTCAATTATTATGTATGTTATTAGGCTTACCTAGTCTTGGAGGGTATGAGGGCCAAATAGAGAGAGAGAGAGGAGAGAGAGGCTAAGAGGCCTCGAGATTCTGGCACATACAGTAGTGCCCATGCCCCAGTTACAGCCCGTTATGGTAGTGTCCATGTGAGGCTCCCTATTCGTTCAGCACTTCCGGTTTCCAGCAGTATTCCTGCCATACCTAGGCCTCATGTTCCTTAGTATTCACTGCCATTGTTTAGTGCACCTCCTGCACGGGTTGCTTTCAGCGGTCAGTCCAGCCGATCAGACCTGAGCCAGTCTCGCAGTCACGTCCCCTGAGAGATTGTTTTGAGTGCGGTGACACTCGTCATATGGTGAGGGATTTTCCTAGATTTAGTACGGGTGCACCGCCACATACTACTTAGGCTCCACGTATTCTACCGGGTCCTTATGCCATGGTTATCGCACCAGTTGCCACTCCACTTACACAACTAGCTAGAGGAGGAGGTCGGGCAGGTAGAGGTCGCCCTACAGGAGGAGGCCATGCCAGATTTAATGCTCTTCCTACTAGGACGGAGGTAGTTGCATCCCACTCTGTCATCATAGGTATTGTTCCAGTCTGTCATAGAGATGCATCAGTCTTATTTGATCTAGGCTCCATTTATTCCTATATGTCATCTTACTTTGCTCCATATTTGGGTGTATCCCTTGATTCTTCGAGTTCTCCTTTCTATGTGTCCACACTTGTGGGAGATTATATTGTTGTTGACCGTGTGTATCGGTCGTGTTTAGTTTTTCTTGGTGGTTTTGAAACTAGAGCCGATCTATCATTGCTCAGTATGGTAGATTTTGATATCATTTTGGGCGTGGACTATTTGTCACCCTATCATGCTATTCTCGGTTGTCACACCAAGACTGTGACGCTAGCTATGCTAGGGTTATCACGTATTGAGTGGAGTGGTGCTTTAGATTATGTTCCTAGCAAGGTTATCTCATTTCTAAAGTCTTAGCGTATGGTTAAGAAGGGTGTAATGCTTATCTAGGCTTTGTAAGGGATATCAATATTGATACTCCTACTGTGGAGTCAGTTCTGATAGTGAGGGATTATCCAGATGTAGTTACGGTGGATCTTCCGGGCATGCCGCCCGATAGAGATATCAATTTTGGCATTGATTTGTTATCGGGCACTCAGCCCATTTCTATTCCGCCCAATCATATGGCCCCAAAAACACTGAAAGAATTAAAGGAGAATTTGCAAGAGTTGCTTGATGAGGGCTTCATTCAGCCTAGTGTGTCGCCTTAGAGTGATGCAATCTTGTTTTTAAAGAAAAAGGATGGCTCTATGTGTATATGTATTGACTATCGCCAGCTGAACAAGGTTACATTGAAGAATAAGCATCCATTACCTCGCATTGATGACCTATTTGATAAGCTACATGTTGCCAGAGTGTTTTCACAGATTGACTTGCATTTAGGTTATCATCAGTTGAAGATTCAGGGGCTAGATATCCCGAAGACTACCTTCAGGACTTAGTATAGTTAGTACGAGTTCCTTGTGATGTCTTTCGGGTTGACCAACGCCCCACCAACATTCATGCACTTGATGGATAATGTATTTAAGCCCGATATTCACTCATTCGTCATTGTGTTTATTGACGATATTCTAGTGTACTCCCGGAGGCGGGAGGCTTATGAGCAGCACTTGAGGACCGTGCTCCAGACCATGAGGGAAAGGAAGTTGTATGCAAAATTTTCAAAGTGTGAATTCTGGCTTGATTCGCTGGCGTTCCTTGGCCATGTAGTGTCGAGTGAGGGAATCAAGATAGATCCAAAGAGGATAGAAGTAGTGCAGACTTGCCTTAAACCATCTTCAACTATGGAAATCTGGAGTTTTATTAGTTTGGCGGGGTATTAACATCGATTCGTAGAGGGTTTCTCATCTATTGCTGCACCTATAACCAGATAGACCTAGAAGGGTGCTTCATTCAGGTGGACTGAGCAGTGTGAGGAGAGTTTTCAAAAGCTCAAGACTGCTTTGACTATAGCCCCAGTGTTGGTGTTGCCTACTGGTTCGAGATCTTATGTTGTATACTGTGATGCATCACATATTGGTCTCGGCGTGATGTTGATGCAGGACGGTAGGGTGATTGCCTACGCGTCTAGACAGGTACAAGTGCATGAGTGGAACTATCTTGTCCACGACCTTGAGTTAGCATTTACTGTTCATGCCTTGAATATTCGGCGGCACTATCTGTATAGTGTCCTTTGTGAGGTTTACACTGGACAATGAAGTCTACAACACCTGTTCAAACAGAAGGATATTAGCTTGCATCAGCGGAGGTGGTTAAAGTTTCTTAAAGACTATGATATCACCATTCGGTATCATCCTGGGAAGGCCAATATAGTGGTCGATGCCATAAGTCGTAAGGCGGAGAGTTTGGGTAGTTTAACATACCTACCAGCAGTGGAGAGGCCATTAATATTGGATGGTCAGGCATTGGCCAACCAGTTTGTTAGATTGGATGTTTCAGAACTGAGTCGAGTTTTCTCATATGTGGTTTCTCGATCTTCTCAATATAATCCTATCAAAGAGCGTCAGTATGACGACCCCCATCTGCTTGTCCTCAAGGACACGGTTAAGAACGGAAATGCCAAGGAGGTAACTATTGGAGTCGATGGTGTATTACGAATGTAGGGCAGACTATGTGTGCCCAATATAGATGGTTTGCGTGAGTTGATTCTTCAGGAGGCTCACAAGTCGCGGTACTCCATTCGTCCGGGTGTCGCGAAGATGTATCAAGACTTGAGGTAGCAATATTGGTGGAGGAGAATGAAGAAGGACATAGTGGAGTATGTATCTTGGTGCCTAAACTATCAGCAGGTGAAGTATGAGCATCAGCGGCCAGGTGGATTGCTTCAGAAGCTAGAGATTCCAAAGTGGAAATGGGAGCGGATTACTATGGATTTTGTTGTTGGGCTCCCACAGACTTAGATAAAGTTCGATGCAGTATGGGTGATTGTGGATAGGATTACCAAGTCGGCTCAATTCTAGTGATGACTACTTATTCCTCAAAGCAGCTGGCTAGGGTTTATTTTTGCGAGATTGTCAGGCTTCATGGCGTGCCGGTATCCATCATCTTTAATCGGGGCATGCAGTTTACATCGCGGTTATCGAGGGTCATACAACATGAGTTAGGAATGCGGGTTGAGTTAAGCATAGATTTTCACCCTCAAACGGAGGGACATTCCGAGTGCACTATTTAGATATTGGAGAATATGCTCCATGAATGTGTGATGGAGTTTGGGGGTTCCTGGGATCAATTCTTGCCGCTTGTGGAGTTTGCCTACAACTACAACAACCAATCGACCATTCAGATGGCTCTGTATGAGGCTTTGTATGGTAGATGTTATCGGTCTTCGGTGGGTTGGTCAGAGCCGGGTGAGGCTAGGCTACTGGGTACAAACTTTGTTCAGGATGCTTTGGAGAAGGTTAAATTGATTCAAGATCGACTTCGTATAGCCTAATCTAGACGGAAGAGTTATACGGATTGGAAGGTTCGAGATGTTCTATTCATGGTTGGTGGGCGAGTCTTGCTCCGGGTTTCGCCCATGAAGGTTGTTATGAGGTTTTAGAAGCAAGTTGAGCCCTAGATATATCGGGCCTTTTGAAATTCTTAAGAGAATTGGAGTGGTGGCCTGCAAGATTACACTACCAACGAGTCTATATGCAGTTCATCCAGTATTCCATGTTTCTATGATTAGGAAGTGCCACAACAATTCGCTTTATGTGTTAGACTTCATCTTAGTCTAGTTGGACAAGGATTTTTCTTATATTGAGGAGTCGGTGGCCATTGTGTACATGCGGGTTCGAAAGTTGAGGCCGAACACCATTGCTTTAGTGAAGATTCAGTGGAGGGGTCAGCCGGTCGAGGAGGCGACTTGGTAGACCAAGCACCAATATGTGTATCCGTTATCCTCATCTTCTCACCACATCAGGTATGTCTCTATAGTCGGTCGAGGATGAATGTTTATTTTAAGAGGGGGAGGATGTAACGATCAAGTCGGTCATTTCGAGTATTTAGCCTTGATCCCTTAATTTATGCTTCCTCTATGTTATATTGTGTTTTTGTTACTTGCCGGGGTGTTTGGTTTTGGTCTCGGGTGAGTTTTGGAGTGAAATGGGACACATAGTCCCTAAGTTGGAGGTTTAAGTTGTAAAAGTTGATCGTAGTTTGATTTGTGTGAAGATGACTCAGGAATGGAGTTTTGATGATTCAAATAGATCCGTATAGCGGTTTTGGTCTTAGGAGCATATCCGGATGTTGATTTAGAGGTACGTAGGTCATTTCGGCATGCATTGGCAAAAGTTTGGAAGTTGGAATATTTTGGAAGTTTTAACAGGAGTTGATTTTATTTATATCAGGGTTGAATCCCAATTATGGAAGTTAGAATAGGTCGGTAATTTCATTTATGACTTTTTGCACAATTTAGAGTCAATCGGAGTTGTTTTGTTATGAATCGGCATTGGTTTTGGAAATTGGGAGGTTCATAGTTCATAGGCTTCAATTTGGGTCGTGATTCATAGAATTTTTGTGGTTTGATGTTATTTGATGCTTCGAGCGTGTTTCTATGATGTTTTAGGACTTGTTGGTATGTTTGGTTGAGGTCCCGGGGGCCTCGGGTGTAATTCAGATCATGTTAGGCACATTTTAGAACATGGATGATTGCTGAATCTAGTGCTTCTTTTATGTTATACGCAGTCGCGAGAGGATCAATGCAATCACAAAAAGTAGTTTGGAACTAGGGGAAATTTTGCTCTATGCGATCATGAAGGGAGGTCTGCTATCGCATAAGGTTGGCTTCAGAGAATCGCGAACGCGTGAAGGAGGTCACGTTCGCGTAGAAGGAATGTTGAGGATATGAGTTGACGTAGCTTTTGCTAAGCAATCACGTGGCCTGGGATGCAGTCGCGAAGTGGAGGCAACTTGTTTACCACGTTCACGATTGTTTTCACGCCAACACAAAGAGTTAAATAGAGCTCGGCAGAATGTTTCTTACGCAATCGCGAAGGGATTTCCGCGATCGCAATATATAAATCACTTGGCAGCAGAACTTAAGTTTGAAATCGAGGGTTTATTTCATATTTTGCATTTTGGACTTAGAGAGCTCAATTTGAGGCGAAATTTTGGGAGACTTTCAGAGAGAGCATTGGGGTAAGAATTTCCTACTCGATTTTGTTTATAGTTATAGTATGAAATTGTTTTGTCTAGATCTGAGCCATTCAGAGTTGAAAAATCGAGGGAAAGGCCTTCTAGTGGATTCATTTAGCGTGGTTTGAGGTAAGTGGCTTGCCTAACTTTGTGTGGGGAAATTTCCCCTTAGGATTGGTGTTCCTTGTGATAATTGTGATGTGTAAGAGCTGTGTACGCAAGGTGACGAGTGTGTACACGGGCTAAATGTGGAAAGTTTTGGTTTTTAGCCATGTTGATTCCTTTCATGCCTTAATTGAGTTACCTTAACATGTTATAATCATCGTTTTAAGTCTGATTTCACATGTCTACTTGTCTTATCTCTTACTTGCTAATTGCTCTACATGTGTAGTTGAAGCTTTTGTTTCCTTTATTTCGTATTTAATATTTAACTGTTGAATTCTTTACTTGAAATTGCTATTTCTTGGAATATCTTGTTGTTGAAACTTGTATTGAGTTGCAAAGGCCGTGATTCCTATTGAGGCAAAATGTTAAGTTGTTAAATATCATTCTATTGATTTATTCTACAGGTTGTTATTGTTGAGACTATGTGTACATCGAGGGTGAGCCGTGGGTTCCTTATTGTGAAATTATATTATTGTTTGGTTTCTCTAGAAAGTTGTGATATTGGCCACTTGATGTGTGATTTGTGATACGTTGTGACATTGATGCGCATGCGGTGGTATAAGGTTTGTGTGTTGAAATGCATGTGGTGAGATAAGGCGAGCTTAATACGTGTGGCTAGTTGGGGAACTACTAGAAGCCATTCAGTGTGATTAGGTGGGTTAAAATGTGGGATGCTATTTTGGGAAAAATGATTTTCAAAAGTAAATGTAAAGGCTCCCGCGGTGATATAAGGAAAAATTGTAATTTATTTTGTGATTTGAGACTAAAAGGCGTTACCTCGGTAGCGTCTCATGTTGACATTTCCCCATTCCTTTGCACTTGTCTTTGATTGTTGTTTCCTTAGCTAATTGTAAAGTGTCTCTCTCCGTGTTGCACTATTTACTTAGTTCTGTGTAGCTAACCTTGTTATGTTATTCGTTGTTTCAATTTCATTATTGTCATTATTACACTACCTACATTTGTTCAATCTTTTGTTTATTTTTAGTAGGGCCCTGACGTGACCTCGTAACTACTCAACCGAGTTTAAGCTTGTCACTTACTGGGAAACGTTGTGGTATACTCATGCTACTCTTTTGCGTATTTGTTTGTGTAGATACAGGTACTTCTTAATAGCCTTGGCATTAGCTGGGATTCTACTGCGGAGACTTCAAGGCATACCTGTCGGCGCTCGCAGGCCTTGGAGTCCCCCTCTATCTACATCTCTTTATTCATTATTTTTTATTTATAGACACTATGTATTTGATTATCCAGTATTTCTACTTAAAGCTTGTGACCTGTATTTTGCTAGGTCTCAGGATTTGTATACACTGAGTTGAAGCATTGTTTTATATATAGGTGTTGAGTTTGAGACTTCTATTTATTATTAATTCAATTATTCTGCATGTTGTTAGGCTTACCTACTCTTAAAGACTAGGTGTTATCACGATATCCTATAGAGGGAAATTTGGATCGTGACACTTGCACTATGGTATCCAGGTCACTATGGCCCGAGATATTGAGATGGGGACTCCTTACAAGCAAGTTGTGAGATAGCTCGGAGGATCGAGGGAATTCATCAGCAGGTCCAAGAGCAGGCGCCGAGGGACAAGCTGTCTCGATATTTTTGAGGGTTTAGTGGTGCCTCGTTTGGGGGAAGAGTTGTGAAGCCCCATGATAATTCTACTGAAACCAAGGGTTTAACCGCGGTACGGACCTTTTGGGTAGGGCAATGCGTTGGGGAATTGGAGGAAAATTGTTTTAGAACATGTCATTTCTGCGGTCCATTATGCGACCGCAAAACTACTATGTGGACCGCAGATCCATTGCGTTGTGGAGTAAGAAAATGGGTTAATTTTGGAGGTCGTTTTGCAATCAACTATGCGACCACATAATAGTTTCGCAGGCTGCACATCTATCACAGAACCAACATGAGAAAACTTCCGAGGAAGATTTTGCGGCGCACTATGCAACACATAACTGATTTGGGGCCGCAGATCTGTGACAGACTCGACCAAGCCAGCCTAGTTTTGGAGGACCTATCTTCTCAGTAGACCAGTAGGTTCTCCTCCCTTGACTTAGGACCAATCACACGTCTCTTTCTGGGGAGATATATCCCACCCTCTCAAAGGGAAGAGCTATGGGGTCAATTCGAGCGGCTCTAGCAGGGTCAGATGTCCGTGACTTATTATGAGGCTAGGTTCTCTGAGTTGTCTTGCCATGCACTTATGATACTCCCCGTTGATGCAGAGAAAGTGCATAGGTTTATTGCGGGCTTGCACTATCATATCCAGGTCACTATGGCCCGATAGATTGAGAAGGGGAATCCTTATGAGTAGGTTGTAGAGATAACTTAAAGGATCAAGGGTATTCATTAGCCGGGCCGAGAGCAGGCACCAAGGAGTCTCGATATTCTGGAGGGTTCAGTGGTGTCCCATCTGGGTCCAGATGTGTAAGGCCCCGTAAAATTCTACTAAAACCCGGGGTTTCGCCGTGGTATGAACATTTTGGGTTGTGCAATGCATTGGAGAGTAGGAGGAAAATTGTTGCAAAACATGGCATTTCTGCGGTCTGTTATGCGGCCGTAGAACTACTCCGTGGACCGCAGGTCCGCCGCGAAGTGGAGATGAAAATTGGGCTAATTTTTGAGGTCTTTTTGAAATCAACTATGCGATCGAATAATCGTTTTGCGGGCCGCACATCCATCGTAGAACTAGCATGAGAAAACTGCAGATTCTATAGGCATTATGCGACCGTATAACTGATCTGTGGACTACAGATTTGTCGCAATCTAGACCAGGCCAGCCCAATTTCAGAGGACCTATCTTCTTAGCAGACCAGCAGGTTCTCCTCCCTTGACTTGGGAGTCACACGTCTCTTTCTGGAGAGATATACCCCACCCTCTTAGGGGAAAGAGGTAAGGGGTCAGTTCAAGTGGCTCCAATAGGGTCAGATGCCCTTGAATTATTATGGGGATAGGTTCTTTGAGTTGTCTCGCCATGCACTTATGATACTCCCCACTGATGCAGAGGGAGTGCAGAGGTTTATAGCGGGCTTGCACTATAGTACCCTGATCACTATAGCTCGAGAGATTGAGATGGGGACTCCTTAAGAGCAGGTTGTGGAGATAGCTCGAAGTATAAATGTTATTTGTCAGCAGGGGTGAGAGCAGGTGCCGAGGGACAAGTGGTCTCGATATTCTAGAGGACTCAGTGGTACCCCGTGTGGGGGCAGAGGTGTAAGGCCCTGTAAAATTCTACTAAAACTCGGGGTTTCTCCGCTGTATGGACTTTTTTGGTTGTGAAATACATTGGGGAGTTGGAGGAAAATTGTTGCAGAACATGTCATTTCTGCGGTACATTATGCAACTGCTGAACTACTCCGTGGACCATAGATCCGTCGCGGAGTGGAGTAGAAAAATGGTCCCATTTTAGAGGTCATTTTGCGGTCAACTATGAGACCGCATAATCATTTCGTGGGTTGCACATCCGTCGCAGAACCAACATGAGAAAACTTTAGAAGAAGATTTTGCGGTGCACTATGCCACCGTATAACTGATCTACGGACTGGACCAGGCCAACCTAGTTTTGGAGGACCATTTCGCGATCCACTTTGCATGCCGCAGAGTTGAATTCGGAGGGTCCATTTTCTGATTTTATAACCCCATCCTATTTTTATAAAAACAACCTTGGGGTTGTTATATAAGGTTCAAATTGCTATTTTAAAGAGAGGAAAGTGCTCTAGAGTGAGAAAAGAAATCCCTAAGCTATTTGTTCATCAATCCTTGCTCAAGTCTTTGAGGATTCACAAGGAAATCTTGCTAGTTGTCTTATGAAGAGGTGAGGTTCTAGCCCTAGCTTTCTATTTCGAATTTGGGGTAGATGATTGGTAATGGAGAGTGTGATTCTTGGGTATGAGGGTGTCATTTATGCATGCATATACCACCAATGTTTGTAGGAAGGTTGTTGATCTCAAATGGGTAAACATTGGGATGTGGGATGAAGGAATCCACCATAGAAGAACCTTAAAATCATAATGCCCACCTAGTATTTGATAAAATACTTAAACAAGCTGGACCCCCGAATATCTTCCTAACTATGGTTTCATTTTGTTATGTTTCTAAATAGATTAAAGTTGCTAGGATTTTCGGAACATTATAGTAATTTGAGGAAAGCTCAAAGCGAGGTTTGTTGGCTAAACTCCTCTTCTAGAATTGAATTCCATGATGTCCTCGTAAGTTGTAATGATGATTGGCTCAAGCTCTTATATCTCATGTTCCGAGTTATTCCTTATAAATTTCAGTATTCCGAATAAGCTTTTGTTGATAGATATATACTAAAAATGTCTGCCAAATGCTCCTATCATATTGTGTTTTCCTTTGGGATTGTGTTTAAATGTGACCAATGTATCGAAATGTTATGATTTCAAATCATGTTTCAATTGCCACTTATCATGCTAATTTGTGGAAGAAATCTCAATGTGCTTGTATAGGGTAAATTATGCTATAACAAGTGGCTTCTTAAAAGAATGAGACGTGGAACCGAAGGAAACTATCCCGTTTGGTAGCGGAAGGAATGACACACATAAAGAGGAAATAAATACCCTTCGCCCGGTGGCATTAACGAAGAATATTCCATAGAATTGAGTGTACTTCCCGTTACATAGAATTTGTCATTTTATGCCCACCGTTACATCTTCATTAATGACCCTCATAATTGACATTAAAGAAGGGCACAATCCTAGGACCTTGTTCCCTAGGCGTAGCTATAAATAGTGAGCTCTATTATCATTGTAAGGGACACGAATTTTCTGGCAAACTGATACTACAATATATTCAAGCTCTATACAACTTTATCTTTTTGTTTTTTCTTCTTATTACTATTGAACCCAGAGACCTCGCTACCATAATCTTTATTTATGTTATTTCGTCTTCATATCAAGGCTAAGTGTTACATATTTCTTCAATTATCTTATTATTTCAGGATCGAATTAATTCACTTGTCTAGAAACCACGTATAAATTCAAATGTACCATTTTATGGTTAAACAATTTAGCGCCCATCGTGTGGCCTAGACAGCCATGTAATTAAGTTGATCCTTGCCTTTTTCACTAATATGCTTTGATTATTTTGTCTTAGAAAAATTCATCAAAAATGGCAGACAACATTGTTAACAACATACACAGTCCCGAGGTTTGGGGAGTTCACCTTTATTTTGAGGATTCAATCAGTGACACCCACAATGAGGGTAACGATGCCACGCCGGTACATGACAGGCGATATCCGTGACATGTTCAGGAGACAACTCCTGATGATGCTGAAGAGGAACATGTTGTTGATGTGGTAAGGGTTCAACAAGAGCAACAATCGATCATTCTGGGCCACCTCACAAGGTAGGATAAGGTTATGATGAAGTTAAAACAGGCGTTATTGGAGGCTTCCAATAACGCGAATAGACGAGATCCAACTCTTCCCGATGCCCCCACAAATCAAACAATGTAGAGGATCGATAACAACACCCTGTGGGCAAGGTTGGTTCCGATGGAGCAGAGGGGGAGTATATCCGGCCCCAATAACTATGATAATCCCTTCCATAATGAACTTTTACGGTCTATGAGAGAAGTGAGCGCCTGCATAGACCCAATTCCCGGGTGCACCAACAGTGCTTAAAGGACTGTACTCAAAGAAATATATTCAATTGCCGCACAAACCAAGCGCGAGACCAGAATTAATCCCGACGTGCCAAAGTATGATAGAACTTCAGACCCTCAGGAGAATATTACCACCTATACAATGGAGGTAAAGGGGAATGTCTTAGCTCTTCACGAGATTGAATTTTTTTTGTTGAAGAAATTTTGAGAGACTCTCACGAGTGGAGCCTTGACGTGGTATTCACTGTTACCTGAGCATTCCATAGATTCCTTTGAGATGCTCACCGATTCTTTTATTAAGGCGCATGCCAGGGCCAAAATGGTGCATGCCCAAAAGGCCGACATATTCAGAATTGCACGAGAAGAATCTGAGTTGCTATGAGAGTTCGTTACCTTATTCCAAAGGAGATGATGTTGCTCCTGGTTGTTCTAGAAGAATGGGCGCTTGAAGCATTCACCTAGGGACTTAATTCTAGAAGTTCAGACGTTTTCCGGAAGTTGAAGGAAAGTTTGCTTGAGTTCAAAGCAATTACTTGGGAGGATGTCCACAATCGGTACAAGTCAAAGATAAGGATCGAAGATGATTAGGTCGGTTTCCCGTTATCGGCAAAGGGACGGGAGAAGAACAAAGAAAAATCAAAAGATGACTTTGACACGGACAGACAGTCTTTGAGCAGCTAATTTTTGCCCTATGAACAGACTGAAGGTTACAGTAGAGGTTTCCGGTTAGCAGATAGATTCAGTACTGACAAAAGGTCTGATCGCGTTCGGAACAATAGATCATTGTAGGACAAGGAAGGGCCAGGTACGCGGGATCCTTCCTACCCCAGGCTATTAGAATACAATTTCAATGTCAGTGTAGTAGAGGTTGTATCAGCTATGAGAAACATCAAAGAACAATGGTTTCTGATCCTAACTAGAGGGATCCCAACTTGTAGTGTGAATACCAAGAGACGAATGGACATCAGACTGGGGACTGCCGACATCTCCAGCAAGAAGTAGCGATGCTGTTGAAGAATGGTCATCTCAGAGAATTCTTGAGTGATCAGGCTAAGAACAATTATGGATGCAACCGGGACAATGCGAAACCCTCGAAAGCTGGGGAAGACCCCATGCGCCAGGCAACCAACATGATCTTCAGGGGGGGGGGGGACGATATCAACAGAGTCACATTTTGAGCAGCAAAAAAGATGAAAGTATCAATAACTCATAGAAAGAGGCTCTGGGAAGTTGCCGAAGACAATATCACTTTCATGGAGGAGGACGCAAACGAATTGCTGCTACTGCACAACGACGCACTGGTAATTTCTTTAAATGTGCTAGACTTTAAAATTAAACGTATTCTAGGAGATCTAGGAAGTTCGGCCAATATCATATAATGGAGAGTATTGGAGCAAGCTAAAGTCACCGGAAGCATCATTCCATCTACAAAACCCCTCGCCGAATTCAACATCGCAAGCGTGACAACTCGAGGAGAGATTTTGTTATCCACGAATGCCAAAGCAGTGATGAAAACAAATCTTTTTGAAGTGGTAGATAGTGATATGAGATATAATATTATTCTGGGAAGACAATGGTTGCACGAGACAAGATCTGTACCATCAACGTATATTCAATTGATAAAATTTCCAATGCCCGAAGGAGTTAAACAGATAAGGAGCGACCAATCGGTGGCAAGGGAGATAAATGTAGTTTCATTCTTTAGTAGCAAAGGGAAGGAACACGCGGTATAGAAACTACAGGAACTAGTGCCTACTCTCGAGTCAAATAAAGTTAGCCCAGGGGGAGGGGGTAGAAGCATCGAAATCTTATCAAGTGCCAAGGTATTTCTAGGTACAAGAAGAGGCAGATGCAACAAAATCCACGGTGGAAGAGCTCGATCAAGTTTCATTGTTTGAAGAGTTCCTAGAAAGGAAATTTCACTTGGAGATAGGACTGCATCCCGAGCTCAGGTGTGGATTTATTGAATTTCTTAAATCTAATACCGATTGTTTTGCGTGGTCGCATGCGGATATGACACATATCTTGATGGAGGTATCCGTACACAAGTTAAAGTTTGGATCCTAACATACCTCTGGTAAGGCAAAAAATGCCCTATTGCGAGGGCAGGTATAAATTCGTCATAGAAGAGGTAACCCGCTTACTTAGTATCAGTTCGATCCAAGAGGTAAAGTATCCAGACTGGTTAGCTAATATAGTCGTACTTCCTAAGAAGAACAATAAATTTCACATGTGTGTATATTATAAGGACTTGAATAAGGCGTTCCCTAAAGACTCGTTCCCACTGCCAAACATCAATCAAATGATTGATTCAATGACCAACCATGATTTAATGATTTTCCTTGATGCTTATTCTGGGTAAAACCAAATTAAGATGAACCTAAAAGATCAAGAAAAGACTTTGTTCATAATGAATTTCAACATATATTGTTATAATGTGATGCCCTTCGGGTTGAAGAATGCCAGAGCCACTTATTAGCGGCTCGTGAACAAGATGTTTGTAAAACAAATAGGAAAAACTATGGAAATTTATATAGACGATATGATCATTAAGTCTTTGATTTAAGGTGATCACCTTAAGCATCTACAAGAAAATTTTTTGACATCCTAAGGAAGCATAACATGATGCTTAACCCCAAGAAATGGGCATTCAGGGTCATCTCTAGAAAGTTCATAGGATTTTTTGTATCGCAAAGGGGGATTGATGTAATCCCCGATAAAATCAAGACCATCTAAGACATCCGGGACAAGCAGTCAAGTGTGAAAGAAGTCCAAAGGCTCATCGAGAGATTGACAGCTTTGAGCAAGTTCATTTCTCGGTCATCAGAAAAATGTCACCACTTCTTCACACTGCTCAAAAAGAAAAACAACTTCTAATGGACCCCGGAGTGCCAACAGGCTTTGAGAGATTTGAAAAGGTACTTGTCAAGTCCTCCGTTACTTTCAAAACCAAAGGAAGGTAAAAACACTGTTAGTCTACCTTGCGGTCTCGGAAGTAGTGGTAAGTGCAATTTAGTCCGTGAGGATGAAGGTACACAATCTCCCATTTATTACGTTAGGAAAATTTTAACGGGAGCAGACACTAGCTACCCATATTTGGATAAGCTGGACTTAGCTCTCATTGTCGCCGCTCGGAAGCTGAGGCCCTACTTCAAATATCACTCGGTAGCCGTGGTGATCACTTTTCTTTGTGGAACATCCTTCATAAACCCGATCTCTCGGGTAGGTTGGCCAAACAGGCCATCGAAATGAGTGAGTTTGATATAGAATATAAACCAAGGACTGCTATTAAGTCACAAGTTTTGGCTGACTTTATGGCCGATTTCTGTCCGGGATTGCTGCCTTTGGTAACCAGAGAGGCAGTAATGGTGTCAAAATCGACATAAAGGGCTTGGACCTTATTTAAGGATGGACCTTCCAACGTAAAATGGTTCGGGTTTGGCATAGTATTAATTACGCCTTCGGGGGAAACCCTAAGGCAATCAATCAGAACGATCCCTTTAACTAACAACAAAGTAGAGTATGAGGCTTTGATTGCAGGACTCGAACTCGCTCAGGGACTAGATTCCAAGGTCATAAAAATAAAATGTGACTCGCAGCTGGTGGTAAATAAGGTCTATGTGATCTTCGAAACCAAATAGAAGCACATGCAAAAATACGTGGTAAAGGTCCAGACTCTGTTAGCTCTATTTTGGGAGTGGTCGATTACTCATATCCCGAGGAAAGAAAATGCATAAATGAAGGGATCAGAGTCCGGGATGGTAGTACAACTGATGCACTCGGTCCTAGATGCAGATAGATAACAACTAATTTGGTTTGGGACTGGAGGAATGAAATCAGCGATTATCTCGAGCACGGGAAGCTGTCCGAAGACTCCAAAGAATCTCGCATGTTGCATGCCAAAGCAACACAAAATAGCTTCAAAAGAGGCCAACTGTACTGAAAATATTTCCAAGGCCCGCTAGCCCGATGCTTGGGGGTATCTGAAGCTAACTATATTATGCGAGAAGTCTAAGAAGGGTTATGCAGCAACCATTCGGACGCAGACTCCTTAGTGCTAAAACTGATAAGGCTAGGATATTATTGGCCTCGCATGGAACAAGACTCAAAAGCCTTCATACAAAAATGTGATAAGTGCCAACACTACACACCACTGGTACATCAACTGGCAGAACCACTACATTCGGTTCTGTCTCCGTGGCTATTCATGAAATGGGGGATGGATATTGTCGGACCACTGTCGCAGGCTACCGGTAACGTAAGATTTCTTTTGATTTTGACCGACTATTTTTCTAATTCAGTGGAAGCAGGTCCTTATCAGAAGATCGGTGAATGCCAGGTGGTGGTTTTCTTGTGGGAAAAAATTATTTGCAGATTAGGAACACCAAAAGAGATAACATGCGATAATGGACCACAATTTATCGGAAAAAATTCACAATGTTCCTCAAAGATTTGAAAATAAGGAGGATCACTTGTTCACCCTACCATCCGAGCACAAATGGTCAAGCGGAGTCAACGAACAAAGTGATTATACAAAACTCAAGAAAATGTTTGGAAAGGCTAAAGGTAAATGGCCCGAGGAACTACCTGGAGTTTTATGGGCCTAACGAACAATGGCCAAATCGAGCACAGAAGAAACTCTATTTTCCTTTGTGTATATGGAAGAAGCCTTAATCCCGGTGGAAGTAGGGGAACCTACCTTGAGATATTTCCAAGCAAATGAAGAATCAAATAACGAAGCAATGCTAGTCAACTTAGAGCTGCTCGATGAGTGGAGGGACTTGGCACATATAAGAATGGTAGCCCAAAAGCAGAGAATGGAACGATATTATAATCGAAGAGCCAACCTCTGTTATTTCAAAGTAGGAGACTTGGTCCTAAGGAAAGTAACTCAAAACACCCGGGAGATTAACGTAGGAAAGCAAGGTCCAACATAAGAAGGCCCTTACCGGGTTTTAGCTGTCACCGAAAAAGGTTTGTACGAATTGGAGAATCAAGATCGAGAACAGGTGTCCAGCAACTAGAACATGGCACACCTCAAAAGATATTATTACTGATAAACATCACCTGAACTGAATGTATGTGTTGCACTCTTTTTCCCTTCGTCTAGTTTTTGTCCTAATTGGGTTTTCTGGCAAGGTTTTTAACGTGGAAGCAATGGAAAGCATACTACGAGGAAAGTTTTAATGGCAAAAATAAGATCTTTAATAACGAGGCACACAAACTAAGAACCATGTGCGGTTAGATAATCTTTCGCTCGGTAGAAAAATTCCTACTGGGAAATTAAGTTTGCTATCTGACAAAGGTTACCTGACCGTTCACAAGTCCAAACCATTAAAAGATTGTCAGATAGTCCTTTGCTCGATAGCATAAATTCCTACAGGGACGCAGAGTTTGTTACCGAGCATAAGATTGTCTAGCAATTCATTCGTGGGGTCCACGAAGGAGAAAACCTTACAGTGTTCCAATTCGCATTCTTCACATTTGTACACTGGGGGGGGGTGATATCAGGATACAACAATAATGATTTCCACGTTGACCGGTAAACAAAAACCAAAAACATAGTTGTATCATTGGGACCAGGGGCTGCGCGGCCTGCTCCATAGAAACGAATTGTACAAGATAGCCACAAGTAATGACAATTTCTTTTTTAGCATAACAAATGTTTACGTACTTTTTGAAAATGAAAGGAATAAAATGAAGTCCTTTAACTTCTATCCTTTATCTTGTCTGAACGATGAATTAACTTTGTCATTTGAAAGTTAAATAAGTACTTCAAATGTTAGTACTACAATGAACATGAGACGTCCTCTTCAAGAGTACCATAAACATAAGAGGGCCCTCTCTTATGAACACCCTCACGTTAAAGGGTTTATTTCGGAAAAACTTATGTTTGGAATCACAATGCCTTCGGGAAACAATACACCCGAAGCCTTGCACAAAAATGATGCAAAAAAGCCATCTTGCGCAAATACTTACAAAAACCCTCACGTTAAAGGGTTGATTTTGGATGAGTTTGTGCCTGCAATACAGATGCTTTTGGGGGGAAAAGACACCTAAAGGCTTTCATAATCGGACGCAAACAGTAAAACATGCGCAAAACACTTAGCAAAAAAGAACGCAGAAAGATTCATGCAATATTTGAGCAAAAGATGTTTTATAATAAATAGGACAAAATAGCACAAGTACAACAGTTGGGGAAAGAAAGGAAAAGCTAAACTGCTACCTCTCTGGAGCCCGGAGGAGTCGGAGTCTCCGCACCCCCAGGGGAAGTAGGTAGATGGCCCTCGTAAGTTGGACCTCAACATCATCACTTCCGGTTCCTCATCAGTTACCGAAAATTTAGAACCGGAACTAGAAGAACTAGGATCATAATGCTCTGTTGGGGGACTCGTCAGGAGACCATTTTTACCAACCAACTCAATCTCACGGGCCTTAGCAATTTCAGCATCAAAGTTAGTGATAACAGCTTTGGCCTACTCCAAGGTTTTTCTCCTCATGCTGTACATAGCATAAGTTTTCTCAACGATGAGGGAGTTTACTCGGCGCTTAAGTTCTTTTTTGAGTTAAGTTACCTCGGCAGAAAGGTTTTCCTGGGAGGATCTAATGGACTTGAGGCTAACGTCAAGATCATGGACAATAGAGCTAAAAATTCTATTATGCTCAAGGTGCTTCTTATACATCTCCTCCCATCGGCCATATTTCATCCTCGTAGCAACAAGCTCTTCAGTCTTGGAATTCATGGATGCCTCTAAATTTGTTAATATTTCAGGAGAGGCAGCCTCACCGATCGGATGCAGCAAGAACGACATTATGAACTTCAACCCATTTTGCCTTAGACTCTTCAAATTAAACCCTCAACGAGGCGATATCTTGGCGAAAGGTGTCCACTTCTTGCTTGTTTTGCTACAAATGAGCCTCCAATACAATAGCCTCAGTGTCTTTGGCTTCCATTTTTGATAGGCGAGCAACACTTTGCTCCCGCTCTGCCAAAAGTTGATCTCGTTAGGAGGTAATCTCTTCCTTCTCACGAGTGAACCTCTCAAGGCCCTCGAAAACAAGAAAGTTGGCCTACAAAACAAGAAAGGCAAAACTCAGGATATGTTTAGGCAAAAATAGAAGAAATAACAAAGGAAGTAAGGAATGTACCACTGCGGCATTGTGCATGGCATTATTCAACAAGCATTCTCCTGAGAGATCTTGAATCTTTTCCCAATCTTTATCTGAAGACAAAGGCTTTAGATAATTAGCAAGTTTCGCCGGCCAGGATAACAAATTGCATCCGGTGGAGACCGAAAGAGCAATGTTCCTCCTCATTTGCGGATCTTCAGAGGGGGCAATATAATTTTGCACAAATTCCCATGAACTAGGGACTAGGGAAGAGTAACACCTTCTTCTTAATCAGGTGCGGATGGTGGAGATAAGGTAGCAGTTGCTAATGGAAGAGCTGGGGAAGAAGGAGATGAATTTGATGGCGATGAAGGATGAGAAGTAGCAGCGACAAATGCAGTGCTGGTTGTTGGTTTATCGCCAACCGAAGACGGTAGGGAACCGGTACTATGCCTCGTAGTAACAAGCATAGCAACTGGGGTCCAAAACCGGGAGTTGGCATTTTCTACCATCTTAAACTCCCCCAAAGTGCCAAGACATCATCATCGGTTGGTGTAATTAACTCAATAAATTGAGCATTCTGTTAAGTTGATGAGGATCTTCACCTTCTATATAGAAAATCTCCCCTATCACTATCTTCTCCATTATCGTCAATCATCACGGTGCCTATGAGCGGCCCGGGAGGAGGATAGTCTTCTCCCTCTTATTCTTTCCCCCAGTCGCAGAGGAGCACCTTCTTTTTGGTTGCTTGTTCTCCGGCCGGGGACTCCATAATGAAACACTTGTACCCGAAGCAGGCCCAGAGACACCTGTTCGAGTGAGTGCCTCCTAAAACAGCCTCGCCGCATCAATAGGGTCAGCCAAAACATCCTCCTCGGGGACGACAACTAAGCCCGCGAGCAGACCTAATTTTAGAGAAAAGGTAGAAGGGATCAATCAATTTCTTCATTTAAAAAGCTGAAACAAGGTGAGTCTAAGTTACCATGATTTTTGGCCTTCCACCCGTATTTGAGGGTCAGTTCTTTCCACGTGCGGGTTTCGTGCGTAGTGACATCCAAGATTTTCTGGACCCACTGGTCCAAGCCTTCAACCCTAGGTGGAACTCATTGTGTTGCTGAAATAGGCGAAGGATGGAGGATCAATATGGATATAGAAGAATCCCTAAAAAAAGAAATATTAAACAAGGAGCATACAAGTGCGGTTCTACGGTTCCAGAAAGGATGAAGCCATTGCCAGAATGATGTCATTGGTAGAAACTTCAATAAACCATTCTATCCATCCACGGTCGTTTTCTTCATCCATGCTAGATAATAGAGCACGATGGCAACGTTTGTTGAAATATATCATTCCCCAGCAGAAGATTTTGGGGGAATAAAGATTTATCACATGAGCTTAAGATAACTCCTCTCCGACTTGTTGGCGTAAACTCCTAAGACAAGCAATAGTCGGACTTATTTGTGCCAAGCACACTTCGTAGAAGAGATAGAACTCCGCAATAACGGAGTCAAGCTCTCCACCCAAAGAGAATGCACCAAAAGTAAAAGGATACATGTAAAAATATGTAGAACCATCCTTGGGTAGGGTCACTTGCCCTGTTAGATCAGGAGCAACAAAATCCAAATCATAGTAGCAACAGTCTTCCTTCACAATAGAAATATTGGAAGGATGGATTGAAGAAGGTTACCTGCCAATAGCCCACGTGCGAGGGATAGCCGAAGGGAATTTCTCTTCGAAGTCTTTTGTTGTAACAAGACTTCTATGAATGATAGAATCCACTGTTGCTAGAGCAACATCCTCGACTTTGCTCTTGCCCTTTATAGAGCTGAAGTTCTTAGAAGAATAAGCCATTTGGACGAAACAAAAGCTTTTCCATTTGAAGGTAGTCAAAGAAAGGTTGAAGAATAATCAAGATGATTTTAGAAAGCTTGGAACATTATGGAGTATAAGTGACGAAGGTTGATACATATAAGTAAAAGTTTTGGCGGCTAAATTCATGGCCATGATTTCCTCGATAACTGGCAAGAGTTATGCTGAATTGTCAGATGACACGTTTTCGGGGCATTAAATGCGGAGAGACATGCATTTAATCAACCATCAGGAGCCTTAAGAGGGAATCATAGTAATTCCCACCAAAAGAGTGTTTCTACCAACTTCTTGGTGACACAATGTTATGTCATCGGAAAGTAGGCGGACTATCTGTATAAGGTAAAATATGCTACGATAGGTGGCCTCTTAAAAGAATGACATGTGGAACCGAAGGAAACTATCCCATTTGGTACCAGAAGGAATGACACTCATATAGAAGCAATGCCCTCTGCCTGGTGGCATTAATGAAGAATATTCTACAACATTGAGTGCACAGCCCGTTACAAAGATTTTGTCATTTATGTCCACCGTTACATCTTCATCAATGGCCCTCGTAATTGACATTAATGAAGGGAATGATCCTAGGACCTTGTTCCCTAGGCGTAGCTATAAATATGAGCTATATTATCATTGTATGAGACATGAATTTTCTAGCAAACTGATACTACAATCTATTCAAGCTCTATACAATTTTATCTTCTTGTTTTTTGTTCTTATTACTGTTTTGCGCATATACCCCGCTACCAGAATCTTTATTTCTATTATTCTGTTTTCATATCAAGGCTAAGTGTTACATATTTTTTCAATTATCTTATTATATTAGGATCGAATTAATTCACTTGTCTAGAAATCACGTATAAATTCAATTTTACCATTTTATGCGTAAACAATGCTTAAGACTCATATTGCTCATATGTATACGTAAAGTCTTGACTTGAAATACCTTGTTGTTGAAAATCCCTGATGATGTCGGAAAGTGAAAGGAATGTGTATGAAATATGAAATGTGGCCAATGTGCCAAGAATTAGAATTATACTTGCACCCAATAGGTTGAAACAACCTACCCCAAAACTACACGTGTCGGTGTAAGTGTGATTGATGGGTAAATCCCCGTACTGATGTGTTGAGATTGTTTCCCCCTTAAATGGGATGAGATTGTTGTATTGAGATTATTTCCCCTTATTTGGGATGAGATTGTTGTTAACCTTGGATTGGATGTCAACTCACACGGCACATGTGGGAAGATGACCTAGCCGATCGGATCGAGATCGGATGCTATGCAGCACATATGGTGGTGTTGTGGTGGGATGTCTTGGGGTGAGATGGATTAGTTGATCGGGATGATATCGAACTCTGTGGTAAAATCACAGTGGTATTGTGATTGGATGTCTTTGGGTGAGATGGCTTAACCGGTCGGGCTGTGATCAGACTCTATGCTAAAACATGGTGGTCTATCGGTGCAAATCATCTCCTAATCTAAAACATTGGAATTTACTTGAAACTTATCTTGCTCCTAACTTGATACTTTAATTTTGTTTGAGGATTTCATTGATTCTATGTTGTTCCTTCTTGTACTATACTCAATTCATTGAGTGGGCATTTAGTCTTATATACTAGAACTATTCCACTAATGTCCCTTTTGCCGGGGGTGCTACATCTTTAAGAGATGCAAGTGGTTCCAAAGCAGACCGCATCGATCAGTGATAGCGGTACACCCTTTCTCCTCAGCTGATTTGGTGAGCCCCATTTTATTTTGGGGTCTTGTATCTTTTGTCATCTATGTATAGTATTTTGAGGTATAGTCAGAGCCTTGTTGCTGGCACCATCATGTTACTCTTTTATGTCTATTTGAGGCTCTATATACATAGTGCAAGTTGTGTTATGGTTTTGGGATAGTCAAGATAAAGATGTTGTAATTGTATCACCTGTTAACACCTATAAACTATGAATGTGAAATGTAATATTTTGGGGATTCTCAAATGACGTACTAATTGTAATGAATTTGGTATTGCTCATGTAATCTTCTCATTATCTAATTAAAGGAATACATCCTCACTTTCTTCATGGGTAAGGTCGGGTAGGATGTATCCAAAAGGCTTGCTTGACCGGTGTATCTTAGTTGAGCGCCGATCGCGCTCCCAGAGGTTGAGGCATGACAAGAGGTCAGTTTGTGAGGGGGAAGTCTAGTAGGCCCACAAATCTAGCACTGCCGCCTTCTCGGTGTGCTCCAATGAGGCTCTATTACAACGCCATTCCAAAGACCTCCTACTGTCTACCGGCTATTTAAGGTTCCTCCAATGGGTGTTTAGGTCCCCAGAGTCAGACTTAGGGTCAGTCATCTTTCGCACCAAGAGGTTTCTTTGAGAGCGGGGATCTTGGTCATGTAAGGGGATTCTGCCCCAGCCTTCTTAAAAGGTAGTACAGCAGGTCATCAGCCCATGATTATCGCACAGCTATCCAGCTGCCCAGAGGCAGAGAGCAGGTGGGTACGAGCCGCCCTAGAGGTATAGGCTAGTCAGGTGGTGCACCATCTAGGTTCCATGCCTTTCCAGCCAGACCAATTGCAGAACCTCAAATGCCATGATCATAGGTATTATTTTTTTCTATAGTAAGGATGTTTGGGTACTATTTGATCCTGGGTCAACATATTCATATGTTTCATCTTTGTTTGCTCATTTTCTAGGTATTCCTCGCGAGTCCTTGGGTACTCCTATATATGTGTCCACGCTAGTGGGTGATTTTGTTGTGGTGGATCGGATTTACCTGTCCTGTATCATGACTATATGTGGTTATGAGACCAGAGCGGATCTTTTATTGCTCGACATGACCGACTTTAAGGCCATACTAGGCATGGACTGGTTGTCTCCATATCATGTCGTCCTTGATTACCACGCCAAGAGTTCTACCTTGGTGGTGCCAGAATTGCTTAGATTGGAACGGAAAGGTTCATCCATCAGTTCACCTGGCCGGGTTATATTTTTCTTAAAGGCTCGATGTATGGTCGAGAAGGATTCTTTGGCTTATCTAGCTTATGTTCAGGATACTGCTGTAGAGACTCTGATGATTGATTCAATGCCCGTGGTGCGGGATTTCACCAATGTATTTCCTTTAGATTTACCAGGCATGCCACCTGATCGTAATATCGAATTCAGTATTTATTTGGCCCCAGGTACGTAGCCTATATCTATTCCACCATACCGCATGGATCCGAAAGAGTTGAAGGAATTGAAAGAACATATTGGGGAGTTGCTAGCAAAAGGGATTTTTCAGACCGAGTGTATCGCCTTTAGGTGCACCAGTGTTGTTCATGAAGAAGAAGGATGGGACTATGCGAATATGCATTGATTACCGCCAGTTGAACAAAGTTACCATTAAGAACAAGTACTTGTTGCCACGTATCACCAGTTGTAGGATGATAGGGTGATCTCTAAGATCGACTTGAGATTGGGGTATCATCAGCTGAAGATTCGTTCTTCGGATATTCCGAAGACGGCTTTCCGGACTAGATATGGCCAATAATGAGTTTTTAGTGATGTTCTTCAGCTTGACCAATGCCCCGGTGGCATTTATGGATTTGATGAACTAGGTTTTCCGGTCATATATTGACTCATTTGTGATTGTCTTCATTGATGATATATTGATCTATTCGCATAGTATGGAGGAGCACGAGCAGCATTTGAGAGTTGTTCTTCAGACCTTGCTGGAACATAAGCTATATGCTAAATTTTCCAAGTGAGAGTTTTGGTTAGACTCTGTGGTATTCTTGGACCATGTTGTATCAGGCGAGGGTACTAAGGTAGATCTAGGAAGATCGAGGCATTCCAGAGTTGTCCTCGTCCTACCACAGTAACGGAGATCAGGAATTTCTTGGTGTTAGCAAGTTATTAAAGCCGGTTTGTGAAGGGCTTGTCATCTGGGATGGGATTCTCTCCAGTATTCTAATATCAAGTAATTTTCAATATCTACCTAGATGTATGCCACGTGTACAATTGAAGTTCAAAGGCTCTGATTTACTTTATGATTTTTAGAGTTTTCTATTTGCATTATTAAAAAATTATAGTTTATGTTTTATTTATTTATTAAATAGACAAAAAATGCTCGTTGCTGTAACAAAAAATGGTCCAGCTCATTCTTAATTAAAAAAAAGATCAATTTGTGAATCTTAATTTAAGAAAATTCTCATCATATCTATGTAGAAACAAGGTATGTTTTCTTTGGAAACTCAATTGAATTTTCTTCTACTAAGTGAATGTTCAGAAAATTGGCATCTAGAAAAATGAAACAAATGAGATTTTGGGTATTTTAAGAAAATGGTCTTAAAGTGTAATAATGTGTGTAAAGAAAATGACAACGTTGAAGAAGAGAACAAATTTAGTGGAGGAAGTTGAAGAAAATGGCGTAAAGTGATCATGTCACCTTTTGTTTTATTTTCTAATCATTATTTATTAATTAAGAAAATAGAAACATAATAACGAAATAATTAGTATAAAATAAATCTAGTCCATCGAAACTTTAGCTGCACACAAGCCATCATATATTTAATATATTGAGAATTACTGGACATTATATTACTGGAGGGGATATGCATCATCTATTGCAGCACCTTTGACTAGATTGACATAGAAGGGTGCTCCGTTTCGATGGTCCGATGATTGCAAGACAAGCTTTCAGAAGCTCAAGACCGCATTGACTACAGCACCGGGGTTAGTGCTGCCTTCCGGTTTAGGGATGTATACTGTGTATTGCAACGCGTCACGCATTGTCTTGAGTTGTGTATTGATGCAGGAGGGGTGAGTTATTGCATATTCTTCACGTTAGCTGAAGTCCCACGAGAAGAATTACACCGTACATGACTTGGAGTTGGCCGCGATTGTTATGCCCCATATTTTCGTACGCGAAAGTACGCCATAAATAAATTGATGAAAGCTCGGGAATGAGATTATCTTAAGATTATAAGCATTTTATACTATTTTATAACAAGCGATAAGTAAGTGTCAATAAGGATAAAGGGTACACGAATTAAAGAGAACGAGTTTCGTTGAAGATTGTCGATTTGGGATAAAATATGGGTCAAGCGATAATACGCGATAATTATGGACTAGTACCCTGCAAGGCACCATGTGACCATGGTAGTATGATGTATAAAGTATATTAAAAATAAATAAAATTTTTAAGTAATTTGAAATAATTTTTAATTATGCGGGTAATTAATTAATTACCGTATAATGGTACATTACCTAGTTAATTAATAATTAGTGGTGGAGTAATTGAAGTTTTGGATGAAGATTAAACTCAAAACGTGGCAGCAAGCCACTGTTAATCAAATGACTCTTAGTCATTGATTGATTAGGTGTCAAACAAATACAAACTACCTTACTCTTAGTCATTGTTGACTAATCAACTCTAACACCTTGCAAGAAATTTAGACGGATTTGTTATTGCAAAAGGAGTTTGCATATTTCTTGGGTAGACTGCAACCAGGCGTTGGAAAATTCCTCCAAGGTTTTCAACAAAATCTCTTAATTACAATACACTTCATCTCTAACATCCTCAAATACAAAACACCTTGAAACCAAGCATTAGAAATTCCTCGAAGGTGTTCAACAAAATTTCTTTCAACCAAACAATCCCAACGAGAATTATTAGCACCTTAGCAACGTAAAATTTTGCGTTCTAAAAAAGTATGGTGCAATCTTTTCCAAGAATATCATGCGAATTTTTCTCTACTCCAGGTATGTTAAGGCTACCCCTTCTTCCTTTTGGCATGATCTATACGACATAAACGAAAATAGAAATTGCACAACTTCCATAAATGACTATATTCATAGAAGTATTAGAGGTGCCTATTGTCACACCTCTTTTTTTTCCACCCGAAGAGGTATAAGGGAGTTTTTCCTATTTAAGTGACAATCGAAATGGGATTATTTTATTTAAAATTCAAAGTCGCCACTTGGGATAATTTATGGTGTCCCAAGTCACCGGTTTTAAATCCCGAATCGAAGAAAGATTGACTCTGTTTTGCAGTCCGCAAACATAGAAATTCGGGTAAGAAATTCTGTTAATCCGGGAGAAGGTGTTAGGCATTCTCGGGTTCTGTGGTTTTAGCACGGTCGCTTAACTATTAATATTGGCCTAATTATCTGATTAATCACATATTTTAAACCTACATTAATTTTTTAACTTTAACCACTTTTAGTTATTTAAGAAATTATTTCAAGGTTATTTAAAATACACTGTAAGCCACGCTGCATAAAGTGCACCTGTGAGTCACGACACGTTCTACTTAACCTTGTTGGAAATTAGAACCGTATCACATGAAATGTATCCCCAGATTTTAGTAGTAGCCATGATAATTATATAATTAATGCGCCTAAAGCAAACTACGAAGTTCATTTTTAATATCTAAATTATAACATTCGTGAGGGCCATAGATGTTTTATTTTGCTTATGGCACGCCTCAAGTCTCTTTCTTCAAGTGTGATTTCTTGATCTAGTTTTATGAGGGTCATAAATCATAGGTCTTGTTTTATATGGCACACCTCAATTTATTAAAGGGAAAGCGTTCAACGACATGAATTATGAGTATTCACACATCCTCACGGTTAACCCAAAGTTTTATGACAAAATAAATTACAAATGAAGTATTTGAAATTAACACATGCTTCTAACTTTCTGAGGCATTAGGCAAAATAAAAACAAACTGTCACGTTATTTTTTTTTAAAAGACGGTCTTTGAAAGCTGTTGGGCTCAAAACAGGCCCACAAACAACAGAGCCAAGGACGAGCACTCCCCGGGCCTGGCTATGACCAGGCTGTCCCATTTGACTAGGATTGGGCTCGAAGGACTCTTTATTGATCCAATGGCGACAAAATGTCACATTTAACCAACTGACTACTAGACAACCAAATTTCACTATAACAACCCCAAAGGGCCATGCACCAATGGAAGGACGTTACTTAGATTGAAATATGGCAGAATAAACAAGGGAAAACAACAATCTAACTATTTTCATGGCATATCATTTCATACATTAGCATACTTTAATCAAATATCTAGGAAATGAACTTGAATTTATTACTTCTAGAACGCTAATGATTCGATATCATCATAGCTAAATAGACAAGCAAATCATAGCTTCATGCGAGCAAAACATCAAAGTACATAGAACTTCCAATCAGATCCCAAAACCGAAACTCACATACACAAATGGACTACCCAGACTACTAGATTTTAGTTCATGCTTGGAAGGAAATCGTGCAATCGAGCTAAACATCAAAGAAAATTTCACAGAATACGGCCAATGTGACAAATAGGACAACTAGTGTATACATTTGAGCTGAACTATAACATGTTGAGAAGAAGATAAGAAGAAGAAAGAAAAGCAACATAACAAATCAAAAGAAACATCAGAATCCTATTTCAGTCTACATTTCACGTGATGTTTGGGCATGATATCAACAGGTGATCTAAAGCTTCATGTATAACATTAAAATGTTCATCAGTACATACTGTTACTACAAAGATAAATAAAGAGCTTTGAGAATCAACTTAAAACAACACCCAGCTAATAGGTACAGTAGCAGAGATCATCAATAAAAAAGCAAATCAAACAGCTCCAAAATCCAGCAACTTCAGCTTAGGAATTTAGAAAATCCTCAGCGAATACCACTTCCAAACTTTGTTATCTTTCAAAGAAAAAGAAAATCTATCTCAAAACTGTACTAGAAAGTTTCTGCCGTTTTTCTATTCTTTCATTCTCTGATCTCCTCCCCTCAAATTCATGGAAATGAGACTCTTATAGAGGGGAATTAGGGCAGCAGAGATTGATTTTTCTTTTCTTTATTACCCCTTCCCCCAATTTTCACTTTTTCATTTCAGACCTTGAGATTTAAGTATGTTTGTTAAACCACCCCATTCCCATCTTTCTAGAAACTTCCTAGTTAGTTAGGAAAATCCCCTCAAGTTAAAATCCGCAAATTAACCTCCTAGTGCTTAAGAATTTCCTCAGAACCAAACCTTATTATGGGCTCAAAACAACTGAAATTGTCGGGCCTGCCTATCACACAAACAGGCCCAAACTTGAACCAAATCAAACAGACTGATTAATTGGCCCAAAAAACAGCATACAATTATACTAATCTAACATATGCATTTGACTAATTAATCATGCAATTACGCTAATAATCTATCTTAATTGAACTAATCAAAACAATTATTAACACTTAACCGAGGAATCAACCAACAGAAAAAGAAACAAGTAAAAAGGGAAAGAGGAGTACATTGATTTGGCCGGACATGAATGGACAAAACATAGATACTCGACAAACGATGAAAGAGACGAAACTTGGTTGGTCAGTGGTAGCTTGGCCGGGATCCGATGACTTCAAAATGGGTCAAAACTAATGCAAAACGATTGCTCTTATCAAGAGCAATCGATTCAAATGGGTATTGACTTAAATCGAACAAAATACTCCAAACAATTTGCACAAGGTCGAACTAGGGTTCTTCTGGGCGCTTAGATCTGAAATTCACCGATTTTGGTGGGATTTCTAATGTAACTGAAAGGAAATGTGAGATGAGGGAAGTGTGGGGATTGTTTGGTTAGAATATGGAGGTGTTTGGGATGGCGCCGCCGGCTGGTGAGGTTTTGGGGATTTGGGGAGGCTGGGTTCGATTAGGGTTTGGTAGGTTAGAGAATGAGAGATGAAATTGGGGGGGGGGGTAACCGGTTCCGACACCTTTATATACGGGGGACCTGAGTTCCGGTCCATTGGATCTTGGATCTCATTGATCCAACGGTTGAGATGGGAGGGGGCCAAAACGGGGCCGTTTTTTTTAAAGGGGAGGGTTTGGACGAGGTTAGTGATTGGGCTTGGGTTGGAATGGATCCTGGGCGGGATTTGGGGGGTGAATGGGGTTTGGGCTTGAGCTTAATTTTGCCCAATTTACACAACCTTTCCTAATTCCTTTTTTCCAATTTTCCTTTAACTAAAAATTTAATAATAAATAATAAAAAAACCTAAATTAAACCTTAAATTAATTTAAATTGTAAAACTACCCACTTTTTCTACAAATTATAAAAGGTCTTTAATCCTAAAATAGAAAAGGAAAAAATACTATTCTAAGATTAAAACTAAAAATACCAAAAAAAAATGAACCATTTTTGTGATTTTCACTTTAATAAAACAAATAATTAACTAAATAATCCCAAAAATGTAAAGACAAATCCTACATGATATTTTTGTATTTTTCATGATTTTAGCAAATAAATATGCAAAAAAAAAAATTCAAACAATTAACAAAAAAATCGTATGAAAAATCTATAAAAATTCCAAATAATGGGAAAAATTTTTTTTCTTAGATTTTATGGGAGTAATCCCCTATAGGGCAAAAATCATATGCTCACAGCTGCCCCTCTTTGCTCGGAAACACGATGAGTTTTCGTGCAAAGATAAAGTGAGCAGATACGAATGATTTTTGCCTCTTCGAATACTCCGTGGGGAGCATTTTTTGAAAGATTTGACCGCACCTTGCTTCCGAGGTTGCCTACATATCCTTTGCTATAAAGAAACCAGGTCAGTGTAGTTCGGGAAGTTTCGGTAGCTGGGACTACCAGGAAGCTGTGATTTCATTGTTGCTGCCGTTGCTACTGCTTGTTGAACTCCTTATTACACCAAGACAAAATAAAAGAAGCTAGGATAAACTATGATCTATGAATTACAAGAATCATATCTATATTTTCAAACTTGATCTCGCAGTTTCTGCTGCCCTGCTGACTTATACTTTTCAGGTGAGCTTCCTTTGTTGCTTATTTGAATTGCTTTCTGAAGTGAATTCCTTTATTCTCCAGGTGGCGCCTGATTGCCAGCATTTGAACTGTATTCCCGTGTTCTCCGGGTGGGTGCCTAATTACCAAAACTTGAATTGTATTCCCTTTGTTAACTTAAACTGTTTTCCCTTGAAACCTGTGTCATCTTACTTTGAAACTTGAATTGCTTTCCTTATTCTCCAGGTGGGAACCTGATTACCAAACTTTAACTGTATTCCCTTGCTCTCTAGGTGGGCGCTTGATTGCCAAAACTTTAACTGTATTCCCTTGCTCTCCAGGCGGGCGCTTAATTGCCAAAACTTTAACGGTATTCCCTTGCTCTCCTGGTGGGCGCCTGATTTCCAAAACGTCAACTGTATTCCCTTTCTCTCTAGGTGGGCGCCTGATTTCCAAAACATCAACTGTATTCCCTTGCTCTACAGGTGGGCGCCTGATTGCCAAAACTTGAACTTGCCTTTCCTCGAATCTTGACTTGTTTTCCCTTGTTCTCCAGGTGGGCTCCTGATCGCTGAACTTGACACGCCTTCCTCTGAACATTGCTGCTTTCCCTTTGTTCTCCAGGTGAGTGCCAAATTTCCAACACTTGTGCTGATTTTCCTCGAAACTTGACGTGTTTTCCCTTTCTCTCCAGGCGGGCTCCTGATTGCTGACCTTGAACCATCTTCCTTTGAACATTGTTGCTTTCCCTTTGTTCTCCAGGTGGGTGCCTCATTTCCAACACTTGCACTGTCTTTCCTCGAAACTTGACTTGTTTTCCCTTGTTCTACAGGTGGGTTCCTGATTGTTGAACTTGAACCATCTTCTCTTGCTACTTGGAATTGTTTTCCTTAGAAACTTGCACCATTTTCTCTTGCTCTCCAGGTGGGCGCCTGATTGTTGAACTCGCATCGTTCTCCTTTGAAACTTCAGTTGTTCTCTCTTGTTCTCCAGGTGGGCGCCTGATTGCTGAGCTTGACCCGCTTTCCTTTGAACTTGTATTGTCTTCCCTAAAACTTGAGCTGCTTTCTATTCTTGAAACTCGTGTTGTCCTCCCTGGTTCTTCAGGTGGGCACCTGATTTCAACAAAAACAGACAAAACAAAAGAAATATTTCTACCCCAGTTTGATATTGGGAACATCTATGAGTGTTATACGCTTTTTGTTATCAAAACAAATTCTAAACTAAATTACTTTATCCTTAAAATTTTAAACCAAGCCTCATCTCAAAAGTGAAAACTTAAATTCCAAATTATACTTCCCAAAATTAGACCTCTCGTTAGACCTTGTCATTAGCGAGGGTCGCAAAACTTTACTAAATCTTGTTATCCAAGAGGGTACTGGAACTTACTGTCGAGCCTGTCTAGCACTAGCTTTCCTCATGGAGGGTTTCTCCAAAACAAACAAAATTTTCTGCCCATGTTTCAATCAAAGAAAAATCTTGTCAGTTTGAAAGTGTGGTGGTTAGTTTGCGGCATTCTTGATAAAGGTGGCCCTTTCGCTACTGTGCTTTGCTTGGACTGGCCGTCTTGAACTGGCCAAGAATTGTTTGCCTTCCTGACTGAATTTCAACCACAGGACCCTGAATGACCTGAATGCTCTACACCCAACCTGTTGTTTCAATATTTTTGTCCTTCCAATTTGAACCTCTGTATCTTCCCCAAAATTTACAAACCACTCGACCGCCTAAACTTTCGTTAACACCTTATTTTTCACTTTCGCATCATGCTATTTCTAGTATGATATGGCCGCACTTTGCTTTGTGCGATTTTGGAAGTTGGTAGTAAGCTTTGAAATCCTTTCTTACTTGCTCAAATAAGGCTGGCATTGGAAAAAACTTACAGAGATAAACCCAAAAGAAATAAAATGCAATGACTTCGAGAGTTGTAAGTCGGGAATAAAAATCAAAACAGAAGGACTGTTTAAGGAAGTAAAGAAAAAGGGACTTATCTGAGTGAAGCTGCTGGAACCAATGATCATGACATGCACTTCGGATTAAACAACATAGTCCACTCAGTCAATCCTTTTCAGTCTTCACACTTTATGCTTGGGTTCCCATAATCCGATTCCGTTGAAAAGTCAACAACCTTATTTGGCTTGCGGTGCCCTGAATGGTTTTCACCAGCAAACCTCTTTCATTTATTCATCTCTCTACTCACCGTCTTCTTACGGTGCTTGTGAGGGTTTTCACCAGTAAGACTCTCTCATCTTTTCATTTCTCTCAGCTTTCCATCGCCTTACGGTGTCTGTGAGGGTTTTCAATAATAAGACTCTTTCGTTTTTCATTTTCCTACTTAGACCGGAGTGTTTCCCCTGATATGAATCACACCTCTACTTGCTCGACTTGACATCTCTCGAAGACTGATCGGAAGGTCTTTCTTTGGACCGTAATGTGGGCTTTCGGATAGGGTTAGAAAGAAAGGATATCACAAAGGCTCAAAACAGCTTGAATGGGTTCAAAATTACAACTTTTGGAATCAGATATCTTACAACAATCACAACTTTTACCCCAGTTTCTTTGCTTGGGGACTTTTGAATTTATATTTTGATGGGACCGAACCGTAAGGCTGCCTACGTATCCTTAAAAGGAAACAGGTTGAACATAGTTCATGTGACTACTTTTTGTTACTATTTTCCCTTTTTTTCTTTTCTTTTCTTTTTCTTTTTCCTACTTTTTTTTTCTTTTTTTCCTTTTTTTTCCTTTTTTTCCTCTTTATCTCTATTTTCTTTTTCTCTTCTTTACTTACCTTTTGCGTTTATATTTCTGAATTTCACTACTAATTACAAAAGAGGAGTATGAAAGGAAATAAAAAAGTCTCGAAGGGGTAACAAAGGATAAAGTGTTTAGATAGAAGAACAAAACGCCTTCGTCATTCCAATCTTCAAAATATGCCAAGTACAAACAACAATCTAGACAAACCAAAGAAATCATACATAATATCTTTTGACTGCATCAGAATTGATAGCCATATCTACACATTTGCCTTCTATATCTGTTAAATATAAAGTACCATTGGACAACACTCTCGTTATGATGAGTGGCCCCTGCCAATTTGGGACGAACTTGCCTTTCGCTTCAGCCTGATGTGGAAGGATGTGTTTCAATACTTGTTGACCCACTTCAAACTTCCGCGGACGCACCTTCTTGTTGTATGCTCTTTCCATTCTCTTTCGATACAACTGGACATGACACACTACTGCCAATATTTTCTCATCAATCAAACTCAATTGCTCCAAACCGGTTTTGACCCACTCATAATCATCAATTTCGGCCTCAGCAACAATCCGAAGGGATGGGATTTCAACATCCGCGGGTATCACTACTTTAGTGCCATATACCAATAAATAAGGAGTTGCACCTACTGAAGTGCGAATAGTAGTGCGATAACCCAACAAAGCAAAGGGCAACTTTTCGTGCCATTGCCTAGAACCCTGCACCATTTTCCGAAGTATCTTCTTTATATTCTTGTTGGCTGCCTCAACTGCTCCATTCGCCTTGGGGAGGTACGGGGTGGAATTTCGATGCGTAATCTTAAACTGTTGACATACCTCTTTTATCAGATGACTGTTAAGATTTGCACCATTATCTATGATGATCACCTTTGGGATTCCGAACCGACAAATGATATTTGAATGAACAAAATCGACCATTGCCTTCTTGGTCACAGATTTGAAAGTTTTAGCTTCAACCCACATAATTAAATAGTCAATGGCCACCAGAATGAACCTGTGTCCATTGGATACAGCTGGCTCAATTGGTCCGATGACATCCATACCCTAAGCAACAAAGGGCCATGGTATGGACATTGTGTGTAATTCAGATTGCGGGGAATGAATCAAATCTCCATGTAATTGGCATTGATGATACTTGCACACAAAACTGATACAGTCTCGCTCCATGGTAAGCCAATAATAACCAGATTGAAGAATTTTCCTTGCCAGAATATACCCACTCATATGCGACCCGTAAACTCTGGAATGCACTTCAGTCATGATGGTCGTGGCTTTTCTAGCATCTATGCATCTTAACAATCCAAGATCTGGAGTTCTTTTGTACAAAACTCCTCCACTGAAGAAAAATTCGCTTGCCAAACGTCGAATTGTTCTCTTTTGATCCCCCGTGGCCTGTATCGGGTATACCTCTGACCTGATGTACTCCCTAATATCGTGGAAACAAGGTTCACCGTCAAGTTCTTCTTCCACCGTGTTACAGTAAGCATGCTGATCGCGGACCTGAATATGCAAAGGGTCAACATAAGCCTTATCTGGATGATGTAACATCAACGACAGAGTAGCCAAAGTGTCAGCAACCTCATTGTGGATCCTAGGGATATGCCGGAACTCCACTAGTCTGAACCGCTGATAGAGATTCTGCAGACATTGATGATACGGTATGAGTTTCAAATCTCGGGTCTCCCATTCTCCCTGGATCTGATGAACTAACAGATCTGAATCTCCCAAAACCAGCACTTCCTGGACTCCCATGTCCACAGACAACCTTAATCCCAAAATGCACACTTCATATTCGGCCATGTTGTTGGTACAATAGAAACAAAGCTGAGCCATGACGGGGTAGTGGTGCCCCGCTTCAGAGATGAGTAAAGCTCTTATTCCAATGCCTTTCATATTAGCAGCCCCATCAAAGAGGAGTTTTCAGCCGGGCTTTACATCCTTTCTGACCTCATCAATATGCATTACCTCTTCATCAGGAAAGTAAGTCTACAAATGTTCATATTCTTCATCCACCGGGTTCTCGGCTAGGTGATCGGCCAAAGCTTGGGCTTTCATCGCCGTCTGAGTCACATATACTATGTCAAACTCTGTGAGCAAGATATGCCACTTTGCAAGCCTTCTTGTGGGCATGGGCTTCTGAAAGATATACTTTAGAGGATTCAGGCGAGAAATGAGGTAAGTAGTGTAGGATGACAAATAATGCTTCAACTTTTGTGCTACCCAAGTCAAGGTGCAACATGTCCTCTCAAGGGTAGTATACTTAACCTCATAAGATGTGAACTTCTTGCTGAGATAATAGATGGCTTGCTCTTTCCTACCAGTGATGTCATGCTGACCCAGCACAGAACCAAGTGAGTTATCCAGGACGGTCAAATAAAGAATCAAAGGTCTCCTTGGTTCCGGCGGGACCAACACAAGTGGATTCGACAAATACTCTTTGATCTTGTCAAATGCTTCCTGGAACTCATCAGTCCATTTGACCACGACATCCTTCTTTAGAAGCTTAAAGATGGGCTCACAAGTTGTTGTGAGCTGAGCAATGAACCTGCTAATGTAGTTCAGCCTCCCTAGCAGACTCATTACCTCGGTCTTGTTCCTTGACGGTGGAAATTCCTAGATAACTTTGATCTTTGACGGATCCAACTCAATGCCCCGTCGACTGACTATGAACCCCAACAGTTTCCCAGATGGAACACCAAATCCACACTTTGCAGGGTTGAGCTTAAGATTGTACCTGCAGAGCCTTTGAAAAAACTTTCTCAAATCTCTGTCATGGTCAGATTGCTTCCTGGACTTTATGATCACATCATTCACGTAAACCTCAATCTCCTTGTGTATCATGTCATGGAATATGGTTGTCATCGCCCTCATGTAAGTTGCCCCAGCATTTTTCAAAGTAAAGGGCATGACCCGGTAGCAATATGTTCCCCACGACGTGATGAATATCATCTTTTCCGCATCTTCATCATCCATCAAAATCTGATGATACCCCGCATAACAGTCCACAAAAGACCCAATCTCATGCTTGGCATAGTTATCAATCAAAATGTGGATATTCGGCAATGGGAAATTGTCCTTTGGACTTGCTTTGTTGAAGTCACGGTAATCAACACACTCTGGTCTTACCATATTTCTTTGGTATAGGCACAACATTGGCTAACCACGTGGGATACCGCATGACCCGAATGACCTTTGCATCAAACATTTTTGTGACTTCTTCTTTGATCTTCACACTCATGTCAGTTTTGAACTTTCTCAACTTCTGCTTAACGGGAGGGAATGTTGGATCAATTGACAATTTGTGGACCACCAAATCGGTACTCAAACTTGGCATGTCATAATACGACCATGCAAAAATATCCTTATATTCTAGTAATGCTTTAATTATTTCTTCCCTGATTTGCGGTTCAAGATGGACACTTATCTTAGTTTCTCCGACATTATCTGGATCCCCTAGATTGATTGCTTCCGTTTCATTCAGATTAGGCTTGGATTTTTCTTCAAAATGACTTAGTTCCTTACTAATCTCTTCAAAAGCCTCATCCTCATCATATTCTGATTCATCATCACACTCTATTTCTTGGATTATTATTTCAGAATTAGATTGCCTTTTAAGACTTGGCAGAAGATTCCTCATGCATGTCATGTCATTGAAACCAGCATAAAAAGAACTGTACAGAGAAGAAAAGAAAACAAAAAATAAAACTATCAGGAATGATGGAAAAGTGAAATTGCATTTCATTGAAAATAAAGGATAACAGGGTTTGTACATCAACGAGCGGAAAATAAAAATCTGGGTCACAACCCTAGAATGACCCAAATAGAAAGGAAAACAAAACAAACTACCAATACTCCTTCTGAGTAGGGAGATGAGTAGCCTTCCAATTGTTAAGCTTTACATTTGGCCTGACGAACTACACGTCCGGTTTGCTAGAACCTTCTCCAACTTCTACCATGTTCACAGCATCAAACAACATTTGGAACTTTTCAATTAACTCTTTATCAATGTCAACCACAGAACTTGGAACAGTCCTCACTGGGCGTATCTTGGCACCGGGCTTGACAAAAGATCTGGAGAGATGCGGGATAGGCTTCGGAAGTTCCCACGCCTTCTGTTTCAACCTTTTAGCCCTTTTCACTTTTGCCTTGGTAGGTTTGAATCCAAGGCCGAACGTACCCAAGTTTTCAGGGAGGGACACTGGCTGTTTGATACCCTGCAAGGATGCACCCAGACCTTTACCTGGCACAAAGCCATTTTTCAGCATTTCATAGGCCACCATGATGGATGCAGAAGTTATCTTTGGAGTTGGAATACATTTCCCTTCTGGAACCTTCTCGACCGACACTATTTCAGAAACTTGATAGACCCAAGTTCCTTTGTTATCTTCAACCTCAATGAACGGGACATAGGCATCACTATGAGCACACAAATTCTCCTCACCATACACGACAATCTCCTGCCTATCCCACTCGAACTTGACCATCTGGTGCAAAGTGGATGAGACTGCCTTGGTGGCATGAATCCAAGGTCGACCTAACAGCAAATTTTAAGAGACGGCTACGTCTAGCACCTGGAACACCATGGTGAATTCCACCGGTCCTATTGTCAATTCAAGCACTATATCACCAACTGAGTCTTTTCCTCCACCATCAAAACCTCGGACGCATATGTTGTTTTTGTGAATCCTCTCATCATCAACTTTCAACTTGTTCAGAGTAGAGAGAGGGTAGATGTTTGCACTAGAACCATTGTCAACTAATACCCTGGTGACCACAGAATCTTCACATTTCACCCTAAGATAGAGAGCTTTGTTGTGTTCATTACCTTCCACAGGCAACTCGTTATCAGAGAAAGTGACTCTGTTCACCTCAAATATTTTGTTAGCGATCTTCTCTAGATGGTTCACTGAAATTTTGTCGGCGACATGAGCCTCGTTTAGAATTTTTATCAGGGCCCGATGATGCTCGTCTGAATGGATCAGCAATGATATCAAGGAAATCTGAGCAAGTGTCTTTGTCAACTGCTCCACTATGGAGTAATCTTGTACATTCATTTTCCTCAAGAACTCCTCTGCCTCTTCTTCAGTGACTTCTTGTTTTACTAGAACTGGATTATATCTTGATGTTTTAGCTTTCCTCAACTCTTCCGGAGTAAAGCATCTCCCCAAACGAGTTAATCCCTGGGCCTCATTGACTTCTTCTTTCACTTCCTTTCCCTTATAGGTCACTATCACCCATTCATAGTTCCATGAGATAGCCTTGGTGCTGATTGCCGGCAACTGGGTTACAGGCTTGATGATGACAGGATCCGTACGGGCACCCTCTACAATTATGACAGGCTTATTTGCCAATCCTGGCACAACCACTTTTGACTTTTCTTGTTTTGCTGCATCATCACTTGGGGATCTTTTCTTAACTACCACAGATGGCTCACCTTTGTCATGCTCAACTTGTTCACTAATCCTTCAACCGTTGGTTTTTTTAGTGGCTTGACCTCGCTAGACTGAATCATCATAACGGGTTGTGAGGGCTTTTTGGGCTCCCCCTTTGTGTTCTATCTTGATCATGTTTGTTTCCTCATAGGTTGGCAATGGGTTCTAATTGATGTTGGGTGCCTCTGGAGTCTGGACCTCAATCTGGTTTGTGTCGATGAGCTCTTGGATGGCATTTTTCAAGTGCCAGCACTTCTTCGTATCGTGCCCCGGAGTACCAGAACAATATGCACAGCACAAGGAGTAATCAAGATTATTTGGAGGAGGGTTCGACAACTTCGACTCAATTGGCCTCAGCATATACAACTGCCTCAATCTCTGGAACAAACTGGTATAAGACTCCCTACAACCTCTCATTTTTGAATACTGGATTGGGTCGGAAACCTGGGCCGGCAGGGTTTCGGTAGGCTCGTGGGGGTGGGTAAGCATTTTGTGGAGCTGGGTAGGTGTTTTATGGGGCTAGGGCACGCCATTGTGCATAGGAAGGAGGTTGAGTATATGCCTGGGCGTGGTGGACAGAAATCTGAGGGTCTGGTGATGGGAAGTAATGTTGAGGTGGATTATATGGGGTTTGGGTGTAGGTTCGGTGATGGGGTCGAGGCTGGGTATAATGGTGTGATGTCCCCTCGGTCCAAACCATGATCCTGAATCAACTGTTGCCACATTTTCTTTCTTCTTCTTTCCGTTCACACCTCTAGTGCCGTTTTGAATGGCTTGGGTAATTGCTTTGATGGCCGAGTAGCTCATGATTTTGCTTGATTTAAGCCCTTCACCACCATGCCACCCATCTTTACTACCTCGTTGAAAGACTTGCCTATGGCCGTTATTAGATGGCCAAAGTAAGTAGGCTCCAGATCCTGCAGAAAGTACTCCACCATTTTCCTCTACTTCATCGGGGGTTAACTCTTGCCGCTTGTTCTCTCCAGCGAAAACCGTATTCCCTGAAACTTTCACTAGGATTATTCTCAATCTTAGTTAGAGACAAACGGTCTGGGATGATCTCGATGTTTTATTGGAAATGACGAGCGAATGCTTGGGCCAAATCGTCCCAGGTATACCATCTGTCGTGATCCTGACCAGTGTACCACTCCAATGCCGCTCCACTCAGACTTTGGCTAAAGTACGCCATCAACAACTCATATTTCCCACCAGCTCCTCTCATTTTACTACAAAATCACCTCAAATGGGCCACCGGGTCTCCGTGCCCGTCATATAGATCAAATTTAGGCATCTTGAATCCCACCGGCAACTGAACATCGGGAAATAGACACAAATCCTTGTAGGCTATGCTCACCTAGCCTCCCAATCCCTGCATGTTTCTGAATGACTGTTCCAGGCTTCTTACATTCCTGAACATCTCCTCCTGCTCTGGGTTTTTAGGTGGTTTCTCAGTTTTAGCTGGGAGGTCAAAACGAGGAGTGTAGGAGTAATGTTCTGGGGCCTTGAAAGTAGGTTGTGGGGGATAGTATTGGTTATCTTGGGTCTAGAATAAGGGCTCATAAGAGGATCGATGGAGTGTAGCGGGTGGGGGTGCCATGAAAATAGGGGTGGCTGGTGGAGGGGGATATGAGATTGGTTTGGGTGGTGGAGCTTGTGGGGTTTGGGAAGTGGTGCCTTGATAGTGGTGGTAATAGGGGAAGGCTGGAGATGAATCAACAGTGGGAGGTTCTTGGAATTGAGCTAGTGGCGGGACAAAAGCAGGCTTGGCAGGATATGATGCTGGTAGATGCCCTTTCATCCTTTCCTGGTACATCTCTGTCATTTGGTGTTTCAACTTATATAACTCCTCTTTCAGATTAGCATCAGTCTCTTCCCCCTCTCTTGACGGATCAATAACACTTGCATCCAGTTCTTAGTTAGCCCTGATCAACTTGTCTTTGGACCTGGTGTTGTATGGGTGAGTTGCCAGAATGCCAAACAAACTAACCACATGCCTTAAGTTGGTGACAACAAACAAACTTGTTAGCGATTAAAAGCATAGCAGATAGGCAATCGCACATTGGGGATGCAATGCACCTAAGTAGTTAACCATTTCTATTATGCATTTGTTCGGCTGCTTGCGTCATCCCGGCTTTCACTAATTTCCATTTTGCAATTTCTTTTTTCTTTTTTTTTCTTTTTTTTTCATTCTTGTTTTTCTTTGTTTGGTTCTTGTTTTTTTTTTCTTTTATTCTCTCATTTTTCCTTCTCTTGTTTTGCCATTATTTCTTTCCCACAGTTTTCTTGTTTTCTATTTTTTTTCTTCTTTTTCTCTTTTATTTCACGGTTATGATCGAATCCTATGGGGACTGCCTACGTATCATAACGCTGCATGAATCAGTACAAGCGTAGTTCTGGGGATAAGTGTAAAATAAAAGAAAGATACAATTTTTGGGTTTTCAAAAAATATTTTTAAAAAAATAAAAGCAAAACATCCTGGTTACAACGACTTCTCCTACAGAATTTAATCATAAAAACTAATAGACCCGAAAAAGTGGACTTACAGATTCTAACAGAAAAATGAAAATACGGACTCGAACATGGAGTAACAGACTCTGGAAGAAAGGTGAAAATACAGACTCGAATGAAGATCATGAATACATAAGTGCCTCAATTACTTCTCCAGGGGCCCGCGGGACATCAGTCCGTCTCGCCGCGGGCCTATACGCCATATCTTCTTAAAGGCAGAATAGGTCATCCATAATCTGACGGACAAAAATTATAACGGAAGCGAAGAACATAGACCTGGTCATGTCTTCACATTCATTGCACTTCATCATAATGTAATCAACAATCCTTCTAACCCTTTCCCTGATAATACCCTTCCCCCCTTCGTCGGCAGCGGCCTGTACACTTTTGTCAAATATAAGATCTCGGATTTGCCCCTCCAATCTACTTATTGTGGCTCTGTAGCTTTCCTCTTTTGTCAACCAATCCCATTGCTCATGCACTCCGTCAGTGAATTGTTGGACATGGGGCCTTTTGGCGGGCCGTTCGGGCTCTTGATGGACTTGAGACCTTTTGCCGTACCAAGTTGTGTAACTAGGCTCCAACTCGCCTCTGGACAAATCCTGTACTTGAGTCTTTGGCTCTAGGAACCTACATTTATGCCAAATTCGATGCACCCTTTCTTCCGGGAAAGCAGCTTTTGGTCCCAGTTCGATGACCCGCCGACTCAAATCCTCATCATGCGGGATAGTCTGGTACCTGCCTAGCTAGCGTAGAACTCTGTGTGGGGCATAAGGCTGAATGCTCCGGAGACCCATCAATAGAAAAAAACATACTTCGGCCGACATGTAAATGACTTCACTAACTGGGAGCCACCCGAAGGTCCACTAAATCTTGCTTGTAGTCAGGGAGCTCAAATGTGCAAACCATGCTTCCGTACCATCCGGAAACTCATAGCCCTCCACCCGATTTTCATGGTTTTCAATGCATTTAAGACCGGTCATGCCACAGTTCATGTACCCCGGACGGTGGCAGAGGTGTTCCTCCATCCAGAGTTGTAGAATCATATTGCACCCCTCAAAAAACTTTCCTCTTTCTCGGAAAACAGTTATAGCTCGGTAAATCTCCGCCAAGATCATCGGTACAATGGTGCTATTAGCCTTTTTAGTCATGAAGTTAGCTATTCCCACAAGCCCCAATTCTATGTTTCCATCATTTCTTGGGCAAATTAAAATGCCCAGGAATGCCACTATAAAAGCTAGTCCCCGTCGAGCTTCCCACTTATCTTTTTTCCCCGAATGAGTAAGACTGGTATCTGGAATCTCAAAACACCGGGGATTCTCGTAACGTTGGTACAAGAAGTAGAATGTGCAGAATCCCTCAGCCAAATTTCCGTCTTTAACTTCCCGACGAATGCTTAGAACATTCAGAAACTTATGAGGAGTCACAGTTCTAGGTGCCACTGGGTATTGATTTCTAAGATTCCCACTAAAATCAGTGTAGCCCGCTATTTCCTCAAGCATAGGGGTCAGCTCAAAATCAGCAAAATGGAACACATGATGTGCTGGGTCCCAAAAGGGTATCAAAGCCTCAATTATATCCTTCCTCAGCTTAATCTTCAAAAGACTAAGACCGCCCAAAGCTTTTATCACAGTATCTTGGCTGACTTCCCCTAAATCATTCTACCACATATGGTATTCTAACGGGATTTCCTCGAGAACTGTGAAAGGTTCATTTTCAATCGTGCTCATCCTACACATTTATTTAAAGTGATTGGTTAAAAGACCATTATTTACTTTGACTCAAGAGAAAAATACCAATTTTCAAAAACTGCAATTTGAAACAAAACACTTTTGCGAATACAGCCCTTCAGCGCCTCAAGAAAGAAAATTGTAGGGTTGTGTTTGCTAATCAACCAAAATCTGAAAGAGGACCTTAGGTGGCTATTCTTGCAAAAGCATCCTTCCGGTGCCCTTTTGGGGCATTTGGATATTTTGGACAAGAACGACACTACCTAATTTATTTACGACAAAATAGCGACACCTCATATTTTTTGGGGTTATTTTTGCAAAAATGGTGTTGGACCCGATGAGGGTTGCCTATGTATCCCACATCCGGTGAGAATCAAACTTCCATAGTTCGGTCAATTTTGACGCAACAGAAAACATAACCATTTGAAATAGCTTTTTTCCTTTTTTTAAAAAATTTTCGCAGAGTTTCAGGATATTTTGGACACTAGGTTTTTTCACAGGCGGATATTTTCCTCTCTCTCACCTCAATTTGGTTTTTCTCCATTTTTTCCTATGCTAAAAGCCGATCAACATGCAATCCGAATCAAATAAATGTGCAAGTAGAAAGTAAAATGCATCAGGGTGGTCTTTTCATTTCGGGTACACTTGTCCTAGACGGATCTAACCCCTATGTTGAGTCCCCAAAGTCAAATGCACGTTATGCAAACAAGCATTCCTACTAGGGATCCGACATGAGGCTATGTTATATTAGTTTTGAAAACCTGGGTTTATTTGTTCTAGACCTGCCTTACCCGAGCGGACAACTCGAGCTGAGGGGGCAGCGTACCGGGAATACAGAAGCTTTACTGGCTTTGCACCTTGTCCGAACCTCGTTCTAAAATTGGGATATGACTCTAACAGAAGAGAAGCTACACGATGTGCACCCTTCTCAAATGATTTAGAAGACTCAGAGAGAGGAGGGATGCGTAATAATTTATATACAATTCAACAATATCAAAGCGGTAAAAAGCAACATTCGGTACATTAGGCCCAAACATGTAAATAAAATCAGAAAATAAACAAAGCCAAATATAATAATTATTCTAATCTCAATTCTTGAACCCTGAACCAGAGATTCTGGGTTCTTGTCCCCAGCTGTCACAACTCCTTTTTCCTACACCCGGAAGGGGTATAAGGGAGTTTTTCCAATTTAAGTGACAATCGAAGCGGGATTATTTTATTTAAAATTTATAGTCGCCACTTGGGATAATTTATGGTGTCCCAAGTCACCGGTTTTAAATTCCGAATCAAGGAAAGATTGACTCTATTTTACAGTCCGCGAACACAGAAATCCGGGTAAGGAATTCTATAAACCCAGGAGAAGATGTTAGGCATTCCCGGGTTCCGTGGTTTTAGCACGGTATCTTAACTATTAATATTGGCCTACTTATCTGATTAATCACATATTTTAAACCTAAGTTCATTTTTTAACTTTAACCTCTTTTATTTATTTATGGAATTATTTCAAGGTTATTTAAAACACATAGTAAGCCACGCTACATGGAATGTACCTATGAGTCACGACACGTTCTATTTAACCTTGTTGGAAATTAGAGCCGGGTCACATGAAATGTACCCCCGGATTTTAGTAATAGCCATGATAATTATATAATTAACGCACCTAAAGCAAACTATGAAATTTATTTTTAATATCTAAATTATAACATTCGTGACGACCATAGATATTTTATTTTGCTTATGGCACGCCTCAAGTCTCTTTCTTCAAGTGTGATTTCTTGATCTAGTCTTACGAGGGCCATAAATCATAGGTCTTGTTTGATATGGCATACCTCAATTTATTAAAGGGAAAGCGTTCAACGACATGTATTACGAGTATTCACGCATCCTCAAGGTTAACCCAAAGCTTAATGACAAGATAAATTAGAACTAAAGTATTTGAAATTAACACGTTATTGTTTTTTTTTTTAAAAAAAGATGATCCTTGAAAGTTGTTGGGCTCAAAACAGGCCCACAAAAACTAGAGCCAAGGACGAGTACTCCCCAGCCCTGGCTAGATGCAGGCTGTCCAATTTGACTAGGATTGGGCCCGAAGAGCTATTTATTGATCCAATGGCGACAAAATGTCACCTTTAACCAACTGACTTCTAGACAACCAAATTTCACTATAATAGCCCCAAAAGTCCATGCACCAATGGAAAGACTTCACTTAGATTTAAATATGGCAGAATAAACAAGGGAATACAACAATCTAACTACTTTCATGGCATATCCTTTCATACATCAGCATACTTTAATCAAATAGCTAGGAAATGAACTCCAATTTATTACTTCTAGAACACTAATGATTCGATACCATCATAGCTAAATAGACAAGGAAATCATATATTCATACGAGCAGAACATCAAAGTACATAGAACTTCCAATCAGATCCCAAAAACGAATGGACTGCCTAGACTACTAGATTTCAGTTCATGCTTGGAAGGAAATCGTGAAATCGAGCTAAACTTCAAAGAAAATTTCACATAATATGGACAATGTGCCAAATAGGACAACTAGTGTATACATTTGAGCTGAACTATAACATGTTGAGAAGAAGATAAAAAGAAGAAAGAAAAGCAACATAACAAATCAAAAGAAACATCAGAATCCTATTTTAGTCTACATTTCACCTAATGTTTGGGCATGATATAAACAAGTGATCCAAAGCTTCATGTATAACCATAAAATGTTCATCAGTACATACCTGTTACAGCAAAGATAAACAAAGAGCTTTGAGAATGAACTTAAAACAACACCCAGCTAACAGGTACAGCAGTAGAGATCAACAATAAAAAACCAAATCAAACAGCTCCAAATTCCAGCAACTTAAGCTTAGTAATTTAGAAAATCCTCAGCGAATACCACTTCCAAACTTTATTATCTTTCAAAGAAAAAGAAAATCTAGCTTAAAATTGCACTATAAATATTCTTCCATTTTTCTATTCTTTCATGCTCTGATCTCCTCAACTCAAATTCAAGGAAATGAGACTCTTATAGAGGGGAATTAGGGCAGCAGAGATTGATTTTTCTTTTCTTTATTACACCTTCCCCCAATTTTCTCTTTTTCATTTTAGACCCTGAGATTTAAGCCTGTTTGTTAAACCACCCCATTCCCACCTTCTTTGAAACTTCCTAGTTAGTTAGGAATGTTTCCCTTAAGTTAAAACCCCCAAATTAACCTCCTAGTGCTTAAGAATTTCCTCAGAACCAAACCTGATTCTGGGCTCAAAACAACTTAAATTGTCGGGCCTGCCTATCACACAAACAGGCCCAAACTTGAACCAAGTCAAACGGACTGATTAATTGGCCCAAAAAACAGCGTACAATTATACTAATCTAACATATGCATTTGACTAATTAATCATGCAATTACCCTAATAATCTATCTTAATTGAACTAATAAAAATAATCCGAGGATTCAACGAACAAAAAAAGAAACAAGTAAAAAGGGAAAGAAGAGTACACTAATTTGGCCGGACATCAATAGACAAAACACAGCTAATCGACAAACGATGAAAGCGACGAAACTTGGTTGGTCAGTGGTAGCTTGGCCGGGATCCGATGACTTCAAAATGGGTCAAAACTAAAGCAAAACAATTTCTCTTATCAAGAGCAATCGATTCAAATGAGTCTTGACCCAAATCGAACAAAATAATCCAAACAATTTGCACAAGGTCTAACTAGGGTTCTTCTGGGCGCTTAGATCTGAAATTCACCGATTTTGGTGGGGCTTCTAATGTAACTAAAAGGAAATGTGAGATGGGGGAAGTGTGGGGGTTGTCTGGTTAGAAGATGGAGGTGTTTGGGGTGGCGCCGCCGGCCGGTGAGGGTTTGGGGATTTGGGATGGCTGGGTTCGATTAGGGTTTGGTAGGTTAGAGAATGAGAGATGAAATTTAGGGGGGGTGACTGGTTCCGACTCCTTTATACACGGGGGACCTGAGTTCCGGTCCGTTGGATCTCATTGATCCAACGGTTGAGATGAGAGGGGGCCAAAACGGGGCCGTTTTGTTTAAAGATGAGGGTTTGGACCGGTTAGGGATTGGGCTTGGGTTGGAATGGATCCTGGGCGGGTTTTGGGGGGTGAATAGGGTTTGGGCTTCAGCCTAATTTGGCCCAATTTACACAACCTTTCCTAATTCCTTTTTTTCCAATTTTCCTTTAACTAAAAATTTAATAATAAATAATAAAAAACCTAAATTAAACCTTAAATTAATTTAAATTGAAAACTACCCACTTTTTTCTAAAAATTATAAAAGTTCTTTAATCCTAAATTAGAAAAGAAAAATTACTATTCTAAGATTAAAACTAAAAATGCAAAACAAGTGAACTATTTTTGTGATTTTCACTTTAATAAAACAAATAATTAACTAATTAATCCCAAAAATGTAAAGACAAATCCTACATGATATTTTTTGTAGTTTTCATGATTTTAATAAAATAAACATACACAGAAAAATGCAAACAATTAACAAAAAAATCCTACGAAAAATCTGTAAAATTGCAAATAATGGGAAAAATTTATTTTCTTAGATTTTATGGGAGTAATCCCTATAGGGAAAAAATCACGTGCTCACACCTATGTTCTTGAATTTTCATGTGTCCTATAATTTTATCATTTGTTCATGGGTCTCAGAAAATACGTAAATTGATAAAGTTTATTTCATGATATTAATAAGAGGCATTATGGTCTTATGACGTACCAAGAGATTTTATTAACATATTTCATATGCATTTCATGCATTTATACATGCATATTGACCCATGACCGGATGACGTTATATGCACATATTTATATGTATATATATATATATATGTATATAGGATATGGAAAAGTGTTATGGCGTTATATACGCACCACCATCTGATCAGCTAGTATACGTTGAGGATTTTTCCCACAGTGGCCAAGATGATATGATGGGATGCCCTCAGAGGCTTGATGATGTTATGAACACATGTACCTATGCACGACATGACATTCATACGTATATGCATGACACTAAACATATTTCATGATTTACTGGGTTATCCAGACTTATAGGTTGAGTCATTTACTCTATATTTCTTCCTTGTATTTTACGTACTTATTTATGTGCCTTACATACTCGGTACATTATTCGTACTAACGTCCTTTTTCCCCGGGGACGCTGCGTTCATGCCCGCAGGTCTCAATAGACAGGTCGAGAGTCCTCCAAGGAGGCGATCAGCTCAGCAGAAGATGTTGGTGAACTCCATTTGCTCCAGAGTTTCTTGTTTGTTCAGTATGATTTAGATGTGTATTGTTTGGTATGGCGAGGCTCAGTCCCGACCTTTATGATAATTATGTATCCTTAGAGACTTGTAGATAGATGTCATGTGTGTAAAATATTGTATGGCCTTGTCGGCCTATGTTCAATATATGAGTGGTTATTTTGGTCTTAGAGGCTCATATGCCTTATGTATAAGTTGGTATTACATGTTGTATTCTACCTATTTCACGACAACCTCTCTGGCTCAATTATCTATGATAGTATGATACGAAAAGATACGTTATGTTGTTACTCGGTTGAGTAAGGTACCGAGTGCCCCTCACGGCCCGTCGGTTTGGGTCGTGAAAAAGATAGTTCATGCTTTCAAGATCTGGAGGCATTATTTGTATGGGGTGTCCTGTGAAGTTTACACCGATCATCACAGCTTGCAGTATTTTATCAAGCAGAGGGATCTCAATTTGAAGCAGTGCAGGTAGCTTGAGTTACTAAAGGACAATGATATTACCATCATTTATCATCCGGTCAAGGAGAATGTGGTTGTGGATGCCTAGAGCAGAAAGGCCAAGAGTATGGGTAGTTTGGCCTTCGTTTTAGCAGATGAGAGGCTAATGGATTTGGATATTCAGTCCTTGGATAATAGACTTGTGAGGTTAAATATTTTAGATCCTAGTCGAGTTCTTGCATGCATCATCCCTCAGTCTTTATTATTCGAGCAGATCAAGGCTCGTCAGTACAATTATCAACCCTTGCTGGTTCTTAGGGAGACAGTACTATAGGGTGGTGCCAAGGAGGCTACTATCGGTGAGGATGGTGTCCTGCGACTCCAGGGTCGTCTATATGTTCCTAATGTTGATGAATTGAGGGAGAAGATTCTTGAGGAGGCACACAGTTCTCGGTATTACATTTATCCAAATGCTATAAAGATGTATTGTGACCTGGGGCAGCATTATTGGTGGCGGCGGATGAAGAAGGACATAGTTTAGTATGTAGCAAGATGCCTAAATTGCCAGTAGGTTAAGTATGAGCACCAGAGGCCGCCTACTTCATCACATGGTTATACCTGAGTGAAAATGGGAGCACATCACTATGGAATTCGTAGTTAGGTTATTGCGGACTCTAAGGAGGTTTGATGTTGTTTGGGTCATTATCGACAGGTTGACCAAGTCGACACACTTTGTTCTGGTTGTGACAACGTACTCTTCAAAGATATTGTCCCAGATTTACATTTAGGATATTGTTCGGTTGCATGATATGCCTGTTTCCATCATTTCAGATAAAGGCCCTCAGTTCACTTTTCACTTTAGAAGAGTAGCATAGAGCGAGTTGGGTACCTGGGTAGAGGTCAGCATAGCCTTTCATCTGTAGACCGATGGACAGTCGGATTGGACAGTTCAGATCCTATAGGACATGCTTAGAGCATGTGTGATTGACTTTGGAGGGCAGTGAGATTGATTCTTGCCTTTGGCCAAGTTTGTTTATGACAACATTTATCAGTCTAATATTGAGATGGCTCCATTTAAGGCTTTGTACGGTCGGCGATGTCGTTCACCCATCGGATGGTTTGAGCCCTGCGAGGCTAGGTTATATGGCATTGATTTAGTGAAGGATGCCTTCGAGAAAGTGAAGTTGATTCAGGAGGAACTTCACACAACACAATCCAGATAGAAGAGTTACGCAGATCAGAAGGCACGTGATTTTTCATGTATGGTAGGCGAGAAAGTTCTCTCTAAAGTCACGTCGATGAAGGAAATCATGAGGTCCGGGAATTGAGCACAAGGTTTATTGGTCCATTTGAGCCGTTGAGGGGAGTTGGGGAGGTTGCTTATGAGCTTGCTTTCCCTCCTATTCTATTAGGAGTTCATCTGGTTTTCTATGTGTCTATGCTCTAGAAGTATCATGCCGACAGGTCGCATGTGTTTAGCTAAATGAGAACCTAGGTTATAAGGAGGAGCCAGATGCAAATTGTTGACATGCAGGTACGCCAATTGAGGTCTAAGAAGATTTCTATGGCAAAGGTCTAGTAGAGAGGTTAACCAGTCAAAGAGACAATTTGGGAGACCGAGGAGGACATGTGGAGCAGATATCCACACCTATTCAGCACTCCAGGTATGACTCTATACCCATTTGAGGATAAATATTTGGTTAAGAGGTGGAGAATATAACGACCCAACCAGTCGTTTTGTATTTTAGATCCTCGTTCCCCTAATTAAGACTCCTCGTACGTGCCTTTAATGTTTTAGTACTTGCAGGGATAGTTGGTTCGGGTTTGGAATGGTTCGGGTTGAAATCGAAAAACATAGTTCCTTAATAGTGGCCCATAATGGCCAAGTTTGACTTGAGTTAACGTTTTGTGTAAACAACCTCGGAACTGGGATTTGATGGTCCCAATAGGTTCGTATAATGATTTTTGGACATAGACGCGTGTTCGGATCTGGTTTTGGATGACCCAGGAGCGGTTCGGCGCTTAATATTGAAAGTTGACGCATTGAAGTTTTTCAAGTTCTTTAAGTTTTTTTGGAGTAGGTGATGTTCGGTCAAAATGCATATATTAAACTATTGTTGTCTCATATTCTAGTACTTTTAATCATCTTTTGAGTATTAATTATATTAATATGTGCTTAATATTATATTTTAACTGTGTAGGATAAAGCAGTATGAAGATGAAGAGATTTGGAGCAAAATTGAATAAAATGCGGAAGAAAAATAAAGAAAAATAAAACAATTAAATACCAAAGGACAAAGGGGGTCACCCTTTGGTGTTTGTACCCCCCAAAAGGAGACAACAGAAGAGAATTTATAATTCAAAAGAAAGAGCAAAGGAACTAAACGTGAAAACCATTCTGTTTTCAGTGCCAGGACCAGCGCTTGGTGCTGGCCTGGACGCTGAGTACGGGATTTTTTTCAACTTCGCCCGGACAAGGTTATTTTGGCCCAAGACCTCCCCCTCCACCCCAACTCATATATAAGGGGTCCTAAACCTAATTTGGAGGATATCTAACATACTTTGAAGGAGAATTTCGCGTGGGGGAACACAAACCTCGCTTGGAGGAGGCTTTTAACTAGTTTTTCTTCTCTTCTCTTCCTTTAATTTCATAGTTCATTAGTTCTAGAGTTTTTGATGCTAGATGAACATTGTAGTTTTAAGCTTGAATTATTCTTATTATTTTATCATATTGGTTTATTTATTCAATCTTGCACTTAATTATTTGATTGCTTGATTACCAATTGAATAATATCTACGAATCTAGGATTGAACTCGGGAGAGGGAATTCTAGATTGCATATAAGATTAAGTAGAGCAACATCTTAACTCTGAGGGGGGCGGATTTGCAGTTAGAATAGGAATATACCTAATCACCTTGCTTGGTTACTATACATGAATTATTAATGTGTTCTTGTTAATTCTAATTCCATATGAATATAGCGTTAGATTAGCTTGAATAGGCGAGTTGTACTTCCGGAGAAGGATACAAGCAATATTAACCATGTCAACCAATAAGCCAAATAAATTAATTAGATGATTTAAGTGGAAAACTCAAAGGGGTTGTTAGCTAACCCATAGCCCTAGAATATTCACTCACATTGAATTCGTCTCTATAATTTGCTAATTTGTTTCCTTTGTTTCTTAGTTTAATACTCTAGATTATCTTTAGTTAAATATTCATACTTTAGAATTCACTTGAATAGATTAATTATTTTGGTTTAATTTAGTTGATAGTTAATCACAAGTCTATGTGAGTACGATATCTGGACTTACAATCCTATATTACTTGTTGACCACGTCTACTTGTGTGTGCATTTAGGAGCAACACATTTTTGGCGCCGTTGCCGGGGAAAAACCTCAACTCGATGAAGAGAGCGAGTTCCCACAAGAAGATTATTTTGAAGAAGCAGATATAGTGAGGCAATCTTGGCTAGAGGAACAAGCTCAATTCATAAAATCTCATGAGTTTCTCCGCGATGGTCTTTCAAATATGACAGAACAACTGATAGAACGAAGAACTGAGCTCAGGAAAGAGATAGACCAATTTGGCTCAGATATCCATGACATGCAGGCTCAATTGAATAAAAAGGTTGAGGCGTCTGATGCCCTACAACCAATTTTGGTGGATACTGGCCAGCTTGTGGAGAGGAAAGAGGAATTCCAACTATTCGACCAAAATATTATTAATGATGCCAAGGTTGACGATGAGTGCAAAATTAAGGATGTCAAAAATAATGCAATTTTGGAGTTGGAGCGTATTGGACCTCATTCTAAACACTTTTCAACATTGTATTTGGTTGGTGACATAGGAATTGATCCAATCGAGCATATGGAGGAGTCAATGGATGAGGAACAAAGTGTTTATATTCTGAAATTTGTCATACCAAGGAGGCAAAACGGCATTCCTCACTTGACAGCCAAGAAGTGCAAGATGCGATATTTATTGCTTGGTTCCTTTACTTTTATACCATCGCCCCAAGAACATGATAGAAAAATTGATGAAAAATTGGGGGCACAATTCATATCTTCAAAGTGGAAGGAAAATAGGTGAAACTGATGGCGTCATGTCGCGACGTTAAATCAAGCGCTTGTTGGGAGGCAACCCAATTTTATTTTTCTTTTTTACTTTTGCTTATTTTTCTTATTGTGTTATTTGCTGTAGTATTATTTTTGTATTTTGTAGGAGTAGGAGCATGGAATAAAGCTAATAGGCACATGGAAAAGTGAACAAGTGGTTGAAACTAAGTGTGAGGTACCCACACAAGGGATCATACCTGGGAGAAGTCTGAGTATTCAGTGAGCTGCTAATGCTTCGGCCTTTCGCCTACCAGGGAGTCTCTTTTATACTCTTGTTGTTTTTTCAGTGTGCATTGAGGACATTGCACAATTTTAAGTGTGGGGTGAGGAGATTGTCTGGGTAATTTTCTATACTATCTTAGCTTAGTTGTAGTACTCATTTTTAGTGTATTTTTGTTAAAAATTAAAAAAGAAAAAAAAATCATAAAATTAGGACTTTTTCTGATGATGGATTTTGTGGACAGCTTTCTTGAGGGATTAACGTCCAATAAAAAAATCAAAAATATATTTTATTTTTGTTTCTAGTTAGTTTTAGTTAGATAATAATCCCCCTTGATTTTTCTGTGTGCAACGGTTCTTTTCCAGGGGATCTAATTTGAATCGGATAATTTTTTATTTTTTTAATTTTAGGATTAAATTTTTTTTTTTTAAGAGTAGAAAAAGAGAGAGAAGAAATACCTTTATGACTTGTTTGATACTAGCATATTTAGGCCTAAGCTTGAGTAGTACTTTCCTCTGAGTGCTCGAGTAATGAATAAAATAGCAGACTTTCTGACACCTAAGCTCATGGTTGAGACTCTGTATATAGCTTATTCTTATTTTGTTGTTCGCTATGATCCTGTCTGTCTTAGAGTAGAATTGATCCATCTTGATTGATACTAGTGCCATGTGGGGTGAGAATTTCTTACATATATTCCATGTTTTGCAACTTAGTCTAGAACTTGCCCTGCATGTTATTGAAGCGAAATAAAGTGTTGCTCTGTTTAGAAGATGATAATAGGCTTTTTTGATATGTCTTGTGAATTTTAGCCTTTTCAGATATTATACCAGTAGTTAGCCCTTTGAGCCTATAACCTTTTGTTTGGAGACCGTATTTTTGCCTTGATCTTTTTGTTGAAGCCCTAGTTTTTGCACCCTACTTCCTTGAGCACTGTTGCTTAGACTATGATATTAATTGATAAATTTGAAGAATGGGATGATTAAGTGAAAAATGGTGACCAACGATGGATGAAAGGTGATGAAAAGGCCCTCGTGAAAAGAATGTGACATGAAAAAAAAAAGAATGAAGAGAAGTGGTTTGAAAAATAAAATGAAACGTTTTCGGCGCCAGGACCAGCGCTTGGCGCTAGCCTGGACGCTGAGTACGGGATTTTTTCCAACTTCGCCCGGGACAAGGTTATTTCGGCCCAAACCCTCCCCCATCCCCCCAACTCGTATATAATAGGTCCTAAACCTAATTTGGAGGATAGCTAAATACACTTTGATGGAGAATTCACGTGGGGGAATACAAACCATGTTTGGAGGAGGCTTCTAACTAATTTTTCTTCTCTTCTCTTCCTTTAATTTTATAGTTCATTAGTTCTAGAGTTTTAGGTGCTACATGAACGTTGTAGTTTGAAGCTTGAATTGTTCTTATTATTTTATCATATTAGTTTATTTATTCAATCTTGCACTTAATTATTTGATTGCTTGATCACCAATTGAATACTATCTACGAATCTAGGATTGAACTCGGGAGAGAAAATTCTAGATTGCATATAACATTAAGTAGAGAAAGACCTTAACTCTAGGGGGTAGGGGGTAGGGGGAGGGGCGGAATTGCGGTTAGGATAGGAATATACCTAATCGCCTTACTTGGTTAATATACAGGAATTATTAATGCGTTCTTGTTAATTCTAATTCCATAGGAATATAGGTGTTATATTAGCTTGAATAGGCGAGTTGTACTTCTGGAGAAGGCTACGAGCAATATTAACCCTGTCAACCAATAAGCTAGATAAATTAATTTGATAATTAAAGTTGAAAACTCAACGGGATTTTTAGCTAACACATAGCTCAAGAATATTCACTCACATTGAATTTGTCTCTATAATTCTCCAATTTGTTTCCTTTGTTTCTTTAGTTTAATACTCTAGATTATCTTTAGTTAAATATTCACACTTTAGAATTCGCTTGAACAGATTAATTATTTGGGTTTAATTTAGTTGATAGTTAATTACAAGTCCCTGTGGGTACGATATCTGGACTTACAATCCTATATTACTTTTCGACCACGTATACTTGCGTGTGTGTTTGGGAGCAACAGTAGGCTTTGGTTTTATTGAGGTCCGATTGGGATTTCGAGCCTGATAACAGTTCTATATGTTGATCGGTGACTTGCACGCATAATTTGGTGTCATTCCGAGTAGCCTAAGCATGATTCGGCACGTTCGAAGTAAGTTGAAAAGCTTGAAATTCATAACATGATTCAATTTTGTTTTGGGGGTGAGATTCTTAGTTTTGATGTTGTTTTGCGTGTTTTGAGAGTTTGAGCAGGTCCGTATTATGTTTATGGACTTGTTGATCCATTTGGACAAGGGTCCCGATGGCTTAGAGAGTTTCGGACCACCCGGAGCTAAGTCCAAAATGTTGTCACTGCTGGTTCTGGTTTTCCTCTTCGCGATCACGTAGGTGGGGTCGTGTTCGCGTAAAAGGAAAATTGGGGCGCTGGAATTTGTGCTTCACGTTCACCAAATTCATTCCATGTTCGCGAAGTTCTTGGGACCTGTAGCCTTCATTTGTGTAGGGTATGTTGGGCAAGGGTGGCCGCTTTTGGTCTTCACATTTGCAAAGAAGCCCTAGCGTTCACGTAGGCTAGGCCATGCTAGCCTTCGCGTTCTTGAGGCTATGGTCGCGTTTGCGAGGCTCTGGTTGCGTTCGCGATAACCAATTTGATGGGACCTGGGCTGTTTGTCTTCGCGATCGCGAGGCCTTTTCCTCGACCGTGAAGAAGAAATGTCTGAGCAGTGTGTTTTAAAAATCAAGATTTAGGCTTATTTGGTTCATTTTTCTCAACTTGTAGCCAATTTTAGAGCTCTTTGAAGAGGGCTTTTCATCTAACACCTTGAAGTAAGTATTTTTTATACAATATGAGTTTAATACATACATTATGGATAGATTTTAACATAAAAATTATGGAAATTTTAGGATTTTGTTGAAAAACCTAGGTTTTAATGAAAATGGGATTAGATCATGAAAACATTATGGAATTGAGTTGAAATTTTATATTTGAGTTTGTTAGGCTATGAATATTATTTATCTTCAAAAAATTTCAGAATCCGAGCACGTGGGTCTGGGGGTAAATTGTAGGAATCTTCCAATTAGGGTTGGGTGATTACTGTAATAGCAAATTATGAACTTTTGAGAATATGTTGATTAATTTAATCAATATTTGGCTAGTTTCGGATTGTTCGTCATCGACTTGAGGCTTTTAGGGTGGTTTGAGGACCGAAAAGTGAACTTAGGATCAAGGATTGTAAGAGGGAATTTACCCCATAGGTTTTTAAATTGCTAATTTCTACTAATTGTAGGTTCTACGTACACACGAAGTTACAAGAGTCTGTGCGTAGCTATATATCATGCTTATGTCCGAGTAGTTTTAGGGCTCAATCATGTAATACTTGTATTATTTGCCCTCTACTTGTTAATTTAAGTGGCTAAATTATAATGAAACTTGATAAAGAATTTGTAAAGATCAAACTTCATTTACTTTGAGTTTTGGCGGGTTACTTGACTGTTGGTAGAAATTGTGCCTCCTTGTGTATTAGTCTTGTAGTAGCCGTTAAATCGAAATCCATAGAGTATTTTCTCTTCTTCTGGAGTGGGCTATAATAGATGCATTTATGGTTTGCGCCGGTCGACCATCGGCAGTGTACACATTATTCTGGATCGGGCTGTACGACCTTGGCATATATCATGCGTGATAATGCTCGGAGTCCGATTACACTTGATATTACTTACATGACTTGAGAATTTATAATTTACTTCATGGCTCGTATTTGTTGAAGTCAGTATGTGTTAATTGGAGATCTTAATTGACATCCATTTAAAGAATCACTTATTTACTGTTCATTATCACGTTATTATTATTGATGTACTCCATGCCTATTTAGAATTTATGTAATTTATTTATCGGCCCATAATAAGTGGTGATGTCGACCCATCGCTACACTTCTTCACTACCCGTGCAAAATCTGAGGCAGGTGCATCCGGCGGTCATTCAGGTGCGTACTCCCGTTATCCCGAGGCATAGTGGTGAGCTACTCTCTGTGCCCGTGCTGCAGTGCCCACAGTCTCTCTTTTGTATTTATTTTCTGCTTTCTTATTCCACATAATAGTATAGGAGGTTTTGTATATTGTACTAGTTGCTCATACACTTGTGACACCGGGGTTTGAAGATATTCTAGTAGACGCCTTATGGTTTTGAGTACTAAATTTACTGTATTTACTCTTTCGTTAGTTTATGCTTTACCTTTCAATAAATTCCTACTAATCATTCTCTTAATAAATAAAATTATATACGTTGAAATTATTAAAAAGAACAAATTCATGACTAGTTCATAGTTGGCTTGCCTAGCAGTGACATTGGGTGCCATCACGACCTATAGGGGAAATTGGGTCATGACACTATTCATTACATAAAAATAAAAACAACAATTCAAAGGTAATTCTTTTTTTCATTCTTGATCAATTATTTTCTAAACACATTTTCTTACAATAGTTGATCTTGTTTACAGCTAAATGCTTTCGAGATTATTCCTTTCAACTTAAAGTTATTTGGTTAATTTGTAAATATTTTACATGATGATACACTTCACCTAGTCGTTAAATTTTTTTTTTACTCTTTCACATACTTTCTTTATCCACATCTATGCACATATTCCGTTGCACAGAAATATCCCCAGTTTTACCATATGATGTTCGCATCCAATCATTCTTCATTCCAAATAATTTTCATAATTCTTTGTAAATATAAAATTAATCATTCTTTTTTAACCTTCCCTCCCTTATTTGACCGAGTCCGTGGGAACCATATTTTGTGGATCTTAAGGGATGCATAACACCTTACCCTCGAGATAAATTGAACCCTTACTCGGAATCTCAACGGTTTCGTAGACCATAGTCGAAGTGTACAATATATAGTGTAATATAGGTGTCCTAATGGACTTTAAACATTAGGTGGTTACTCTAAATTTTAATAACCTTGTAGAGTACTATATGTTGTACTTGTTTTATCTCGTACAAAATAGGGTGCAACAATTGTAAGTACTCATTCTTTTTTGCTGCAAACTAAAAGGAAAATAAGTTCACATAAATTGAAATGTAGGGAGTATAAAGTTAAAATCAAGTAGAAATCTCTTACTGTCTTGCCTTGTGTGAAAATCCACTTCAAAAGTCGCCCCTCTCCAAGTCTAGGGCTCAAAATATAAAATATTGAGTCTATGTCTCGAAATCAAACTCGCGTTCGCGAAGTACAACCCAGATCCAACATAAAAATACTCATCATAAACATGATCCATCGCCCATGAATGCCATGCACTTCCAACCCCAAGCCTATGCGAATGTGGTCTTACCCATGTGAACGCGAACGCTTAGCTCCAGCCTTCCCTCAACATGTCTTCCTTCTACACGAACATGATTCCTTGCTCGCGAACGCAAAGGACACTGCTCACAATGCTTCTCAAATGCGACATACCAATCTCGAACAAAAATAACAAAGATGCAAGTGCCCCAACATAAGCGTTCCGAATCGTGAGACATACTCTATGATTGCGAAGCACACCAGACACCAGCAGTCTTCAGCAATCCAACCAAGCTCATATGATTCAAAATCCGTCTGAAACACACTAGAGCCCCTCGATACCCTGTCCAACCATACTAACCAATCCCACAACATAACACGGACCTACTCAAGGTCTCAAATCCCACCTAGTAACATCAAAACTACAAATCGCACCTCAATTCAAGCTTAATGAACTAATCAACTTCCAACATTCAAAAATCATGCTGAACCACATTTAACCAACTCGGAATGACCCCAAATTTTGCACACAACCCTTAAAGGATATAACTAACATGTTCCATGTCTCAGAACCTCAATCCGACCCCAATATCCTCATAGTCAACTCTGGTCAAACCTATGAACTTTCCAAACCTTCAAATTTCTAATTTTTGTCAATTAGAGCCAAATCAACCTAGGAACTTCCAAATCCAATTTCAGACATATGCCTATGCCCAAAATCATTATACAAACCTATTGGTGCCATCAAATCACCAATCCTAGATTCTTTACACAAAAGTCAAACCTTGGCCAACTCTTATAATTTAAGCTTCCAGCCATGGAACCAAGTATTCTAATTCATTCCAAAACCTTCTCAAAACTAAACCAACCATCCCCGCAAATCACATAATAACAAATACACATACGGGGAGCATCAAATAGGGAAAATATTGCATAAATACATAAAAGACTTGTCAGATAATTAAACATAGATGGATCACTATAATACTTTCGGAGCATAGAAACATGGAACACTAGGTGAGCTTCGGGTGATCTCCGGATAAGCTGGGTGGCAAGGCAAGTTTGTAGGACACCTCACCAACATTCTCAAGAATCACAATAGGAATAATACACCAGAAGGGTCAACTTGCCCTTCTTCCCAAACCTCATCACGCCCTTCATGAGTGAAAATCAGAGAAGAACCCTCTCACTCACCGTGGATGCCATATCATGAGCCCTCCAATCAGCGTAACTCTTCTACCTAGGCTGAACTGTACAAAGTCGATCCTGAATCAACCTCACCTTCTCCAAAGCATCCCAAACTAAATTAGAGCCCAACAACTATCCTCTCTAGGTTCAAACCAATAACCGCAGAACAACATCGCCTCCCATATAAGGCCTTGTACAGAGACATCTAGATGCTCGATTGATAGATGTTATGGTAAAACATTCTGCGAGCAGAAGTAACTGATCCAATTAATACTCGAAATCAATAGCAAAGGCACATAACATTTCCTCCATGATCTAAATAGTGCACTCTGACTGCCTGTCCGTTTGTGGATAAAATGTGGTACTCAGCTCAACCGGCATGCCCAACTCACGCTGCATGGCTCACCAAAAATACTATATGAACTGTGTGCCTCAATACGAGATGATAGACACTGGCACACTATGAAGGTTGACAATTTCACGGAGATAAATCCGAACCAGCTGCTCTAAAGAGTAGGTAGTCATGAATGGAATGAAGTGTGCAGACTTGATCAGTCTATCCACAATAACCCACACAGCATCAAATCTCCTCAAGGTTCATGGAAGTCCAACTACAAAATCCATAATGATACGCTCCCACTTCTACTCTGGAATATTAAGCATGTAAAGCAAATCACCCGATCCCTGATGCTCCTATGTAACCTAGTGATAATTCAAACACCGATCCACATACCCACAATATGTTTCTTCATTCTTCTCCATCATTAGTGTTGTTAATCATGGTATATCTTTATAGAGCCCGAATGAATGGAATACCACAAATTATGGGCCTGCTCAAGAATAAACTCGCGCAACCCATCAATATTCGGAACACAGATCCGACCATGCGTCCTTAGAACCCTATCATTATCAATGGTCACTTCTTTGGCATCACCGTATTGCACTGTGTCCTTAGGGACAAACAAATATGGATCATCATACTGATGCGCCTTGGTGTGCTAAAACAAAGAAGAATGTGAAACCATGCAAGCAAGAACCCGGCTAGGCTACAAAACATCCAACCTCGCAAACTTCTTGGCAAAAACCTGAACATCCAAATCTAGCAGTCTCTCCCCAACTAGAATAAAAGAAAGACTACCCATGCTCTCAGCCATCCTACCTAAAGCGTCGGCCACTATATTGGCCTTCTCGGGATAATAAAGAATGGTGATATCATAGTCCTTCAGTAGCTCTATCCACCTCTTTTGCCTCAAGTTCAGATCATTTTGCTTGAATAGTGGTTGTCAACTCCAAATCATGCAATGGGTAGTTCTACTCATGGGGCTTCAACTGACACAAAGCATAATCAATCACTCTACCCTCCTGTATCAATATACACCCAATGCCAATCCGTGAAGCAAACCCCCATACTGAAGGCAAAACCAGAACTGGAGCTATAGCGAAGGCAGTCTTGAGCTTCTGAAAGCTCTCCTCGTACTCATCAGACCACCTAAATAGGGCACCATTATGGGTCAATCTAGTCAATGAAGCTGCGATGGATGAAAAATCCTCCACAAAACAATGATAATACCCAAACCTAGAAACACCAAATCTCAGTAGTTGTAGTAGGCCTGTGCCAAATCTGAACTGCCTTAATCTTCTTTGAATCCACCTTAATCCCCTCGATAGACACCACGTGGCCTAAGAATGCCATCAATTCAGGCCAAAACCCGCACTTGGAGAATTTATCATATAGCTTCTTCTCCCTCAAAGTCTGGAGCGTGATCCTCAAGTGTTGCTCATGATCCTTTCGCCTGCAAAAATACACCAATATATCATCAATAAACACGATGATGAAGGAATCAAGATATGTCTGGAACATGTTGTTCATCAAGTGTATAAATATTGTTGGGGCATTGGTTAGCCCAAATGATATCATCAAACACTCATAGTGACCATAGCGAGTCCTTAAAGTCGTATTCTGAATATCTAAAGCCCGGATCATCAACTGATGGTATCTTGATCTCAAATCAATCTTTGAGAACACCCTAGAATCCTAAAGTTGATCAAACAAATTATTAATACGTGGTAGTGGTATTTGTTCTTGACTGTAACCTTGTTCAGTTGCATGTAGTCAATACACATCCTCATTGAGCCATCTTTCTTTTTCACAAATAGAACTGGAGTACCCCAAGGCGAGACACTAGGCTCGATGAAACACTTATCAAACAACTCCTGAAGTTGTTCCTTTAATTCCTTTAATTCCACTGGTGCCATACGATATGGTGGAATAGAGATGGGCTGAGTGTTCGGCACCAAGTCAATACTAAAATCAATTTCCCTATTGGGTGGCATGCCCGGTAGGTTCATTTGAAATACATCTGGAAAATCTCACTACCGGAACTTACTCAATGGTATGAGTATCAGCACTAACATCCCTCACAAAGGCTACTTAATATGCCTATCACCCCTTCTCAACCATCCGTTGTGCCTTTAAGAAAGACACCACCCTACTAGGAACATGGATAATGAACCTCTCCACTCCAACTACGGCATCCCCCACATGGCCAACATCACGGTCTTGGCATGTCAATTAAGAATATCATGATATGGTGACAACTAGTCCATGCCCAAAATCACATCAAAGTCCACCATACTAAGTAGCAGAAGTTCAATCCTTGTCTCATAAACCCTAATACTAACCAAGCATTAATGATATATACGGTCTACCACAATAGAATCCCTAATAGGCGTAGACACAAAAATAGTAGTGTTCAAAGAATCACAGGACATACCCAAATATGAGGCAAAGTAAAATGGCACATATGAATAAGTGGAACCCGAGTCTAATAAAATTGATGCATCTCTATGACAGGCCGGAACAACACCTATGATGATAGCATCTTATGAGACAACCTCCGTCCAACCAGGAAATGCATAACCACGGGCCAGGACTCCCCTTGTAAGACGTCTTCTACCCACCTATCCTCCACCTCAAGTCGGTTGTGCAGGTGTAACAGTAACTGGAGTAGCAACTATATCCCGAGTAACCTCTGGAGGTCCACCCCTCCGAAGTCTGAGAGAGTCCCTCACCAAATGCCTAGTACCACCACACTCAAAACAATCTCTATGAGGGCGCGACTGCTAAAATTGAGTCTTACCCAGATGGCTAGAATAACCGTTGTACGCTCCCCGTGCAGGAGTGTGCACTGGAAGATGGTTGTCCAATGTGAGAACTCTGAGGCCCTTGAATAGCTGGAACACTGAGAGTAACCTGAAGTGCAAACTGAACTGGTCTACTAATGAACCCTCTGCCATGACAAGCTAATAGTGCTGAGTAGGTACTACTAAACATCCCAAAATCTCGAGGCCTCTTGGACTCCATATCCTATCTCTCCTAGCAACGGATATGCTCCAACCTCCGAGGGATCACTACAACCTGCTGAAATGGAGTATCAGTCTCCAACTCCCCCGCCATCCCAAGTTTGAGACCATAACCAAGTCCCTCAATAAATATATGGACTCTCTCTATGATAGCAGAAACCAAAGTAGTTGCATGACGAGCTAACTCACGTAATGTCATAGCATAGTCAGATACTGTCATAATCCTCTAACGCAACTGCTCGAACTCCATGCACAACGTATTTGTGAGGGTTTGAACAAACTCCCTCAAAAATTAATTAGTAAACTAAGCCCATGTGAGTGGAACTGCATCAACTAGACTACTCTCCTCAAAAGCATGCCACCATCTATATGTCGACCCCGTCAGCTGGAAGGTAGTAAAGTGGACTCTACTCACCTCCACAATACCAATGGTGTGAAGAATACGGTTGCACTATTCTAGAAAACCTTGTGCATCCTCAAAAATTGCGCCACTGAAAGTAGGAGGAGAATACCTCTTGAACCTCTCTAACCTCTTTTACTCCTCCGCTGATGCCACAGGCTTGACCTCAGGCTGAACTACAGTCATGGGCTTTACTTGCATAGCACCCAAAGCATGATCAACATGAGCCTGTTGCTTTGGAGTATAGGCAGTGGGAGTGTGAGATCCTCCCCTAGCCTGAGAGGTAGCTGGTGCAACTGGTATCAATCCGACTTTGGCCAAAGTACTGAACATGTTCAGGAAATGCGCCATGGTCTCCTGAAGTCTAGGGGTAGTAACATGTGTCTCAGGTGCCTGCTCCCCAGTCAGAGCTACTGGTGGTTCCTTAATTGCTGCTTTGGTAGGTGCTCTAGTTGTAGCATATGCCCCTCCTCGGCCTCTACCTCGACCCCTACCCCGACCTCTATCAACACCCGCACTGGGTGCGGTATTATAAGTAATTAAAGCTCGTGTCCATACCATCTGTGAGAAAATAAAAAGACAAAGGCTCAAATTCTAAAATCAATAAATCTACACAATAAGGAATGAAAGAAGTGGAATTTCCTAATAGTTATGTAGCCTCTCACATATAAGTACAGACGTCTCCGCACTTTTCCACAAGACTCTATTAAATATGCTTATGAATTGTAGTACATAGGAACCTAGAGCTCTGATACCAACTTATCACGACCCAAAATCCCACCTTGAGGATCATGATAGCACCTATTCTTTTAGACTAGGTAAGCCTAACACATGATGATAACAACAGAAATAAACAGCTTAACTATTAAATAAAACAGAAATGTGCCATAACATAGCCATAACCATCAATAGTCATACATCCAAAAAATTGGTAGTACGGAGTCATAAGCTTTACTACGAGTTCACTAGAAATCTCAAATAAAACACTATTTGAAAATAAAATAAATAGAAGGAAGTGATTATTAGAACCTGATTCTAAGGCCTGCGAGCGACATGCAAGTATAACTTGAAGTCTCTACAATGTCTGGATCAACTCACTACCATCCAACACTATCTAAGGTGCTGGATCTGCACAACAATGTGCAGAAGCGTAGTATGAGTACACCACAAACGGTACCTAGTAAATAATAAGATTAACCTCAATGGCATAGTGACGATTGAAGTCAAGACACTCTCTAGACATAAAACCTACGCACAATATCGATATATAACTAACAATAGAAAAAAAATTAGTAAATGACAATAAAGAGTAAACATGTAATAACACAAAAAATTAACTAAAGAAAGTAATACACAAAGTGAAGTCAATTAAGGAAGACAATGAAAAGTTCAACTCATCAAGTCGTACCAATCAGAAGAATAACAGTAAGAATCACCCCCGATGTACCACACTTCATAATCACGAATCACAAGTCATAATTCACCCTTATGTTGCTGCATGAGCTTCACATTTTAAAATATTTTTTCCGAAAGAGCTTCACACGCTTTATCCGCCTTATCTCATTGTGTGTGCATTACAATAAAGTATTTCCCCTTACTAGAACACGCCCATAAGCCCCCTTATCTCACCGCCTGCACATTAATATACACACCACCCTTATGTCGCTGCATATGTATCTCATTCATATAACAACAATCAACTTCACACTATGTGCCCATATGCCGCCACATTTCTCAAACAAAGTACCAATTCAACAATACATAGCCCACAGCTTAACAAAAATGTGTACTAGAATTTCAACAACAATTCAAAAGTACGAGAAGTAAATCAACAATAAAATGTGCTTCGTATAACAACAACTGCAATTCAAGGCATATTAATAGCATAAGAGTCTAATATGGTCAATTACCGGTGCACACAGTCGTCAACTCATGTACATATCTTTTTACATAACCAAATAATGTTCCCCCACACAAAGTTAGGCAAGATACTTACCTCAATTAGGTCAATTCAACCCTCAAATAACTTTTCCTTCAAAATTCACCTCCACTCGGCTAAAATATAACCAAAATGACTTAATATATCAAACAATGCAAGAAAAACCAATTTCTATTAATAAATCTATAATCTTTAATAATTACCAAAATTTAACAAAAGTCAACCCTGAGTCCACTCGGTCAAAACCTGAGTCGAAGGGTAGGACTCGACTATCCATAATGCCACGAGTCCATATATGTATTTGGCTTTCAAATCCGAGTCCAACTCGACGCTCAAATCTTAAATTTTTATTTTTCAAAAGATAGATAAAATCCCGATAAATTTCTATTGAATTCTCATGGTTTAGATGTTAAATCTAATAAATAATCATGTTATATAATCAAAAGTTGATCAAAATCACTTACTCAATAGTTGTGTATAAAAGTTTCCTCCAACTATTGCCTCCCACTGAGTCTAGGGCTAAAAAATGTGATAAATAAAGCTAAGTCCCGAAATCCCAACCTTTTGTTCACTTGCAATTGTCGCAAACACGACCTAGGGCTTGCAAATGCGATACATGGATTGCTTTTGCAATCCCTATTAGCCCACACAGATGTCGCAATTATGACACATGGCTTAGCAATTGCAATTGCAACATCTACGCAAGTGTGACCTAACAAATACTAACACTACCTTATCGCACTTGTGACTCCTAAACCTCCCCTTCCCTCTTCGCAATTGCAATGTTGGTGCTCGCAATTGCGATAGCTGCAGCACCAGCACACTAGAAACTAGAAACTAGAAACAAGTTCAAACCAATCCGGAACAGGTCCAAAACTCACCCGAGCCCCTAGGGATCCACAACAAGCATCTACAAAAGTCTAATAATATCATATGAACTCGCTCGCGAGCTAAAAAAATCAAATTAACATCCGAAACAACGAACCGGACACCAAAAAACATTGAAATTCACAATGAACTCAAGAACCACTATAATCATAATCAAGCATCTAATTCCTATCAAACAAATTCGGAATGACACCATATTTTGTAGATAAACTCCAAGTGATAAATGGACCTATTCTAAGTCCTTAAACAAAAATCCGAACCCAATAGAAATAAAGTCAACCTACGGTCAAACATAAGAAATTTCTAAACATTAAAATTTCCAACTTTCGGCAAAACAATCCAAATCAACCTAGGAACATCCAAATCCAATTCTGAGCATACGCCTAAGTCCAAAATCACCATACAAACCTATTGGTACTATCAAAATACCATTCCGAGATCATTTTTACAAAAGATAAACCTCGGTCAATATTTCCAACATAAGCTTCTATACTAAAAACCAATGGATCAAAATTATTCCAAAACCTCCCTGAAACAAAACCAACCATCACAGGAAGCTTCACAAGGGGAAACATGGCACAAATACATAAAATAACTGGTCGGGTCGGTACATTTGCACTAATACCGTTCCAAAACCAACATGTAAAGCATCAGAATATGTTGTGTATGGACCCAAACCTATGAGAAATAGCAACATTGGGGGTGGCTATAGATGGAAACCCCTCTATAAAGTGATGATAGTTGTCAGCCTCAACACAGAGAATGATATCCAACACTGCCGGTGCAACAACACCACAACTCACCGGATCTCAACAGGTATCAAAGATGTCAAATATCCAACATCGCCGGTGTGAATATCCTCGTGATCAACATGTATCAAAGATGTCAAATAGACGAAATATATAAAGTATGCTTTTCCAATTTAAGAGATAATAATGGCGCTACTCAGATATGGTATTTAAAGATGGTATGCTTCAATAAACGGAGTTGAGGCTCCCCAAGTAGCATGTGTGTGTATATATATATATATATATATGACATGCAAAAATTAGCATCTAAATAAATTCTTCTAAACTAATCAAGGATTTCTATGCATTCTTAAGACTGTATCTATTGCCATGACCAGTATAGTATCTATGTTTCTCAATACAAAATCCATGTATCCTTATACAAAATTCATGTATTCCGATATGAAATCGATGTATCGATCCGATACACAATCTATGTATTGACCACGCTCACAAGACCCAAAGTAACATGGGTACTCAACTAATTCTGGAGAGACAGTACCAAATCCAAGCACAAAAAGGAGCTTAATAGCTTTCTTATAATCAAATATTTGCTCATCATGTCTTGTGTCATAATTGTATTTCAACCACACGATCTTGCCTTTCGTGATGCAATTTTAGTCTAATTCAAGTATCCAAATATATTACATATGCATGTGCCTAATAATTAATTGATAAAATGGTATCTTTGCAGTTGCTTCGAACTCAAGTGGCACATACATGTTTACCTCAGCGTCCCCAGATGGCTGAATCTGGACTATGATTGGATTAAGAGTAACTATTGGTTTCTTTAGATCATCACCTTTTGTGATCAACCCAATCGACCCCCATCCCAATCATCCTCTATTTCGATCATGTGAACGCCTCCACCCTTATGATCTGGCAGAGGGTTATTGCGGATATTTGGAGCAGGTTCCTTTGCCACAATAATATTGTTGTAAATCAGAGCCTAGATCTTGTCTTTTAGAGAATGACATTCATCGATGGTGTGTCCCTTCATGCCGGAATGGTATACACAGGATTTGTTTGGATTGACCCATTAAGAAGGGTTCTCAAGGGTTATGGTAGGGATAGGGGTGACATAACCAGCGGCTTTGAGTCTCTCGTATAACTGATCATTGGGTTCGGCAATGGCTGTATACTGTTTAGGAGGTCTGCGGTCAAAATTTGGTCGAGGTCTAGGGAAGTTTTGGCGTGTAGGGGGTGATTGATAGTGGGGATGGTTGAGCATTGTAGGCTTGGTAAACAAGTGCGGGTTGGGAGTATCTGGGTGAAGTAGGCTGATATGTGGGAGATGGAGGTGATTGATAAGTGGGTGGTGGAGTTTGGTAAGAGGGTGAGGGTGTTTGGTAATTTGGTGTAGGCTGATATGTGAGTGGAGGCATCTGATAGGTTTGGTATTTGATGGGAGATTTGGTTCTCTGTGCAACTATTACGGCCCCTATGTCCCTTTTCTTGGACGCACCACCAGACTGTAAGGCCTTTTTTATAGCTTGCAAGGCCTCAAAGTTCGTGACCATACCTATTTTGATGCCCTCTTCGATCCTCTCACCCAGCTTGATGATGTTAGATAATTTATGGCTTTCAATCAACATTAGCCGCTCGTAATACTGCGGGTCCTGAGCCCGGACGAAGAATTTGTTCATCTGTTCTTCCTCTAAGGCAGGTCTGACTTTAGCAACTTCAGATCTCCAGCGAGTAGCATACTCGCGGAATGTTTCTATGGGCTTCTTCTTTAAGTTTTGAATGTAGAACACATCTGGCGCATTTTCTATGTTGAACCTAAACCTGTCCATGAAATCAGATGCCATACTCACCCAGTTTGACCATTTCTTTGGGTCTTGGCTAATGTACCAAGACAGAGCATCTCCTTTCAGACTCCTCATGAAAAGCTTCATATGGATCCTTTCGTCTTTCCTACTCCGACTAGCTTGTCACAGTATGTTCTCAAATGGACCCTCGGATCACCTATACCATCAAACATCTCAAACTTTGGAGGTTTGTACCCCTCGAGCAGCTCAACATCTGGTTGTATGCATAGATCTTCATAGTTTAAACCCTCAATTCCCCTGCTTCCTTCGACGCCTTGAATTCGGCTAGTCAGCTTCTTAAGTTCTTTAGCTAGGTTCTTGATGAGCGAGTCTTTATCATCAGACTCAGGTGTGCTTGAGATGGGTTGGGTGGAGTGTGACATGGTCTCCACGTAGATGGGGGTGTTATGATGGGTGTGGAAGTGGTCATTTGTGGAGTTTTAGGGTTCCAGGATGAGCAGTGGGGTATTGTTGGAAGTATGGCAGGTGTTGCAGTGGTGGTGAGGAGCGGGATGGTTTTGTGGCTTCGAGATATTTTGTAGAGGTGTGGGGTTCAGAGCATTTGGGAAATTGACATCTGGAGTGGTGAGGGAAAAAGACAAATTTGCTAGATTCCGAACCTGAACAAGTTCTTCTTGGAATTTCAGCAGCTTTTGTTCGAGTTGGGATGCATTTTCTTTGGAAATTTGAGTACCATGACCGTGAGTGACCTCTACCAGTTTAGTTGAGTTCTCCTTTCTGGCGTTGTTCAAATCTTCCATCTTCCCTTTGTTCTTGTTTTTGACAGGACTAAGAGGAGGAATGGGTGGAGGGCCCCTGGATCTCATGGAATAAGATGATGTTACTAGAGTGCACGGACTAACCTTTGGGGAAGCAGAATAAATAAACAAAAAGTAAAAACGAAAAGGTAACAATTTAGTGAGGATTATAAGAAAATGTTGCGATATTTAAACACATAGTGCAAGAATGTAAATCGTGTCCTATTTGGGAACCTCTTTGTGCCTGAGGTAGGCCTAGCGACAAGTTGATTTGGAGAATTTAGAATGCTAAAGGCCTCATTTTATTGATAAAAAGTAGAGGAATCCCAAATCGACACTAAATAACAGGAAATAAAATATCACTAGTGGTTGTAGGCCTTATTACATTCATATAATGAAAAAGTAAATTCCTATCTACTTGATCCCAGAAGGACCCTCCCCAGACTCGACATCTTTGGCTCCGTCGAACAGCTTTCCCAACTCGCGAAGTCCCAGCAATAGGTAGGCTCTAGCTAGATGTCCGCCCTCATTTTCCTCAGCATTCTGACAATCTTCGAATCTTTTGAGAAATTTCCTTTCCAACTCTACTATGCCCCGCTCCAAGTACCCCAGTCACTTGTTGGCACTAACAGCCACGTCTTTCCATTCTTCGATTAGCTTTTGGTTGGCTTCTTGTATCTCACGGTGCTCGATTTCATATTCTCAGATCCTCTTGCACAGTTGATTGTCTTTGACCTGCGCTTCGGCCCTTTCATCTATGATCCTGTGGCCCCTAGCAAGTCCTGGCTGGCCCAAACCATCGTGATTAGATTCTAACTAGCCTGAATATTAGGGAGCGCAACCAGCATGGTATCTATCTGGCTCGATAGTATCTCTTCCCATGATGATCTTGCAATGCCACATATGCTGAGCTTCGTATTTGTTGACCCTTGGTATAACCTTCTTCCTACTAGACTGTCACATAACTCGGAGAGGGATATAAGGGTAGGTTCCTCTCAGACCGATTAATATCAGAAATGGCGCATCCCTAGATCAGGCGATGAACTCCTTAGTAGGGAACTATTCGAACATCCATTGTACCCGGTCCTCAGTAAGGTTATCAAATAACTCTACCCATCCTCTGGCATCTTCTGGCTGGGCAAACATGTTGGGCATATAGTTCATTCGCTTCGGATGATGGAAAGCAATATGATCGTCCTAGTCTCTTCGCTGAATTTCCTGTCGGTATTCACCCCTTTAGAGATGCTCCATGAGCCAGAGCTGACATAGCAAATTGTAGCCCTTGAAGTGCTTGGATCCTCATCGACACTTCTCCAAGGCTCGGTATATCTCCGCAATAATCATGGGCACAATGCTGAAAGGTTGCCCACCAATGTCGTCCATTAGAGTTTTTGTTACCATAGCCAGCCTGGTATCGATCCTTGCTTTCTTTATTGGAAACACTAGCAACCCCAAGAAACAAGGTATAAATACAAAGACCCTTCGGTGAATATGCCCTAATGATGTAATGGCAAATTCGTCAGGATACGGTAGGACTTGCTGTGACCGTACCTCTCATACAAATAGTCGAAGGGGATATAAGATTCCTTTAGACATGTAGTTCTGGATTCTTTTTTAGACCCATCATTTTGAGAAAATCATTGCCCTTGTGGTTCTCAGGCATTAACAATCCCGGTGTTTCCCATGGTATACCGGCCAATCCTCCTATTTCTTATAGCAAGGGTGTCATTTCAATGTCCCCGAAGCGAAACACGGACCTCTCACAATCCCAGTATAAAGTGGCAGCTTCTATGATCTTGTTGTCGGGTTGGATTTCCAGGAGAGAAGGTAGGTTGCCCAGATATTTACGGACAATGGTTTGATCACTAGAGTGAAGATCCTCCCACCAGCTTAGCAATTTTGGGTGGATGTTGGTGACCATGCCGAATCTGGGGACTTCGTGCCTTATATTTTTGCAAGACAAAAGGGTTAGGCCCTTACCCCCACCAGACTTGACTATTTAATATCAACAATTAGCATAAACGCATTTTGTTCTCCAAATAAATGCACAAAACGTGATGATGTCTGTTTGGGTTTTAAGGAAACCTAGTGGACTTTGGACAAGCCTATCTTAAAGAGTCATTATGCGGATAACATAACTGACTCGGCTAGGTTTGACCATGATGCATGCACAGTTAAACAAAGTAAGGTTTCTATGGGGTTTTAGATTGGTACAATTGAGCGGACAACTCAAGGGGAAAGGCACGGAACCGCCGACTACACCGTTGATCGACTAGTTTTACCGCAAATACGCCTATTTCGGATTTAGGGGGTTATAATATCGGAAGAGCGCAACCACTCCTTATAAGCGTTGCTATGGTATTTTGTTTGGCACGATTGGAATATGATGTTGAGCATGATTATGCAACAATTAAAGCAAGTTGTCACGTATTTGCACGTTAGGAAAGCAGTAAATACAACAGTTTTTTCATAATTTAAAGCGGTAGTAAAGGAAAGCAGTAAAGGAAAGAAACAAAAAAAAACAAGTCAGTTTTGCAATCGAAAAGAAAATTGAATGCTTGAAAGAAATGAACAGATAATTGCGCATAAAGAATCATAAATTCACAATAATAGTCTGAAATGGTAAAAGCCTAAAAATCCCCAGCAGAGTCATCACGTTGTCGCGCCCCCTTTTTCTAGAGTGAAATCGGGTTTATGACATTTGGAGGGACAATTCATTCCTTTTGGGAATTAGGTTAGCGTTTGAAGAGTCGCCACCTAATGATTAGGGTGCATTAGGACACCAAAAGAGTTTGATTTTGAATAACCAAAGATTAGGGTAAGGGCTTGAAATTATTCCAAGGGGAAGGAGTTAGGTACCCCTCAGAATCCACTAGTGTGGTTCCCGGCCAGACAATTATTGTGAATTTGGGGTGCAATTAACATGTAGACAAATAAGGATCAAATAAGAGGGGGTTTCATATAATGGTTTCCAAATAAACAAAGTTTGGAAGAGCAAAGAAAGTTGATTTTTTTTCAAAAGAAGGAGTTGGAATGATAAAAGAAATAAATAAATAAGGGAAATGGGTCCTAGGTTTATTAACAATATGGATCACCCCACACAATATCCAGTAATCACTCCTCAATGAGGGGCTACACATGACATTATCGCGTGGTCATCATATTCATATCTACCCTTGCCACCCCGTTAAGGTATTGAAAGCGCGGATTGGTCTCGTTTACTTATTGCATGCTATTACCCATCCCAATCCTATTAGTCCCGAAGGCATTTAGGACTACTAATCCTAAAAGGGAGGGATATTAGGCTTATTTGTAGTTTCAAAGGAAAAAACTCTAAGGCGACATACAAAACACGTATTGTAAATTGGGGAAAGCATATAACAAGCCGAGGCTCAGATATACCTCCTTAAACAAAGAAGCACATAATTAGCATGACTTACACATACTATTTAGTTCTTATTTAAAAGGTATTAAAGACGAGTGAGAGGAAATTGTTGAGACAGTTTCAGCTTATCACATAACTCAGATAAGAAGTCCGAATCAGGCTTGCCTGCTGGTTGTAATTATTAACAGAAGCATATTCAGTTTATATTTATTACCCTAGGGCTTGCCTAAGTGTTGGACAAGGATCCTATAAGCATGGTATCTACTGGATTCAGAAGGCATAATTTAAACGAATTGATTATAAGTTCTGCAAACGATAGCGACCATTACTACTGGTTTTATATCTAACACTGAGTGAGTTGATTCCGACTTTTTTATTAGAAACTCCTATAGGCATGCTTTCTAGGCGTTATTGATTTTAAGACCTTGTAGACGTAGCGTTGAAATGCAGAAGCCTTATAGACATGATTTCTAAGTGAAGTTTGAATATGCAAAATCCTATAGACATGATTTCTAAGTGAAGTTAAATATGCAGAATCCTATAGACATGATTTTTAAGTGAAGTTAAATATGCAGAATCCTATAGACATGATTTCTAAGTGAAGTTTGAATATGCAGAATCCTATAGGCATGATTTCTAAGTGAAGTTAAATATGCAGAATCCTATAGGCATGATTTCTAAGTGAAGTTAAATATGCAGAATCCTGTAGACATGATTTCTAAGTGATGTTTGAATATGAAGAATCCTATAGACATGGTTTCTATATGAGGTTGAATATGTAGGAATATAGTAGTCATATAGTCATGATTTCTACCCTTTGCATACATAGTTACCCACCATTTTTTACTAACCAGCCCCAAATGTTTTTTACAAATTATTACAAACCAGAATAAATAAAATTACATCAGGAAAAGTAAAAAAAAGTACAACTAGAGGAAGCTTGATTCTGACTTCCTCTCTGAGTTACATGATAGACTCAACTCAAAGACCATTGATCCAAAGCCTTTCTCCAATATGAGTGTGTCAAAGTTCCCTAAGAGCCTCAATGGGACTCCGGGCAATGCTCACACCCAAATTGCATTATCAGAATGGGGATAAGTGCAATGTGGAAGGGCCAACCCTCAAGTGTCCAAGTTTAGAGGGAGCTCAATGGGTCCCAAGGCAAGGCTCACAAGAGGGGGGCAGAACTTGAAGTCTAAGAGAGAGTGCAAGTGACGAACAAAGTTCTAAAGGGGTGAAGGAGAGGGAAACAGCTACAAACAAGTACACAAAAGGGGTTTAGGGGAATAGGGAAGTTGCAAAGAGTCCATGTGGTTAGACATTTAGCTAATTCTGGGCATGCACAGCAATATAGAGTGTTGTTATGCTTACAAATCAACAAGAATACACAATATATGATAGTGACTTGGAGGTTATGATTCAAGTTTGAGCCATAGACAATAATACTTAATACTGCCATGCCTCAAACAATCCATTAGCATCAAACACATTAGGGTAGGGGGTTTGAGATTCATAATAGGAAGGAAATTACAGCATGCTAAAGTAAATTCCGAACTAAACATAAGCAATAGGCAGACATGCAAGTGAAGGTATTAAATAAACACATTGTTGTGGTTGCTGAAAACCTTAATCAGGACATACCAGTTTCAAAGGACCAAAATACAACAGTAGCAGTACTTGAAAGGAAATAGGCCACAGTACAAGTAACAAGACAGAGAGTGTTTTTTGTATGTGAGTGTGAGTTCAGAAAACTAAGAGTGTTCGTGTGTTTGTGTCAATGAAAGAGCATGATATTTATAGTTTGAAAACAGGTAGAGAATAAGGCAAGAAAATAATCATGTACCAATTAAAATCAATTAGTAGAAGAACTTCCTTTAATTAAGGAGTTCAAACTTAAACGGTAATGAACAGAAATCATTTAAGGAAAGACATCAAATAAGTATCTTGTGCAAAGTAGACAATTAGGGGTAAATACATTGGATTTTCATTAAGGGAAGGATCTTTGAAATACACGGTTAAACAAATAAGGTAAGAATCAATCAATACATAGTAAATCAAGGAGTCAGAGATTCGAAATTACTGGTTCATGAATAAACCAAGTCAGAAAGGCTAAGGAAAGTTTTAAAATCAAACCAAGAAACAGGGAAATTAGTAAAACAAAGAAAGAATCAATCAGACTTACACAAGGAAGTCTGAAATCAGTCAAAAATTGAAAGTCATTTTAGAGGCGAAGCTCAGCATATATAAAGAGCACACAAGTACTAGGCATGCGAGGTTGAATTTAGGACAAAGAAAAGTGTCATGCAATTGCAAAATTAGTAAGTAGTGGACTATAGGAACATGGTAGTTACATAGGTCAGTTTCAGTAACTCAGCAATAGAGAAGGGAGAGACTATCAAATAGCATGCAAAGGGTCCGATAGAAAGACCTTAGAAGAGTTTAGCAGGGATTCAGAATCATATAAAGAAATAAAAGATTTTGAAATTTAGTCGAGCAACAGATGAAACAACTTCAGAAACTCAAATAGGTCCAAAGAAATTAGGGTTTTGAAACCAAACAAGTTCGGAGATGAGGAGCAAACAAATCATATAGCAAATAATATTAGAACTCGAATGAACCCCAAATCTTAGGGTTTTTGCCATCAATCGAGTGTAGAGGTGAAAGACAAGAGAACCAGGCAAAATATCAACAAAGAAAATAAAATCAGAAACCTAAGAAAGAACTTAAGACTTTAAAACACAGTGGAAGAATAACATAGTAGAAGAACAACATAAGAAACACAGTTGAACATGCTAAAGATTAGAGAAACTTCTAAATATCTTGCCAAAACCCTAAATCAGAAAAGATAAAGGCTTTGAAAGCAGAGTTTTGAAAGAAACTTTGAGAAAGCATTTGAAAGTTTAGGGAAAACACAAATCTAGAACGGATCTAAATAAATCAGAAGAACCTCAAAAGTTAGGGTTTCAGAAGAACCCAGATGGTGAGAAAGGCTTGGAAAGTGATTGATATAAGCAGGAGAAGTCGAGATCAGGCTCGAATAGCCATGGCTGCCGGAGCAAGGTCGGAGACGGCCATAGAACTCGAATCGAACAAGGTCTGGGCCAAGCTTCTTCAGGGTCAGGCCTTGAAACTATAGTAACCAGGC